>NW_006408682.1:7513318-7516187 GCF_000296735.1 Chrysochloris asiatica
TATTCCAATCAGTTATAGGCAGAAGACGGACTTACAAACTTTCTATGGTGATATTTCTGGCTATTCCTTTCTCTCCCCCTCCAGTGTCTATTTTATAATGGTATGCCAGGGAAACCAAGATTCAAAAGACATCTTAACATTATTCCCCTCTTTTCCCCATTCCAACCATGTGTCAATCCCTGTATCCCAGACCCTGTTGTTCCAAGGTTGTGCATACATCATTATTTACCTCAGTCCCATCCAGCCCATGCAAAGCTCCCTAATTGTTTTCCTGTGCTTTTTGTTCTTTCATTCCCCTTCCCCTTCTTGTGTATTGCCCTGTAAATTGTTTTTTACTATGTGTTTTATATGATATGCTTTTGAGGTTAAAGAGATATATTTCCACTTTTTCAAATGACTAGAATAGGAGAAGGAAGATAATTTCTGCTTCTGTAATGATTTACAGCCTCAGAAACACTATACAGAGTCACTATGAGTCGGAACTGAGAGAATCTATCAACAGCCAGAACACATAGTAATCATAATTATGAGAGGTATCATTTTTTACCATTCTCTGTATAATATTGCAGGGTACAAATTATCTGCAATTATTTTTTTATTAACTGGGTAGTTGTTGTTTGTTTGTTTGTTTTAAAATCATTCCACTGTTTTTTCTCTAACATCTGGGAATTTATACTTTTATTGGCTACTATAGACACTGTAACATGTATACTGAACATATAAAAATCTAACAGCAATCAAAACCTGAACCTAAGATATTTGTTGTTGTTGTTGTGTGCCATTGTGTCGATTCTGACTCAGTGACATTACAAGATAGAGCAGAACTGCCCCAAAGCAGCAATGGTTATGGAAGTTGACTGCCTTGTCTATCTCATGTGGAATAGGTGTGGGTTTGAACCACCAACCTTTATGCTAGCATTGAGCATTTAAGCACTGCACCACCAGGGGGTTCCTTACCAGAATCTCAGGCCAAGGCCACTTTAATTCCATTCCATGTTCCTGATTTCCATTAGTCTTTTTATGATCTTTTAGTATTATGTTTCAATTTTAGATCTCACTACAAATCACTACAAATTATAAGAACTAATGATTGGTAGATTTATCCTCATCCTAACAATTTTCTTACCCTCATGTTTCCGTAAGTCTTTCTTCTTTTATTTTTTCCCTTCTACCTTAAGAACATGTTTTAGAATTTTTTTCAGTTTTGATCACTTTGCAATTATGGTTTACATTATTTTCTTGCAGTAATTTAAAACATTATTCTACTGTTTTGGGGTTGAGAAATTAGTGGTCATTTCTGCTATCGGTTCTCTGAACCTTTCTGCTTTTAAGATTTTCTCCTTTTAAAATTTTATTTTCTGCATTTTCCATGTAGTCTACAATGGGGCTTCCAAATATTTGTGGGGAAATGGATTTAAAAGATGGAATTTTCCATGGACTTTTTCAAGCCCCCTTGTATCTACGTGAAATGTTCTTTATTATTCATGTTGAAATAATTACAGACTTACCAGAAGTCTATATTTTGTAGGGAGGAGTATGTCTTTGTGTGTATTCTATGTACATATGGTGTTGTTGTAGTTAAGTGCTGGCGAGTAGGTTATGACTCATAGCAACACTGTATAGGGTTTCAAAGGAGTGGCTGTTAGGTTTGACTGCTGGCCTTGCAATTCAAACAGACAGTGCTTGTCATACTGCACCATAACAGGACTCCATATATAAATATTTGTTGTTGTTGTTAAGTGCCATTAAGTCAGTTCTGATCCATAGTGACCCTGAATAATGTTTCTAATGAGCGGCTGGTGAGTTTGAACTGCTGACCTTGTAATTCAAAGCTTATCCTACAGCACCACACCAGTACTCCACATATATGAATAGATTTGTACAGATCATGTTATCATCAAGATACTGAACGACTCCATCATCATAAAGGAACTCCTTCATGTGCCCCCATTGCATTGCACCCCCACCATCCTTCCTCTTCGCTACCCTTGGCAATTGCTTTTCTCTTCCTGATCTCTTTAATTTTTGTCATTTTCAGAATGTTATATAAATGGCATCATCCTGGATCAAATCTTTTGAGACTGACTTTTTGCTTCAATCAGTAGACTGCCCTTGAAATTCTTCCAAGTTGTGTATATATCAATGCCACCAGTATTTTAAATACTAGCAGGGTCACCCATGGTGGGCAGGCTTCACTGGAGTTTCCAGATTAAGAAAGGCTAGGAAGAAAGGCCTGGTGACCTACTTCTGAAAATTAGCTAACGAGAGCCCCACGGATCACAGCAGAAGATTGTCCAAATCACTTGCCTTGGATGCATCATCAGGAGGAATCCATTATTGCGGAAACACATCATGTTGGGTAAAGTAGAGGGTAACTAGGATGAGGAAGCCCCTTGGGGATTGGATTGGCACAATTGCTGTAATGATGGATTTGGACATGCCAACAATTATGAGGATAACCTGGGATGAGGCAGAGTTTCACTCTGTTGTACAAAATATAACCACCAATCTGAGTCAAGTTAACAGCAGCTCTCTCTTTTGGTCTCCTTTTCTAATCCTCTGTTCTACTTGCTTTATTTGCTTAGTAATGTCAAGTACACAATATCTGAAATATACCTGGCCTGACTATGAGTTGGAATTGACTCAACAGCAGCTGGGTTTATTTGTTTGGTTTTATACTGTTAACTTTAAATTAAGTGATTTAACAGTTATATCATTTGTATAAATAAAAAGCAAACCACTCAACTAAAAGAAGAAACAAGAGGAAAATAAGAGTAATCTGATGCAATTTGATGAACTTGACCTACACCTATGGATGCAGTAGCTCAAAAGAGGGAACAAATCTTTATAGTGAGGATCATTCCCACCC
>NW_006408682.1:7517732-7519169 GCF_000296735.1 Chrysochloris asiatica
CAATTCCCTCCATATACCATAGAACTAAAAGGCTGGCAGTTCAAACTCACCAGCAAATCACTATGAGCCAGAACTCACTTGATGGCACCTAACAACAGGAACAAATTGATAGGTTTGCATTGCTGTCGTGTGTGTGTGTGTGTGTGTGTGTGTGTGTGTGTGTATGTTGCTGCTTCTTTGTTTCACATCATTTTCTGTGCTAAGTTCATTTTGTTTATGGGTTTTCTTTTTGCTTTCATTTCTGTTGTGTTCATGTTCACTAAATCTTTGTATTTGCCTCTTTTTTATTTTATGTGAATGTGTATTAATATTCTCTGAGGTTACCCTGTAATTTTTCATTTTTCTCCACTGCTTAATGAAGTCTGTTTTATCTTAGAATCTATTTGACTTCCTCACCATTTGGAAGTTCTTTACTATACTACTCCCTCTTTTTGCTTTGTAGTTTATATCACTATAAATCGATATCTCTGGTTCCTCTATTCAGTCTTGTGAGTTTGTTTTATTTTAAATACTTTTGTATGCAGATTGAGTTCTGGGTAGTGTTGTCATGTTAATCTCAGGTTGTTGGCTGCTGTTGTTGGTTTCCAATACAAAGAATATCCTTTTGTATTTTTTGTAAAATTGGTCTAGTTATTACAAAATCTTTAATTTCTGTTCATCTTGAAATGTCCTAAATCATATTTGAGGGACAACTTTGCTGGTTCTATGATTGGTGGTTGGTAGTTTTTTGTTTTCTTTCAGAGGTTTCTATATACCATCCCATTGGCTCGTTCCTGCTTGGTTTCTACCGAGAAATCAGAGCTTAGTCTTAGTTTTCCTTTGTAGGTAACTTTTTTTTTTTCCCTCTTCCAAAACTGCTCTCAGGATTCTTTCCTTATCTTTGGTTTCGGAAAAGTTTGAGTATGGTATGTCTTGGTGACTTTCTTTTGGGATCTACCCTGTTCAGAGTTCATTCAGCTTCTTGTATGCTTTTTCTAGTTGTTCACTGTATTAGGGAAGTTTTGTTTCAACCACTCTTTGACAATTTTCTCTGTAATTTTTATTGTCTCTTCCTGTTTTGGAATTCTGATCACACATAAGTTATTCCTCTTCGTGGTGTATCATGTAACTCTTAGACTTGTTTCAGATTTTCTCATTTTTGTCCTGATTGTTCTTCTAGCATACCAGTATTGACAGATTTATCTTCAACCTCACTAATTCGGGTTCCCATTGATTCAAATCTACTTTTCCCTTTCAATTTATTGTCAATTTCTGAAATCTTAGCATTAACCTTTTGGATTTCTAATTGCAGGTTTTATATTGTTTTAAAATTTGCATTTATTTAGTCTGTTTATACTTATAGTAGCGTAGTGGTTACGAATCGGGCTGCGAACCTTAAGGTCAGTGGTTCGAAACTACCAGCCGTTCCGCGGGAGAAAGATGAGGCTTTCTACTCCC
>NW_006408682.1:7520512-7524245 GCF_000296735.1 Chrysochloris asiatica
GATGGAGCAGCTGGAGACTTTAGATCCAGAGAGGGAGAGCGGACTGTGTGTTGAAGACCTGGGAGGCACGGGGGAAGGATTGCATGGAGGGGATTGTAACCATGGCAATGAGATGATATACGCTAGAATGAATGTAAAACTAATGTTCTCCCATGTAAACTATCACATAATTCACAATAAAACATTTAAAAAAACAGCAACAACAACAACAAAAAAAAAAACCAGGCCACAGTCACCAAAAAAGAATAACTTAAAAAAAAAGAAAACAGGGACAGGAAATAGAGCTAAAGAAGAGAAAAATAAGAAAGAAAATAAAAGGAAGAAAATTAAACACACAGAAAGAGAAAAACCAGGAGAGGGAAGATGTGAGTAGTGAGGAAAGAGCAAAAGAAAAAAAGAAGAGGGACAATGAGAACCAAAAGAAAAGAAGGAAAAACAAAAACAGAGATAGAATAAAATTCAAGGGAATGGAAAGAGGAGAAGAATGAATAAACAAACACAAATTAATGAAATAATGAAAGGAAAAAACAAGAGCAAAAGCAAATCAAAACAATACAGCTGTTGGACCTAGAGAAGAGAAAACTCAGGGGGTGTGGGGGCATGCTCCTGACAGGCAAGAAGCTCGTGAGGTAGGTGCTGGAGGGATGTGACAGCAGAGTTCCTGACCAGAGACTGAGTTCTTATAGACCTAGGTATTATCTTGTTCAGGGCACTTAGTACAGAAGTAGTTTGTGGAAGTCCTTGGTGGAGCTGATTTCAGTATGTATTAGGACCACGGGGCAGCTGGGGCTAGCTTGATTGGTTATGAGGGTTTCTGCTAGACTAATTCTGGTCTGCTGACTCTGCAGGTTCTGTAGGTCTGGAGCTGAGTCTGCCTGAATCCAGGAACCAAAGTAGTCCAGTCAGCCCCCTTCTCACACTGGTGTGACTTACAAACAAGAGGCTCTGCGTCTGTACTAGGGGTGGACGAGGGTGGGAGCTGGCCACACCTCTGGTCACCAGAGGAGTGTAGGGAAAAAGAAAGAACCATACCTTTCCTGTTAATCTATGTGAATCTGCTCTGCCAGGCTACCTTCTGTTGCCAAAGCTGCTCAACAAAGTTCAAGATGGTTGTGCCAAATCTCGCCAGCCATTCTCCAGTCTGTCTCCCTGTTTTGCCATCGCTGTTCACTTCTCCTCCCAGCAAGCACTCAGTTCATTTCTCTAAACTTTCCTTGGAATTTAGGGTTGCAGGATTTTCATCTGTGTCTGTTTTATTTGGAATCTCCTATGTTTGTTGTGGAGTCCTGGTGTGGCACTGTGGGTTAATGCGCTGGACTGCAAAATCTGTCTGAACCACAAAGATCAGTGGGTCAAGCTCACCAGTGGCTCCCAGCAAACACTATACCTGGTTGCTAAAGGTCAGAACTGACTCAACAGCACTTTACAACAACAACATGTGAGGGTCCATGTAGTGTTCTGCCTAGTCCACCATCTTCCTGAAAGTCCTCCTGACTTCTCCATTCTTAAAGGGCCCATTTGTAGGTTGTTGTTATATGTCGTGGAGTTGGTTCTGACTCACAGCGACCCTGTACAGGGTTTCCAACACTGTAAACCTTTACAGGAGCAGAAAGCCTCATCTTTGTCCTGCAGAACAGCTGGTAGTTTCGAACTGCTGACCGTGATATTAGCAGCCCGATTTGTAACCACTATGCTACAGAGCTCCTTATGCCCATCCAATATCCTTTGTATCTTAACTGATTGTTGTTGCTGTGATTAGGTGTGGTTGAATCCTTTCTGACTCATAGGGACCCTGTCCAGTCCTGTACCATCCTCAAAATCGTTCCTGTGTTTAAGCTTAATGTTACAACCATTGTGTCAAACCATTTCACTGAGGGTCTTTCTTCTATTAAATAATCTACTTTACCAAGCATGATGTCCTTTCTCCAAGTACTGGTCCCTTCTGATGATATATATAAATTAAGTGAGATGATGTCTCACCATTCTTGCTTCTAAGGAGCACCTGGCTGTACATCTTCCAAGATAGATTTGTTTATTTTTCTGGCAGTAAGCAGTTCTGTGGAAGAAAGATGAGGTTTTCTGCTCCTGTAAAGATTTACAGCCTCGGAAACCCTGTGCAGGGCCGTTGTGAGTTGGAACTGACTCCATGGCACATAACCACCACCACCACCGTGGTGTATTTAATATTCTTCACCAACACCATAATTCAAAAGTATTAATTTTCTCTTGCCCATTGTCCATATTTCATATGCATATCAAGTGATTCAAAAATACTGTGGCTTGGCTTAGGTATACCTTATTCATCAAACAGTATCTTTTATTTTTAACACTTTTAAAACAACTTTTTGGAGCAGATTTGCTTAATTCAGTATTTCATTTGATTTCTTGACTGCTGTTTTCATGGGTGTTGATTGTGGATTCAAGTAAAATGAAATAACACTTCCAGTCTCTTTGACCAACAACCTTGATTTTTTTTTTTTTTTTAAGTTTAGTTTTGTAAGAAATTGTCTTCCAAAGTGGACATGTCACTTCACATTCTCACTAACAATGACTGAGTTTTGTTGTTCTGCAACCTTATTAGCAATTAGAATTGTTATGCTTTGTTTGTTTCTTCATTCTAATAGTGTGTAGGGGTATCTCAATTACTTTTTGCATTTGTATTTTCCTGATGAGCCATGCTTATTTGCCATCTGTATGTCTTCTTTGGTGAGGTGCCTATTCAGATACTTTTCTCACTTATTGAGGTTTCCCTGCTCATTTTGAGTTTATATATTTCAGCTACAAATCTTTTATTATATGTTGTAAATATTTCCTCCTAGTTTGTGGCTTATCCTTTCATTCTTTTAATGGTGTCTTTTGCAGAGCAGAAGATGTTAGTAAACTTTAATCTATTTTTTTCTCTCTCTTGGATCACGCTTTTGCTGTTTGATGTAAATGTCTTCCTGAAAGCCAAGATCACATAGATTTTCTATGTTAATGTCTAGAAGTTTAAAAGTTTTATGCATTACATTCAGGTCTGTAATTCATTTTGAGTTAATTTTTTGAATGGTCTATGTCTAGGTTTTTAAAAGTGGTTTTCGCTGTCTTTGCATGCAGACATCCAGCTGTTCTGGTTCCATTTCGAGTTTTCAGATGACTCTTTCTCGATTGAAGCACCTTTGTTCCTTTGTCAAAGATCAGTTAATTACCTTTGTTTATATACTTATCTGTATTCTGGATCAGTATTTTGTCATTTTGATTTATGTGCCTTTCTTGTTCTCTGTACAATGCTGAACTGGACTACTTAGCTCTATATCAAGTCTTGAAATTGGGTTGTATGAATATTCCAACTTTGTTCTTCTTCAGTATTATATTAGTTTTCCTAGCTTTTATCTTTTCATATAAAATTCAGAATCAATTTTTCAGTATTTGCAAAATAGCATGTTAGGATCTGGATTGGAATCTGTAGATCGTGTTGTGAAAAACTGATATATTAACAATACTAATTTTTCTACTTCATGAACTTGGAATTTCTTTTTATTTATTCAGATCCTCTTTGATTTCTTTCATCAATATTTTGTAGTTTTTCCACACCTAGTACCTGTACATATTTTATTAGATGTAGACCTTCAATTATTTGGGTACTATTTAAATGACAATGTATTTTGAATTTTAAATTCCAATTGCTCATTAATGGTATTTAGAAAATAATTGAATTATGCATATTGAACTTGTATACTATAATTTTTTATAT
>NW_006408682.1:7524700-7526777 GCF_000296735.1 Chrysochloris asiatica
CCCTCACAGTCAGTCCTGATAGCAGTTATTCACTATTGTACCACAAGAGTCTTATCCCCATATCCTTTTAGCAGCCCTGTCCAGACAGACTGGATACCACTCAGTAGAGATTCTACATTACCTGTGCCCTCTGGATCTAGGCTCCCTCTTGAAAGCTTATAAGCCAGTCACTTTTTGCCTTTGTAGCCTCCCCTCCCTCCCCCCCAATTTGTGTAGCCAATGTGTAAATTGCTAATCCCTGTGTACTGAGGGGGTGGGAATGATCCTCACTGTAAAGGTTTGTTCCCTCTGTTGAGCTATGCATCCATAGGTATAGGTCAAGTTCATCAAATTGTATCAGATTACTCTTTTTTTCCTCTTCTTACTTTTTCTAGTCGAGGTCTGATCATCTAGCCATTGAAGCCAGGTCAAGTGGGTATTATCTGAAAGTGTGGGTGTTCTTGTGCATCTCCCCTCATTTCTTATCAGCTGGACTCTTTACTCTCCACTCTAGTCCTCTGTGGCCATGTCACTGTCTCTGGGCCCAAGAGTCCCAGGTCTTGCCATATTGCTGACCAACCAGGTCTTCACCCAGGTTCACAGAAGTCTATTGAATATGGTCTGACTTAGCTCACAACTTCTCCTTATTAGTGACCAATGTGGTCACCAGTGAGACCACATGTCTGCTTGTGTATTCCCCTTGAGTCTTAGTCTTGGAAAGAGGTTTGCCCTGAGGGGACCTGACCACTTGCCTTGATGGATCCTGGGTGAGCAACTTGCTTGTTTTGTAGTAGTCAGTTGGACTGCCATTATTGTTTTTGATTTTTTTTGTTGGTCTTTCTTTCAAGAAGTATCTTCTGTTTTTCTAGCCACTGCAGGCTGCTCTGCTTGTCCATTTAAGTGGAGATTTCCCACCTCAGAAGATTCTGGATGGGATTCAGCATTCCACCTATGGTCATATGCAATGCAAAGGCTCCACAGGAAGCCTCTTTCACTGTGCAAGTTGTAGCCCCATTTTAGGTATTTCAATGTTATAGGCTGAAGATGGACTTATAAGCTTTCTATTTTGATGTTTCTGGCTATTCCTTTCTCTTCCCGTTAAGTATCTATTTTATGGAAGGGATACCAGGAAAACACAGCCAAGCATTTTAACATTATTTCCCCTCTTTTACCCCTTCACCATGCCTCAATCCCTGTATCCCAGAGCCCTGTAAAAAGGTTGTGGATATATCATTATTTACCTATGTTCCACTTAACCCCTGCAAACCTGCCTAATTGTTCTCCCATCTGCCTTGTTCTTCCATTCCCCTCCTCCTTCTTGTATACTGCCCCCCCCATCCCAGTACCCAAACTTTCCTGTGTCTACTCCCTACCCTGTTCTCCACCTTCCCATGCCTCCCCTCACCCCACCCCACCCCACACATCTCTATTGGTAGATTTTTTGTATTTTATGTATAGACATTCAGGTCATCTGTAAATAAAGGCAACTTTATTTCTTCCTTTCCAATCTGTATAACTTGTATTTAAAATTTTTAATTTTGTTTTAATGTACTAGATGAGTCCTGGTAAGGCATGGTAGGATAAGCAATGGAAACATGAAGCAAACTACCTAGTGGTAAATTTCAATGAAGTTGCTCAAATCCAGTGATAAAAAGACAATATTAAGAAACAACAAGGAACGTTAAAAGCACCCTGGACTGCCAGAACAAACAATGTGTGTTGGAAGAAGTAAGCTCCTTAGAAGCCAGGATGGCCAGACTTTGTCTCTCATAATATCAGAGGAACCAGTCCTGGAGAAGGACATCATGCTTGGTAAAGTGGAGGGTCAGCAACAAAGAGGAATACCCCAAACTAAATAGATTGACACAGTGGTAGCAGCAACAGACTCAAACGTAACAACAATTGTGAGGAGGGCACAAGACCAGGCAGCATTTAGTTCTGTTGTACATAGTGTCACTATGAGTTGGAATAAATTAGACAGCACCTAACAACAACAACAACAACAACACAGAAGTCAGCTGCTCGTTCCCAGTCCTATTTTGAGAGCCTTCCAACCTGAGGAGCTCATTTTCTGGCACTATATTTGACACTGTTGATG
>NW_006408682.1:7528082-7538022 GCF_000296735.1 Chrysochloris asiatica
GAAACCTTGTACAGGGTCACTATGGGTCAGAACCGACACGACGGCACATAACAACAACAACAAATGAGCTGAAATGGATTGGTTTTGGTAGTTTTGAATCTAATAATCATATAGTTTACAAGTCTGGGAATGGCAAGTTGAAGAGGAATAGCATCTTTTTGACCTTCATTGTCATAAAGAACATTTCAAGATCCATCTTCAGGTACAGTGCTGTAAAAGAATAATATCCATATACCTACAATGAAAATCAGTCAATACCACAATTACTCTAAATATGTTGTTGTTATTAAGTGCCATGGAATTGGTTCTGGCTCATAGCGACCCTGAGTAGAGTTTCCAAGGAGCAGTTGGTGTGTTTAAAATGCTGACCCAACAGCGCCACACCAGGAGTCCATTTATGACCAACCATTAAAACAAGTGAGATGAAATTAAAGAATTCTACCAAATTCTTCAGTGTGAAATTGGCCAAACATGTAATCAAGATGCATTGATTAGTACTGGTGATTGGAATACTAAAGTTGAAAACCACGACGAAAGATCAGTAGTTGGAAAATATGGCCTTGGTGATAGAAATGATGCTGGAGATCACAGGGCAGAATTTTTTTAGTCCAACGAGGCATTCAATAAATAGATATAGAGGAGATATAGATATGATTTTCTAATTAGAACTATATTTCATTAAACATGAATTCTTGAAAAACAGGTAAGAATTCCTCTGTAAATTTTTTTTTTTTTGACATAAAACAACAATCATTTTATTTGCTCATGATTCTGAGTTGCCTGGGGCTCAGTGGGGAGTTCTGTTGACCTCACTTGGAGTTTCTCTCATAATGGTGGTTTTAGATGGGAGCCTGGTAGAAGCTAACACACACAAGATAGCCTCTGACCATCTGTGGCCTCTCCACATTTGCAGTCTAGCCCAAGGTTAGCAAACCCTGACCAGCAGCCAAATATATTTTTTTGAATAAAGTTTTATTGGAACACATCATTTGTTCACATATTATCTATGCTTGCTTTTTCATTTTTTAAAACTTTTTATTGTGAATTGAGTGATGGTTTCTAGACAAGAGCATCAACTTTACATTCAACAAATCATCCACTTTGTTTCATCTCAATGATTGCAATCCATTCCATGAAACAACATTTATCCCACTTCCTCCCTGGGGTTCCTAGTTCCATCCCACCCACCCTCCTAGCCCTTCTCATCTATGTCCTTCAGAAAATGTTGCCCTTTTGATTTTGAATAATTGACTATTCCATGGTGAGCCTACCTTGCTATTGTTGCTGTTCCTCCCTATAAATCTATCTACTGCTTGGCTGAAAACTGGGCCATGAAGAGGAGTTCCTTTCTAGACTTGAAGGGTAGTTGAGGCTTATAGTCTAAGGTTCCTCCTCCAGTTCCTTTATGATCAATAAATGCAGTCTGTTTTTTTAATGAAATAATTTTGAATTTTGTTCTACATTTTCTCCCACTCTATCCAGGGTCCTTTAATACAATCCCTTTCAGTGCAGTTGGTAGTGGTACCTGGGCCCTGTCTAGTTCCTCTGGTCTCAGGGTCAATGGAGATTGCTGTTTACATGTTCCATTAGTTGTTTGTTCTAATTGATTCTAAGCCTCTTCAATTCTTATCTCTCTTGTTTCTTCTGTGTATGAAGAGACCAATAGCTTCACCTTAGATGGTCACTCACGAGCTTTCAAGATCCCGGATGCTACTCATGCAAGCAGAATATAGACCACTGTCTTTTTGGACTATGTTATACCAATTTAGCACAGTGTCCCCTAAAACTATGGTCCTGAGCCTCCAGTACCATCAACGAATTGCCTTAAGATGTTTGATAATATCTAGGAAATTGTCATCATTTTGCTTGCTGTATGCTTCACCATATTCATAGCTGTGTATGCATGAAAGGTAAATACGCATGTACAAATATCCTCTATCAAACTCTTATGTACTTGTGTGATATATAAGTGTATTAATCCCACTCTCCCTCCCTTACCCACTCAGGCTACATCTCAATCCATGTATCTATGCACAGAGCATGGTTGTTCCAAGGCTGTATATATGTCACTATTGGCCTCTATCCCTTTAGCCCATGCAGACCTCCCTGTGTCTTCACCCACATCTTCATTTCTTTATTCATTTGCTACCCTCCTTTTTGTTGTATAAAACCCTCCCCTTCTTGCATATTGCTCTCTCTATCACCTGCAATAACAAGTATCTACCTTTTATCTTGTAAATTATTTTCCCATGCCTCACAACCCTGGTAACCATCAAAGAATGTTTCTTTTAGTATGGATACCTTTTCATAAGATATTAACAATAAAGGTCTCATATAATATTTGTCCTTTTGTGATTGACTAATTTCACAATTGACAAACTGTTTTATATACATTTTATGTGCCTATATCCTAACACTGAAAATGTATCAGAGAGTGTTCTAGAGGAAATACCAAAAAGCAAAGATGTCCAGCTAGAAGAAAAGCTGTTTAGTAAGACTGATGAGAGAGACTGTCAGCAAATGTGCATATTTGAGTAGAAGAGAACAGCATTTCAGTTCTGAGATCAATAATTTCTGTTACAAATCCCCTATACAGTATTAAATTAGACAGTATAAACAATATACTACCTCTAAGCCAGTGCAGGGGTGGCACTGTGGGTTAATGCACCAGACTGCAAAGCCGTTTGAACTTCAAGGTCGGCAGTTCAAGCTCACCAGCTGCTCCTCGGAAACCCTATACAGAGTCACTATGGGTCAGAACAGACTCGAAGGTACTTCACAACAACAAGCCAGTGCAACAAAGTCAACTTTCTCTCCAGTGTTTGTATTTGCTTTTAGTACAAATGTAACTTAACATTGATGGCTAAGCTTTCGAATCTTCTGTGTCAGAATGGGTTTTGCTTATCCATTACTTTCCAAAGGAAGTCTTTAGAAATATTATAAAAGGTATGCAAAATGTATATACCAATAACTGTGTTGAAAGCAAATGTTGTTGTTGTTAAGTGCCATCGAATCGATTCTGACCCATAGCGACCCTGTAGAGGGTTTCCGAGGAGCAACTTGTGAGTTTGAACTGCCGACCTTGCAGTACAAATTGCTTTGCAGTCTGGCGCATTAACCCTCAGCGCCACACCAGGACTCTGATGAAAGAGAGTACTACTCCAGATATTCGGACAAATGACTGAATGATAGAAAACGTAAATGTCTGGTTATAAAATAAATCCAAACCCCCCAAGATTGGGCAGAAAAGACAACTGCAAAAACAGATGCAAGAGCAAGTGTTTCATGCCTAGAAGTGATAAACACCAGGCACTATGGGATGGGTTCTAGGACATTAACATAATTAACTGGGAGTTCTGATGTGATGATGTAGGATAAGCACTGGACTGTTAACCACAAGGCCAGCAGCTCAAAGTTACCAGTCAATCCTCAGAAACCCTAGATAGGGTAGCTATGACTCAGAACTGATTCAACAGCACTCAGAACAACCACAGCAATTGGAGTTACTGCAACAGGGTCAATTAGATAATTCAAACTTGAAAAATCCCTTTCAAAAACTTTATTCCAAAAAGTCTCAACAGTGACATTTTAAAAAGAAGCAATAAGATACTGTGCGTGAAAGGGCAAGTTTTCCTTGTTGTGATAATGTTTACTTATGATGAGTCCAAAGGTTCAGAAGACCAATAACTAGTTCATCCCACTAGGACATTTGGCTCTGAAGTTCCCATAATAACTATGCATCAGTCACCTACCTCATAAAGGAAAACACCTTACCTATGAAGCAAGGAAGTGGAAGGAGAGGAGTGAAGGACTTCAGAACAAATATGACTCAATCTAATCAGAGGATGCGAAGATATTTTATCACAAACAGAACCATGGGAATTAAAATGCTAGTTTAAAAATAGAGGTAGCATAATAAATGGATGGAAAATAAGGTTTTAAATAATGGATGAGAATTAATGAACTACAAGCTCAAGCAGAGAATTGTCCAAGAACACTGCATAATTGGACAAAAGGATGGAAAGTGTGGGAAGAACATTAAAATGCTTAGACGGCATAGCCAGAAGATCCTGTCAAAACCCTGATAAAACAGTTCTCAAACCTGACTACATAGTAAAATCACCTGGATAAATGAAACTAAAATCCCCACTTTACAAGATGCTGAAATTTCTGAGGGTTGGATATATATCCATCAGTATTTTTTAATGTACTCCAGATTATTTTACTGTGCAGCCAGGACCTAAAACTATAACGTACCCTAGAAATCTGGATTTCTTCCTTCTTTCAGTAGCTTAGCATTAATGGGCTCTGCTTGTTTGACCTATTTCAATGGAAAAACTGGTTAATACCAGACATTGATCTCCAAAGGCAAGCTCTTTATAGATTAATGTAACTTCCACGGTCAAGAAAATCTCACTGCTTCTCCCTGACTATAACAGTATAGACACTTTACTGAAGCTCTTCTTATTTCCAGACTGAGAACACCCACTTGACGAATACTGAAGCTGGGTCAGTGCTGTGGTTCATTTATCTGTTTTACGAACGCTAGAATTCAATGGTGTCACCTCTACCGTCTCCACACATCAGTCAGTTTGTCATACTGTGATGACTTGCATGCTGCTAAGATGCTAGAAGTTGTGCTACTGGTGTTTCAAATACCAACACAGTCACCCACGGTGGAGAGGTTTCAGATGAGCTTCCAGACAAAGAACAGACTAGGAAGAAGGAATAAGTAGTCCCCTTCTGAAGGATTAGCCACTGAAAACCTTACAAACAGCAGTCCAACACTGTCTGATACAGTGCCAGAAGGTAAGCCCCTCAGGTTTGAAGGCACTCAAAATTTGACTGGGGAAGAGCTGTCTCCTCAAAGTAGAGTAGACCTTAATGCTGTGAATGAAGCAAAGCTTTCAGGGTCTTCATTTGCTGATGAGGCACAACTCAAAATGAGAAGAAATGACTACAAACATGCATTAATAATCAGAATGTGGAAATTACAAAGTATGAATCTAGGAAAACTGAAGTCGTCAAAAGGGAAGACAAATAAGAGGGTAAGTCAAAAAACATTGTTACTAGGGTTCCAGTCCATACATGCATGGGTTTACACCAAATAACACAAACATGTCTCTGCCACCGATGGATAGCAGTAGCTTAGTTCTTAAAGTGATACACTTGTCTTAGAGTTGTTAGAGTGTCTTCAAAAAACAGGTCCAATCACAGCAGTGGCTTCCAAGGGGATCTGCTGGGCCAGTTAAATTCAAGGAAGCGAGATCAGCACGAAACGTTGTGATCACTGTGTTTTGTGATATTAAAGGGGGTAATCATGAGAGATTTTTCTCAAAAGACACAAATGATAATGAAGAAGTTTATTATTTACAAAGTTTTAAGAAAATGGAAAACTGCTAAGAAAAAAACTAGGAAAGTTGTACTGAGGAATCTTTTTCCAACAAGCCAATGCACCTGCCCATTCTTCAAGAGTAGCAAGGGCTGTCTGATGAGAATTTTGTTGTGAAACCTTACTCCATCCTACAGACCTGATTGTGTTCCATCAAAACTTCTTTTAGTCCCCAAAACTCAAGGAGCATTTCAAAGGAACATGATTTGAATCCCTTGAGGGTGCCAAAACTATTATTTTGATGTGATGTAAATCAAAGTGCACAGAATTCTTCAGGAAAGAGTTATTGTTGTCATCGAGTTGGTACCAATTCATAGTGACCCTATGCACAACAGAACAAAATACTGCCCAGTCCTGGGTTAACCTCACAATTGCTGCTATGCCTGAGCTCATCGCTGCTGCCACTGTGCCAGTTTATCTCGTTGGGGGTCTTCCTCTTTTTCGCCCACCCTCTACTTTACCAAACACGATATCCTTTTCCAGTGACTGGTCCCTCCTGATAATGTATTCAAAGTATGAGAGACAAAGTTTGGCCAGCCTTACTTCCAAGGAGCACTCTGGTTGCACTTCTTCCAACACAGATCTGTTTGTTCTTTTGGCAGCCCATGGCACTTTCAATATTCTCCTCCAACACCATAATTCAAATGCATCAATTCTTCTGTGATCTTCTTTATTCACTGACCAACTTTTGCATGCATATGTGGTTATTAAAAATACCATGGCTTGGGTCAGGTGAACCTTAGTCCCGGCATCTTTGGTTTTCAACACTTTAAAGAGGTCTTGTGCAGCAATTTTGCCTAATGCTTCCATAAGTGTTGATGATTGATCCGAGCAAAACGAAGTCTTTGACAACTTCAATCTTTTCTCCATTGATATATATGCTGTTTATTGGTCCATTGGGGAGGAGTTGTGTTTTCTTTACACTGCGTTGGAATCCATAATGAAGGCTGGGGTCTTTGATTTTCATTAGCAAATTTTTTAGTTTTCTGCACTATCAGCAAGCAAGGTTGTATCATCTGCATAACGCAGGTTGTATGTTAGTCTTCCTTAAGAAATGAGTTAGAGAGTTGGAAACACTGCCTTCAAAAGTGTATACACCTAGATGCAATGTATGTGAAGAAAGAACAACTTATCTATTTGTACTTTTGTTTAAGTTTGCATGGTTTTATAGCAATGCGCTTTGGCTTACTCTCATAGGGTATGTAGTTATTGCTAAATGCTGTTGAGTCAATTCTGATTCATAGTGACCCTATACAGGGTTTCCAAGGAGCTATTGCCTGGTCTGAATCAGCAACCTTGTGTTTAGCAGTCCAGTGCTTATTCTACAGAGCCACACCAGGACTTGTGGGGTATAATTGTTCATAATAGCCTTTTACTATTTTGTACTTTGTTCTATTGACTTGTTCTTATACTTTATTGTGTTTACTTGCAAACTTTTTTCCTATTGTCTTTATTATGCTTGCCAAAATAGAAATCGCTGTTACCAATATTTTCAAAGAACTAGCTTTGTGTTTGTTCATTTAATACTCCTTATTTTGTTGGTACTTTCTGTTACCTTTATTGCATCTTTACGGTTTCCTTGGAATTGTTCTGTTGTTCATTTTCCCCTATATTTTGTGTATTCAAAGCTATACATTTCCCCCTCAATATTGCTTAATTCGGTTCCATAAATTCTAGCAAATTCTTTATGGTTTCCTTTTCATTCCAAGCACTATATTTATTACTATATTAATAATATATTGGGGGTTTTTTTTTACTATAATATAGTAATATATTAGTAAAATATTGGGTTTTTTTTTTTTAAGAGCATACTGAACTTATCAGCAATCTGAAATATCTAATTTTATTGCTTCTTGGTTAGAAAATATATAAACCATTAAATATTGATCCCCTGAGATTTAGTTAAGCATTATTTAGGCCTTTAAAATGATATATTTTAAGTGATTTTCACTATTTGAATAGTATGTGTTGTGTAGAGGATCTTTAATATTTTAGCTTAATTAAGTTCAACTTCTTGACCACGCTGCTTAACTTTTGCCTGCTGAATTGATCATTTGTACATATCAGTTGCATTTGTACATAGGAGTTGTAGTTATATATAGAAGTTGTATCTAAAACTTCTAAATACAATGATGGAGCTACTGATCTGCCAGTGATTCTACCAGTGTTTTTTGTATTATATATTGGGTTGAATTTTTAGATATTCAGTATGGATCCAAATTTTTATGACTCATTTTACTAATGTGTAGTGTCATATAATTACATTTTGCTTTACATATAATTTTATCACACATGGATTTTGCAATTTCATTTTTCTGTAAGCTCCTATTTGTCTGGTATTTACTATTCATTCTTTTATTGTCACCCTACCTATTTTAAGATACCTTCTTAACAGGATTATTTTTCAATTTTATTTTATTCACTACTTTAAGATTCCTTGTCTTTTTTCCAACTTATTATAATTTTGAAACATGGACTTGAAATAATTTTACATATTTTATATGAATATGTGGCACTGTGGGTTAATGAGCTGGACTGCAAAGTTGGTTTGAATGACAAGATCGGAAGTTCAAGCTCACTAGCCACTCCTTGGAAACCCTATACATGGTTACTATGGGTCAGAACCGACTTGATGGGCACTTAACAACTACAATAGTTGATTTATCATTCTTCTATTTATCTAAAAATCCATCTATCCATGCATTACATTTTATTTTTTTAATACATTTTAAATAGCAGACATCATTTCCCCAAAAATCCAAGCCCACTGTCCTCAAGTTGTTTCTGATTCATTGCGATCGTGTAGGGCAGAGTAGAATGCCCCATAGGATTTCCAAGGTTGTAGATCCTGGTGCGGTGCTGTGGGCTAATGTGCTGGATTGCAAAGTCAATTTGAACTGCAGAGTTGGAAGTTCAAGCTCACCAGCCACTCCTTGGAAACCCTTTACAGGGTTGCTATGTGTTAGAACCTACTTGATGGCACCTAAGAACAACAACAACAACAAATCTTTATGAAAGCAGACTGTTACATCTTTTTCCTGCAGAGTGACTTGTAGGTTCAAACCACCAAGTTTCTGGTTAGCAGGCAAGCCCTGTAAGCATTGTACCACCATAGCTCAGCAGACATCAGTACACTTCTCCCTAAATAATTCAATATGCAGCTCATAAACTAGAGATCAGTATTAATCTATAGTTTATTTCTATTTGATAATATTTACATAAACTAGAATGAAAAATATCCTAAAAGCACCTTTATAAAATTTTAACAAATGTATATAACCCATTACTGTCAAGTTGATTCAAACTGATAGCAATGCTACAGGACACAGTAGACCTTCCCTTGTAGGGTTAATGAGGCTGGACCACTTTATGAAAGCAGAGCAGTTGATGTGTTTGCTTCCTCAGCCAATAGGTTAACACTCAAGCACTGTAGCATGGCACACTAGGGCTCCTTTAACAAGGGAGTGCTGTTGTTGTTAGGTACCCCCAAGTCAGTGAGATTCAAGTGTGTAGTCTCCTATATTGTTTCCAAAGATCATTTACAATGAATAAGTCATTGGTCTTGCAAAATTCAATCATGTGATCTTCAGCATCGTATCTATATCTGTCTATACCTTTACATATACCCATATACAAGCATGAGTGGTTTCAAAAGATTCATAGAAAATTTCCAATTTTTTTCATTCATTTTTTCCTCATAAATACAAACACACACTGTAGGGTAAGTCCAAAAAGTACTGCTATAATCCAAAATTATCAAATGAAGCTATGGTTTCGTGGCATATCCTCCATTTTGTTCTAAAACTTTTTAAGGTAGTGTTTCGGTCTCTCTTAGAACTCTTCCCCAAAGAATTCTGCTCTCTTCATTTTATATCACATCAAAATGGCAGTTTGGGCATCTGTGACTCAAATTGCTTTCCTATTCAATATTCCTTGGATTTGGGAAATTAAAAGAAGTCTGAAGAATCAAGATCAGGGCTAATTAATATAGATGGGGAAAGTTCTCCTAATGTAATTATTATGAGGCAGCCTTGCTACCCTCGAAGAAGGAAAGGGTGCTTCGTCTTGAAAAAAATATAAATCCTTGGCGCCACTTTGCTGGTCTTTTCCTCACCAATACATTTTCATAACATTTTTTTTTTTTTTTAAACTTCATTCTAAGAAGTCCCTGAGATCATCCTGTGTCCGTTGAGAATCTATCAAGATTACCCATTTACAATCTTCCACACAGTCATCATTGCCTTCTGAACTGACCATGCTCCATTACATTTAACTGACTGAGCAGATTTCCTTCAAAGTCATTGTTTCTGATTAAACTTTTTTTTTTTTTTAATACACTCTAAAGGTACTCACACAAGTGCGCTACTAAAAGAACTTGTTTGTAGCTAGACCCTGATCACAGAGACATGTTCAAACACATTTATTTGAAATAAACCCATACATGTATGAACTAGAAACTTTGTAACAATACTTTTTGGCTTGCCATATATAAATATGTATATGTTGTTGTTATATGCTGTGGAGTCGGTTCCGACTCATAGACCCTGT
>NW_006408682.1:7538381-7542971 GCF_000296735.1 Chrysochloris asiatica
GTAATTGAGGGAGCTCTGGTAGCGTAGTGGTTACGAGTTGGGCTGCTAACCTCACGGTCAGCAGTTTGAAACTACCAGCAGTTCCGCGAGAGAAAGATGAGGCTTTCTGCTCCCGTAAAGATTTACAGCCTCGGAAACCCTGTACAGGGTCGCTACGGGTTGGAAGCGACTCAACGGCACTTAACAACAACATATCACATGGTTGTTGTAAATTTTTTGTATTTTATATTTGTTGAGCAGAATTGGAAAACAGGGACAAAAGGTATGTGTGATTTCTATGAAGTCTGCTTATTTGTTAAATATTTACAGTATGCTCTTGTTGAGCCATCCAGTCAGTTCTGACCCACAGCGACCCTGTATAGGGTTTCTGAGGAGCAGCTGGTGGCTTTGAGTTACCAACCTTATGGTTAGCAGTCCAATACTTAAATAAAATGTTGCCATGTAGCCTTTAACCACTTTCTTAAAGATTAAGGTGAATCAGGTAACCACAAAGATATATTTTTTAACCTAATTTTTTAGATTTTTCTCTTATAAAAACACTTCCCTGTCAAAGTCAGGAAAGCAGAGGGCAGGTAGAAGAGGATCAGAGAGGAAACAACTACTGCCATTTAATATGGGGTAGGGTCAGCACTGACAGTTAACCACAATGTTGGTGTTTTAAACCCAACAGCCACTCCTTGAAAACCCTATCCAGGGTCACTATGAGCCAGAACTGACTTGACTGTATTTTTAACAACAAAGAGTGTGCAGAAAACTTTCATTTTGAATTCTTAACAAGTCAGAACAATGCACAGTTGTTGTTGGATACTCTTCAAGGTGATTCCAACTCCTAGGGAATCTCAAGGACAGAGGTGAACTGTCCCATAGGGTTTTTAGGCTACAATCATTATGGAAGGAGCCCTGGTGACACAGTGGGTCAAGTGTTGAGATACTAAACAAATTTTGGGGTTCAAATCCACTAGATGTTCTATAATAAAAAAAATAAGGTTTCTGTAAACATTTATAGACTTGATGACCCTACAGAACAACCCTATCCTGTCCTTGAGGGTCCCTGTGAATGGCCTCAATGTCAGTGGGTTGGTTAATCTTCACGGAGCAGACCCCTGGACTTTTCTTCTGCAGAGTGGTTGGCAAGTTGGACAGCTGACCTTTCAGTTAGCAATTGTGCACATAATCATTTCACCACCAGGGCTCCTTGAACAATACACTGTTATTGGTAAGCATCTTCAGGTTGGTTCTGACTCATAGTTCCCACCAGCCACTCCTCGGAAACCCTATAGCCCATATAGGGTTTCCGAGGAGTGGCTGGTGGGTTTGAACTGCCAACCTTGCAATTAGCAGTCCAGTGATTAGCCTACAGTGTCACATTAGGACTCCTGAACAATATACTAGTACACACTAAGTACCAATACACTAAAAACAGATCGATAGTTAATGTTGTTGTTAGGTGCCATCAAGTCAGTTAGCTGTCAACTCATAGTGACCCTATGCACAACAGAATGAAACACTGCCCAGTCCTGGGCCGACTTTACAATTGTTGCTTGAGCCCCGTGATGCTGCCACTTTGCCAATCCATCTCGTTGGGGGTCTTCCTCTTTTTCTCTGACCCTCCACTCTACACGACATCCTTCTTCAGTGACTGGTCCCTCCTGATGATATGCCTAAAGTATGAGAGATAAAATTTGGCCATTCTGGCCTGCCAGGAGCACTCTGACTGCACTTCTTCCAAAACAGATCTGTTGGTTCTTTGGGCAGCCCATTGTACATTCAGTATTTTCCTCCAACACCATAACTTAAATGCATCAATTTTTATACAGTCTTCCTTATTCACTGTCCAGCTTTCACATCCATATGAGGTTATTGAAAATACCATGGCTCGGTTCAGGCACAGCTTAGTCCTCAAGTTGACATCTTTGCGCTTCAACACTTTAAAAAGGTCTTGTGCAGCAAATTTGCCTAATGCAATACATTGTTTGATTTCTTGACTGCTGCTTCCATGAGTGTTGATGGTTGATCCAACGAGAATGAAGCCTTGACAACTTCAATCTTTTCTCTGTTGATACGAATGTTGTTTACTGGTTCAATGGTGAGGATTTTTGTTTTCTTTACATTGAGATGCAATCATTACCAAAGGCTGTGGTCTTTGATCTTCATCAGTATTTTAAGTCCTCTTCACTTTCAGCATGCAAGGTTGTATCATCTGCATTTTGCAGGTTGTTAATGAGTCGTCCTCAAATCCTGATGCCACATTTTGTCTTCATATAACACAGCTTCTCATATTATCTGCTCAGCATATGGGTTGACTATGTATGGTGCAAGAATAAACCCTGTTGCACACCTTTCTTAATTTTAAACCATTCAGTGTTCCCATGTTCTGTTTGAACAACTGCCTCTTGGTCTATGTATAGGTTCCTCATGAGCATAATTAAGTGTTCTGGAATACTCATACTTTGCAACGTTGTCCATAGCTTGTCATGATCCACACAATTGAAAGCCTTTGAATAGTCAATAAAGCACAGGTAAAAATCTTTCTGGTATTCTCTGCTTTCATCCAAGATCCATCGGACATCAGCAATGATATCCCTTATTCCATGTCCTCTTCTGAATCCATCTTGACCTCTGGAAGTTCTCTGTCAATGTAAGCTAGCAGTCATTTCTGTATTACCTTTAGTAAAACTTTACTCACATGCGATATCAAAGATATTATCCAATGATTTTCGCATTCCGTTGGGTCACCTCTCTTTGGAATGGGTACAGATACAGATCTCTTCCAATCAGTTGGCCCGATAGTCGTCTTCCAAATTTCTTGGCAGAGATGAGTTAGTACCTCCTGTGCCGCCTCACTTTCTTGAAAGATTTCAATTTTTATTCCATCAATTCCTGGTGCCTTGTTCTTTGCCAATTCCTTGGCACTTTGGATTTCATCCTTCAGTATCATTGGCTCTTGATCATATGCTACCTCTTGAAATGGATGAGTGAGCATCAACCATTTCCTTTTGGTATAGTGACTCTGTGTATTCCTGACATCTTCTTTTGATGCTTTCTACACCTCGGAAACCCTGTACAGGGTCGCTATGGGTTGGAACCGACTTGAAGGCACTTCACAACAACAACACACCATTAAATAATTTGCCCAGAGAATCCTTCAATTACAAAAGTTGAGGCTTGAACTTTTTTCTTCAGTTCCCCAGCTTAAGAAATGCTTAGCGTGTTCTTCCTTTTTGGTTTTCTGATTCCAGATCTTTGCACATTTTGTTGTAACATTTGACTTTATCTTCTTGAGCTGATCTTTGAAATTTTCTGTTCAGCTCTTGCATCTCTTCATTTCTTCTATTTGCTTTAGCATCTCTGCACTGGAGAGCAAGTTTCAGTGTCTCTTCTGACATCCATTTTGATCTTTTCCTTCTTTCTTGTCTTTTTAATGTTCATATATATTTTAATTAACTGTAATGATTTTCAATTTACACAGGAATTTTAACAGAAACCATGAGGTGTATATTATTTTAGCATGGATGTCACTTTTTTTAAAATCTGCTTTGAAATTCATATTTGTAATTTTGCTCAAATTTGAACATATGTGCTTTGTGGAGTATCTTCCAAAGTATTCTTTGATATATTTTCCATTAAACTCTCTATTCAGATGCAACTGATAATAGTAGATTATACTTCAGTAGGACTTTTGGTATGGGGCTATAAGACAAGCACAGGACTACAAGGTTGGTTTGAAACACAAATTTGGTGGTTCAAACTCACCAGGCATGCCTCAGAAACTCTATACTGGTTGGAACCAACTTGATGGAACTTAACAATGACAACATACTTCAATATTCTCATATTTAAAATGGAGAAAATAAACCTTAAATCATACAATTGTTCTTAGAATGGTTTAAAAAGCACAGACACAGTGATTAGTAAGTTGTTCTTAAGCACCTTTGGTATGAAAATTATTAAAATTCTTTACATTTATGTTGATAAATTATCATTAGATAATTTGTAAGAAATAACAATTCCTCAAAATTATTTTACTATGTTTTTTTCTTTGATACAAGGCTGTAGTTAAAAATACCAGAAATGGACAATACACTGAAAGGGAAAAGGAGTAGAACTGAAGGAATGGAAGCCAGAATCAGTGACCTTGAAGACAAATCTCTCAAAACTGCTAAGATAGAAGAGCAAGCAGAAATAAGAATTATAAAATCTGAAGAAATTTTACAGTTCACATGGGACAACATGAAGAGGAATAACCTATATGTGACTGGAGTCCCAGAACAGGGAGAATCACAGAAAACCACAGAGGATATTGTCAAAGAGCTTCTGAAAGAAAATTTCCCGAACATCCTGAAAACCAGAAAATAAGCATTCAAGAAGCTGAACAAACCCCAGGAAGGACAGACACCAAATGAAAATCACCAAGACATATCACAATCAAACTCTCCAAAATCAAAGACAAGGAAAGAAATCTGAATGCAGCTAGGGAAAGGAGAAGTGTTACCTACAGAAGTAAGCAGATAGGATTAAGCTTTGATCTCTTAGCAGAAACCATGCAGGTAAGAAGGCAATGGGAAGGTATACACAAAACCCTAAAAGGAG
>NW_006408682.1:7546126-7559911 GCF_000296735.1 Chrysochloris asiatica
AAAACAAAATGGATGGTTTTAAGTGTAGTTCATGAGAACTCAAATAGGTTGTAAGTACAGGAACTACCTATATCTACTTTAAAGATGGAATGAATGAATGAATGAATAAGTAAATAAAGAAATAAATAATACTGACAGTTTTAAGCATAGGTCATCATAACGCAAATAGGTTGCAAGTCCAGGAATTGTATTTACTTCACAATGCTTAACATTTCCTCTGTTTTCTTGTGTTCCTTGAAGTAAATCATTACATGCCCTCATTGCTGAATTTAATTCTAGTTTTCTTATGAGTTTTGCATGTATTTCTTTTGGTGTCTCACCAGTTTATTATGTAACTTTAAACTTAGAGCAAAATTGAAAGAATTTTGAAGTTCACTTTCATATGCACACCATGTAGATTATACTACTGGTATGTAACTATGTTTGCTCCAAAGTCCCTGGGTGTAGTGGAGAATTTCAATAGTAAATATGAATCTATAAAAAGAGTTCTTGGATGCTTTTAAAAGAACATTGAGTCTAGCCCATACAGGACTCATGAACTCTTAGGCAAGTCAGAAAGAAATACTCAAACTCAAGCAGTAAGAAGAAAAAGAATTAAAAGCACAAAATAAAGAGAAGTGAAGTTGAAAATATGTCTAAAAAGTGAAGCTGAAAAAAGAGATACTGAAAAAGGGAAACTTGAAGAGTTCAGGGCTGAGAGTTTTCCAAAATTTATGATAGACATAATTCCACATATTGAAGGAAGCCCAAGCAAAATAAATAAAAAGAAAACCCCAATCTTTTCATGACAACTTAAAAGCAAACTACTGAAAAAAAAAAAGCAAATTACTGAAAACCAAAGATAACAGAAGTCTTAATTAAGAGCTCTGGTAGCATAGTGGTTATGAATCGGGCTGCGAACCTTAAGGTCTGCAGTTCGAAACTACCAACTGTTCCACGGGAGAAAGATGAGGCTTTCTGCTCCCGTAAAGATTTACAGCCTTGGAAACCATGTACAGGGTCGCTATGGGTCGGAACCGACTCAATGGCACTTAACAACAACAATTAAGAGAACAACAATTAAGAGCAGTCACACTTTGCAGTCCAGGAAGGGAGGTCCCTGGGAACATCAAGGGAGAAGAACAGAGTGTGGGACCCTACCAAGAGAAACAGTGATACCAGAGATGGAGGCAGAGACAATGATGTGAAGAGATGGAACGGCTGGGGAGTCTAGACCCAGAGAGAGAGGGAAGCTGTGTGCTGACCACCCAGGGGACGGGTGTGTGCAGGGTATATCCTCTGGTTGGTTGATGATGCATGAAGGAGATTGTAATCATGGCAATGAAATGATTGATGTAGGATAGGATGAATGTAAAGCTAATGCTCTCCCATGCAAACTATCACATAAGTCACACACAAAAAACTTTAAAAATAAAAGTCACAGACAAATGGCACGTGTACTTTAAAGAAACAAGTATAAGAAGTCGCTGAGTTTTCAAAAGAAAATCTGGAAACCATAAAACAAAGGAGTGACATCTTGAAAGTGGTTAAAAACGAACCAACAAACTGAAACTGTCAACCTGGAACTTCACATTGAAATCAATTATCCTTTGAATTATAAAGGTGAAATCAATTTCTTGGAAAAATAAATAGGTGACCAGCAAAATCAGACTGTGAGAGGTACTAAAGGACATTGCCTGTGCTGAAGCATAACAACAATGGAATCACAGAAACTTAAAAAGAAATAAAATAAACATAGGTAAATAAATATAGTATCTGTTGATTGTTTAAAGCAGAGCCAGGAAACTTTTCTGTAAAGGGCCAGAGAGTAAAATTTTAGGCTTTGTGGACATGTGGTCTTGGTTGCAGCTACTGAACTCTGCTGTGGTAGTGTGAAAAAAGGGTCACAGGTACTATGCAAACAAAGAGGCCTGCCTGTGTTCCAATAAAATCTTAGTTACAAAAACAAGTGGGAGGTCAGAGGTAGCCTGCAGGTTGTAACTTGCCAGCCTCTGATTTAAAGCAAGAAAAGTATATGTGTCATGAGGTTGGCAGCATAGATAAAAGAGAAAGCTGTATATGACATCATTATTGCAAAGGGTGAAATGGGTAGACAGAGTTAAACCTGTCATGTTCTTACAACTTTAAAAAACACGGGAAATGTTATATTTAAGGTAGCATGTAAGATTATTGGGATTCCTGGTGTGGTGTGGTGGGTTAATTGTGCTGGACTGCAAAGTTGGTTTGATCCGCAAGATCAGTGGTTCAAGCTCACCAGCTGCTCCTCGGAAACCCTACACAGGGTCACTATGAGTTGGAACCAACTCAATGGCACTTAACAACAATAACAACATAAGAGTACTGTGTTTTTGTTCTTCTTAAGGGCTGTGGAGCTGATTTCAACTCATACCGAACCTGCATAAGGTTTCCAAGGAGAAACTGGTAGGTTTGAACCACTGAGCTTTAGGTTAGAAATCAGTGCTTATCTACAGCACCACACATATTATATGCTACCTTAAATATAAATTTTCCCATGTTTCTTACAGTTGCAAAAATATTACAAACTTAAAAAAAAGAAAAAGTGAAAATTTATATTTAAGGTACCAACTGTGGTGGCTCCACAGGATAAGCACTGGACTGTAAGCCACAAGGTAGGTGAATGGAGGCCACCAATAGTTCTGCAGGAGAAAAATGGGACTTTCTGCTTCCACAAAAGATTCAAGAAGCCTATAGAGAGTTGCTATGAGTCAAAACCGACTCCATGGCACTTAACAACAACATAATAAGAATGGAGTCCAGGGATGGTGCTGTAGAATAAGCACTGGACTGCCACCTGAAAGGTAGGTGGTTCAAACCCACCTTATACAGAGTTGCTACGAGTCGGAATGGAGGCAACAGCACTTAACAACAGCAACAACATAATAAAAATAAATATTGTCATCTCCAAGATAATTTCCAAAATAAAAGTCAAAAAAAATAAATAATAAAACAAAGATGAAGTTAAACAAAAAACTCGATTAATCAAAAAAGAGTATGAGAATAAATAGAAAACAGATGATAAAGTTAAACTCCTGGGGCTCAGCGGTTAATTGCTCAGTTCTGACTAAAAGGTAGGCAGTTCAACTCATCAGCCGCTCTGTGGGAGCAAGATATGGAAGTTAACTTTGTAAAGATTGTAGTTGAGTGCCATCAAGTCCATTCCCATTCCTAGCCACCCTAGGCAGGGTTTCAGAGGAGCAGCTGGTGAGTTTGAACTGCCGACCCTGACTTTCAAACTGACCTTGCAGTCCAGTGTTTATCCTACAGCTCCACACCAGGACTCCTTATAAAGATTTGTTGTTGTTATTGTTGTTAAGTGCAGTCAAGCCAGTTACGACTCATAGTGACCCTGTATAGGGTTTCAAAGGAGCATCTGGTGGGTTTGAACTACCGACCTTGTGGTTTGCAGTCCAGTGCTGATTCTACAATGCCAAACCAGGACTCCCTTGTTGTTAAGTACCTTTGAGTCAGTTCTGACTCATAGTAACCTGTATAGAGTTTCCAAAGGACAGCTGGTGAATTTGAACCACAGTCCATTGCATTTTCCCACATCACCACACCAGGACTCCTTGTAAAGATTACAGCCTTGGAAATCCTATGGGGAAGTCTGTCCTATAAAGTTATGAGGCACAATATACTTATAGCAATGTTTTTGTTTTTGACAGTTGTAGTTAAAGCCTGGACTCGCCCCTAGAAGAATGCAGACAGTCTTTTGGAGCAGAGCGACCCCTAGCTGACAGACAGCGAGGAAATGGAGACTTTAGAACTATTGTTGATATCATTACGTACTGTGGAGTTACAGCAATCCTGTCTAGGGATTCTGAGGAATGGTTGGTGGGTTTGAACTGTTGACCTTCAGGTTCAAACCGACTCTGTGGTTGAGTCCTTATCCCACAGCACCACACCAGGACTGGATTCTGTCCATAACATGAATGTGCTTGAAAGTGTAGTTTTCCCTGGAGGATCTATATAGGAGCACAAATTGACCAATACCTTGACTTAAGCCTTCGGAGACCCAAAGCAGGGTCTATGTATAGGTCTTTAATCTATATAGAACCATGAGCTAATCTATGGATGTTGCTTTAACATGCTAAAATTGTGATAATTTGTCACACAGCCATAAACAATTAATATACAATACTCCACCTATAGGAATAAGAGTAGATACAGGTGGTGGTGGTGGTGGTGGTGTGCCGTGGAGTCAGTTCCAACTCATAGAGACCCTGCATAGGGTTTCCGAGGGTGTAAATCTTTACGGGAGTAGAAAGCCTTATCTTTCTCCCACGGAGCAACTGGTAGTTTTGAACCACTGACCTTAAGGTTCGCAGCCCGATTCGTAGTCACTAGGCTACCAGTATTAGATACTGGTAAAATGAATTTAAAACATCTAATATTTAAAACCATATTTTCCCCTAACAAGATATAAAGCAATAACTAATAGCTTGCAAGGAAAACAAGAATAGATAAATCAATATTATCATTAGATTTCAATATTTCCTTCTGGAAAATGATTAAACTGAGGCAAAATGAGTGAAGATGTAGAAATTTTGAATAACATGATTAACAAACTTGAAAACACCTGTACAGACCTATATTCAATCAATGAAGAGCCCTGGGGACACAATGGTTAAGTGCCTAGATGCTAACTGAAAGGTTGGTGCTTCCCACCTACCAGTGACTCCAAGCGAGAAAACACCTGGTGATCTACAGCAAGCAGTTCTACTTGGGGTTGCTCTGAGTCAACAAACAAAATCAATATTCAATCAATTAAAAAACAAAACAAAACCAAAAGTGCAAAGCAAAACCCATTACCAGTGAGGTGATTTTCAGTCATGGTGTAAACTGCGTCATACGGTTCCTGACACTGTAAGTCTGGACAGGAGCAGCCTCATCTTTCTCCTGCAGAAAGGCAAGTGGGTGTGAACTATCCAGCTTGTGGTTAGATATATTCCTCTTTGTTGTTGCTTTTTAGTCTGCAAAGAATAAATATAAAGATCTAACAACAACAAACCATATTGTAAACAATAAAACAACTCTCAATAAAGTCCAAGGATCCAACATCATTTAGTAGATGTTTCAGGAAAGAACCAATACAAAAATAAATCAATAATACCGAAAACTTCTCAAAAATTCATACGTATTCAATTCCTAATGGTGTTGTGACAAATCACCACAAATTGAGGGACTTAAAATAATAGAGATTCAATCCATCACAGTCTAGAGGCTAGAAGTCCGAATCAGGGTGTTGGCAGTGTTTTTGCTGAGGTGGCTGACTGGACCTGTAAATCACATGCCAATCAAAGAGATCAGACACCAGAATCCAAGGTTATCCAGCCACACCTTTGATGTTCTCTCCAGGGCACACTTCCTCATTTTTTATTTATGGGTAGACAGGATTTTCCAAATCTTTTTTTTTTTTTTTTGCTAAATGTTTTTGCTAAACATTTCCTGCCTCACTGTGTTTCTTTCCTAGGATTATAAGCGGCAAGGAGTCTACACCTCCCATTGTGCTTAGAAACTTCAGCTAACTAATCAACTGAATTGTTTAAAGTTTTACCTTCCACAAAACATCAGGAAATAATTTATCAAAGTTCTCTTCCATTTTGTAGAAAGGACTGTCTTTCCTGCAGTCTCTAGTGGCATGTCTCATTGCCATGTTCCCCAGAAGAAACGTTAACACTCATATTACTAGAAACATTCTGCTCCTGGCATTATACGTACTCTGGAAGATGATGGAAATTTGCTCTATGACTTTGCTCACTTCTGTTCGAGACCTCACTGTAATTATCTGTAACATCCATAATTCTACTAATTGCAGTTTCTACATTTGGAGGTATTTGTACAGCAGTATTCCACTTTGCTTTACCAAAATCTATAATCAGTGAGGGGTCTCCAGAGAAACAGAACCAATAGGATGCATGTGTGTTTGTTCCCTCTCTTCATTTATCTATTTAGAAAGTAAGAGAAATTTATTTTAAGGAATTGGCTTACACATTTGTTGTTGTTGTTGATAAGTGCCGTTGAGTCAGATAGCGACCCTGTATAGGGTTCCTGAGGAGCAGCTGGTGAGCTTGAACCATCAACCTCGTGGTTCAAGCCAAGCTTGCAGTCCACTGCATTAGCCTGCAGCACCATACCAGGACTTATAAGTGGAGGGTGGCAAATCTATACACTAGGCTGCCAGGCTGGAAACTCAGGAAACAGTTGATGATGTCATTCTTAAGTCCAAAATCAGTAGGAAAGGCCAGTAGACTGGAACCTGAGGCAGGATGTCTCCATTCAGGTCTTGAGACAATTCATTCTTCTCCAGGAAATCTCAGTGTTTGCTCTGAAGGCATTTAACTGATAGGACAAGGCTCAAACATATTGTTGAGGTAATTTCCTTTACTTAAGAAAACTGATTACATATGTTAATCACATCTACAAACTACACCAAACAACTGGGCACCAAAACCTAGCCAAGTTGACATAAAATTATCTACCACGCCATATGTTTGAAAATGAAATAAATTACTATTGCATTATCTTTGGGGTAAAGAAGAAAAAATAAGATAAATTGTAAACCACTCAGTCAGTGTTCAGTGAAATGTAAGTAGTGCTTATCAAAATCAGAGGTGCAAACCTACAGACTTATTTAAAAAAAAACACACACAGGTTTAAACACATTGATTAGAAACAGGTCAAAGGGGAAAGTGGGACTTTTCCAATTAAAAAGATAGGAAAAGAAAAACTAGTCAAAGAAAGAAAAATGAGAGAAGAAAACAATAATTATTAGATTATTAGGTAATGAATGAAATAGTTAGTAAATGAAAAAACTCAACAGAACTTGAAGGTGGCTTCAGTATGACTAAAAAGAAACAAATCTCTGAAAAGCCGATCAATACAAGAGAAAAGATATATGTAAGGAGACTTTTTAAAAAGTTAGTGGAAAATTCCATTATCTTTCAATTCCATATTTTTCCAATGCTGAAGGAGAGGAGCAGTACTGGACTGCTAAACACAGGTTGGCAATTCAAACCTATATTCCTCTCCTCAGAAACCTTATACAAGGTCGCTGTAAATCAGAACCGACACTACAGAACTTTAACAACAACATCTAAAATGAAAAGGAATAACATTAGACAACAAAGTTTTTTTTGTTTTTAAAAAAGGACTTTGAGAAGAAAATTATGAATAATGAGCATTAATATATGTAAAATCTTGATAATTTCAGGAGAAAAATAAAATTCCAGATTGAAATGAGAAGAAAAAGTAATTTCATAGATAATAAAGACACCAAAGATTCTCCCACTATTTGCTACCACAGAAAAAAAGGGGCACACCCAAGTATTTCAAGAAAGAGAAGGAAAGGTGTTTAAATCATTATATGATGTCAAAACTGGAAAATTAAGATATTGGCCTATTTAATGATGGACACTGATGGAAAAATCCTTATAAACATTAATCAATTCCAAGAAAGTACTGAAATTAAATATAGCATATGTGAGTAGACTTTACCTTAGAAATGCAAAAAGAATGAAAGACTTTTCAGAAGCTCCAGTAATTAAATCTTATGCTTTAATGAATTACTGAAGAAGATTCCAATAATCAAAATAAGTGTTTTTAAAAGGCATTCAGGCAATGAAGAATATAAGGTACATCTTTACTTAAGAAGTCCCAGTGCAGACCTAAAATGAAGATATATTTTGTTTAAATAAAAACTTACTTGCTTTAAGACTGGCAGCAAGACAAAAATTATTTCTCTAATTTCTAATGTTCAATCAACTTACAAGTTGATAAGGCAATATGACATAAAAGGTTTGAGAGAGAAATGACACACAGAAATCTACACTGAAAGCTCAAACTATAGCATCAAGAAAACAGTTCAAAGAAATTGTTTAATGCAAAATCTGCTAATAAAACTCAATAAACATCACTATTAGCATATAAGGAAAAATAAGATATCAACAAAAATCATTAAGTATCTAGACTTTAACCTAGTAAGGAATATATTGGATGGATACAGAAAAATATTTTAAAATCTTCTAAAGAAAAACTTTACATGAGATAATGTAAAGTAGACACTTGAATGGGATAGAAAGGAATGTCGGGAAACATGATTACAGAAAACTTGTATGCCCACCTTCAGCTTATAACTGATTGGAATACCTAAAAGGGGTTCTATGTTGTTACCCAACAACATAGGCTTACTGCTAAGGCTCTGTGGTCTATGCGACCTTAGGTGGAATCCTGAGCCCCATCCAGAACATTCTAAGGTAGGACATTTCCACTTTAAAGGAAAAGCAGACCAACCTGGAACAGCTAGAACAACAGAAGATACATCTTCAAAGAAAGTGCATCAGGAAAAAAACAAAACAAAAATGGCAGTATGATTGGCTACTATAAGAATAAACAAGTTATTCTCTGGAAAGCCAACAAGGCAAGCAATCAAGTTCCTTCAGGACAAACCTCCCTCCAAGACTGGAACTCAAAGGGAACACATCAGCAGGCATGTAAACTTGCTGGCAATCACCTTGGTATACTGGTGAGTTGAAGAGGGGGAAAGGCAGCAATGAAGAAATGGGCTGAGTTCAACCATGTTCTATAGATTCCCGTTGACCTGGAGATGAGAGAGAGAGAAGAGGAAGGGCTGGTTGGTCCAAAGTGTGGTGAGACCTGGGGACTCCTGAGCCCATGGACAAGCACATAACCATGGAGGGCTAGAGTGGAGAGTGAAGCATCCAGCTGATATGAAGTGAGGGGAGATGCACAAGAACACCCAAAGTTGCAGACAGTACACTTTTGACCTAGCCTCGATGGCTTGATAATCAGAACCCGAATAGAGAAAGATAAAAAACAAATTTTGTTAAAGGAAACGATGATAAATTGCTACAGTTTGATGAACTTGACCTATATTCATGGATGTAGTACTTCAAAATACCAACTGAGAGGTAAGGAGTCTTAACATCCAATATCAATCCTATCCCCTCTGTACACAGGGTAGATAGGGATGGGTAACTTAGACATTGGCTAGTAAAATGAGGGGGCGGTAAAGGCACGAAGGCTTATAAGTTTTCAAGCGTGAGTTTAGTTTAAGAGTGTGTAAGGGAAGATGGAGTCCCCACTGAATAGTTTTCATCTTGTCTAGATGGGTCTGGAGAAAAGAGATGGGGATAAGATTCTTATGACTCAGTAGTAATTGTTATCATGACGAATTGCAACTGTCACAAATGTAAAGGTACAAAGTTTGTAACAAAAATGAGGGAGTTCCCAACAATATCACTAGTATCATATGCCAGTAAAATTTTGCTGGCAAAACCAGAATGGTGACAGCAGTATAGCCATGAAGAACTGCCTGCCTGAAGTTCAAGCTAGATTCAACGAGGATGTGGACTAAGGGAAATCACTGCTGATGTCAGACGGATCTTGGCTGAAAGCAGAAAGATGTTTATACCCGTGCTTTATTCACTATGCAAGGGCATTCTATTGTGTGGATCACATCAAATTATGTTTAACATTGTAAATAGGAATTACAGAACTTTTCATTGTGTTCATATGGAATCTGCATATAGACAAAGAGACAGTTGTTAAATCAGGACAAGGGGAAGTGTCTTGGGTTAATACCAAGACAGGTGTGTGTTAGGGGTGTATCCTTGCACTGTACCCATTCAGTCTGCATTCTTAGCAATAATACAAGAAACTGGGCAATATGAAGACGAATGTGGCATCAAGATTGCAGGAAGGCTCATTAAAAACCTGTGATACTCAGATGATACACCTTGCTTGCTAAAAGAGAACTTGAAACACTTACTGATGAAGATCAAAGAGGACAAACAAAAATCCTTGCAACTGAACTAATAAGCAACATCATGATAAATGGAGAAAAGATTGAAGTTATCAAGGATTTCATTTTACTTGGATCCACAATCAACACCCATGATAGCAGCAGTAAAGAATCACACACATATTGAATTGGGCAAATCTGCTGCAAAAGACCTTAAGGTGTTAAAAAGCAAAGAGTGTGCCTGACCCAAACTATGGTATTTTCAATCACTTCATATGCACAAGACAGCTGGGAAACAAAAACAAAAATAAAAACAAATGGGGGAGTAGTTAATCTTACAACCCAGAAGCAGAGGACCCTAGGAACACCAACGAAGAAGAGCAAAATCAGAATACAGGGCCCTATCCAGAGAAGCAGCGACACCAGAGATGGAGGCAGAGATGATGACATGTAGAGAGGGAGCAGCTGAGGACTCTAGACTCATAGAAACAGAAAGATTGAGGGCTGGCAGCCAGGAGGCAGGCTTATAGAATGTGTTGTTGTTTAAATTATTATATACTCCTGAGTGTTTTTGTCTACATCTCTCCACCCTCCACCCCATCCCACCCCACCCTAGAAAAAAAGAAAAACAGAGGGAATGGAAACAAATATTGTTGAATGATGACGCACGGAGGAGATTGTAATCATTGCAATGAAATGATGGAGTAAGGGTGATATTCTCCCATGTAAACTATCACTCAGTTCACACACACAAAAAAAAATTGGAAAAAAAAAAGAGAAAAATGAGGTCTACAGTACTAGACATTTAATGCAAATGTGTATACCCCAACGAGTATGATATTTCTTTCAAAGCAGATGCCTATAGTTGGGTGGGGACAAGATGATGGATGAATATGATAATATACAAAATAAAACAAAAGAAGGGTTGCATAAATTACTGATGATAATATGCCTCAATATTAGCAGTATGATTAACTTAAGTTTGTGTCCCTATAGTTAAAAAACCCCAACATATGAAAGTGTGTATAAATTCTAGACCCATTTCAGGAATACGTGAAAATCATTCAGTACTGAATTTTATCTTTCTATTTGAGTAGAGAAAAAGACTGGCCATTTAAACTTATTGTTATATGATATTTTAACATAAAATGAACTAAATGTAGGTATATCTTCAATTGACATTGGTTGCTATTAGTGTTGCTTTTGAAATTTCATATAAAATTATATTCAAGGAAAAAGTTGCTAAAAATAGCAACCTAGATATGTTTCTGGTTTTGGTTTTGAGATTAATTGAGGGCAACCAACCGCAAAATCTGCAGGAGGGAGATTTCCCATTAGCACAGGTAGTGGCTTCAGTACTTGGTTTGTTCTCTGAGGTCCACAGTTCCTAAGATTCGATCCCCAGGTATTATGATTTGGATTTCAGGGGGGACCTAAGAACTTGTATTTTTATGAAACACCTCTGGTATTTGTTTAAAACTTTTATACTGAAAGTTTGGCATGTTGCATTTAATTGAATGTGCTCCCAGTTTATAGTATAACACCAGGCACACATGAAGAACTCAATGTGTATTTGTGTACTAAATATGTCACTTTGAACCTGAAAGGTGAAGAATGGGGGGAGAGCAGAAATGCTGAGCAAGGGTTTTGTATTATTCTCTCAACTGTACTGATACCTTTTCTGTCATTTTTCACGGGTAAGAGACTGTCTCCTTTTATTAAAATGTATTTGCAAGTTAATTCTCGGACTTCAGATTTTGATGGAAAGAATTGGGAAAGAGAGGAAGAAGGGTTATTATAGAAACAATTTCTCCTAAGCACACTGGGACCCACATACCTGAAGTTATGACAAGCTGTTTGCCAATAAAAGTCACTTTCTTTAGGGTGTGGGGGCATAACAGTCACTTTTCAAAGTCAGATAGCATCTATATTGGACACAATATAATTTACTTGATCATCTTCAGACATTCATAAACTATATTCTCTGTAATTTTTTTTTTAAAAGAAAGTATTTTAAAAAAAGACAAATTAAAAAAAAACTCTTTACTATGAATTGGGAGAATGTTTACCGAAAACATGATCAGTTTTCCATTCAGCAATTCATATACATTTTGTTTCATCCCAATGATTGCAATCCCTACAAAGACTTATTCCACTTCCTCTGTGTGCTTCGTGAAAACTGTGCAATAGGGTGAGTTCGTCTCCTTGCCCGAAGCAAAACTAAGGGTCATAATTGCTGGGATTCCACCAGTTCCTATCTGACAAGTACGGTCTTTTTATGATTTTGAGTTTTGTTCTACATTTTCCTCCCACTCAATCCAGGACCTGCTAATATGACCCCTTTCAGAGCAGTTGGAAGTGGTAGCCAGTCACTACCTAATTCTTCTAGTCTCAGGGTAGTGGAGACATGCTTGCATAGTCCTTTGAACTAATTATTTCCAGGTATTTTCGATTTTCATCACTCTTCTTTCCTCCAGATAGGGAGAGACAAATAGTTGCACCTTAAATGTCTGCTTATGAGTTGTTGTTTTATTTTGCTCATGACTTTTTAAAACCCGTTGCTACTCACCAAAGTAGGATGTAGAACATTGTCTTTGTAGACTACGTTATGCCAATTGACCATGGTGTCCCCTGAGACAATGGTCCTGAGTCCCCATCCCAGTGACCCAATTCCATCATCTTGTCTACACCCAACTATAGGCATATGCTTTGAAAAAATATCATATTTGTTGTGGTAAACACATTTGCATTAAATGTGTATTACTATAGACGTCATTTTCTCATTCTTTTAAAAAAATTTTAAAAGAGGATTTATAAATATTTTTCTGTGACAGTCCAATATATTCCTTGCTAGGTTAAAGTCTAGATACTTGATGATTTTTGTCGATATCTTCAGGTATTTGATTATGTCTAAGAAATTTTTACAACTTTGCCCTTTGTATGCTCTGCATTCATGGATATATTTGGAGCAAAGATAAATATCCATGTATAAATAGCTTCTGTCAAACTTGTATATATGTATATACAGTTTGCACAAGGTGACTGAAAACACCAGGCCAAATGAAATCAAAAGAACGTCACCCTTGTTCTCCAAGTGATCATAGAGGATCCAGAAGTCCTAGCCAAAGGAGAACTGGAAGTACATGTCCTTCCTGCGGAAGAAATCGGAGGTGGTCTGATAGTCTTAAAGGGTCTCAACACAGGCGATTTTCTTATAGCCAGTCTAAATCTCCTAAATCACTCCTAAGGCTGTAAACCTCAGCAAGGCAATCAAGAACTCAAAGAAGAAATTCTGCTTCTAGAAGAACGGTCAAGGTCCAAGTCCTTATCAAAAAGGTCCAAGTCATTAGGAAAATCACAATCAAGTTCACCTCAAAAACAGACTAGCTCAAGAACAAAATCAAGACCACATGGAAGACATTCTGACTCCATAGCAAGATCCCTATATAAATCTCCCAAAGGGTACACCAATTCTCAAACTAAAGCACATATAATAAGACATTTTCTTTTTCTATCACATTCTAGATCTCAGAGTTATCATCATAAAAACAGTTGGTGAACAAAAAACAGAAGAGCACTACATAGTCTTTAATATGTTACAAAGCCTCTCATTATGTTAAATAAAATTTCTTCCAAGGCATACAGAAAAAAAATATATATATAGTTGTTGTTCTTGTTAGGTGCCATTGAGTCGGTACCAAATCATAGCGACCCTATGCACACTGCCTGATCCTGGGCCAACCTCACTACTGTTGACATGCTTGAATCCACCGATACTGCCACTTGGCCAATCTGTCTTGTTGGGGGTCTTCCTCTTCTTCTCTGACCCTCCACCTTACTAAACATGATATCCTTCTCCAGTGACTGGTCCCTCCTGACAAAATGTCCAAAGTATGAGACACGAAATTTGGTCATCTTGGCCTCCAAGGAGCACTCTGGCTGTATTTCTTCCAAAACAGATCTATTGAATCTATTGGCAGCCATGACACCTTCAATATTCTCCT
>NW_006408682.1:7562001-7569129 GCF_000296735.1 Chrysochloris asiatica
CCTCTGAGTATTGTTTTGGCTGTGTCCCAAATGTTTTCCTATGTTGTGTTTTTATTCTCACTTGATTCAAGGAATTTATATAATTTGCTATTTGTTCTACTACTCAGTAGTTTTAAAGCAGGATGTTATTCAATTTCCATGTATTTGATTTGTTTCCCCCTAATCTTCCTAATTGTTGATTTCAAATTTTATGTTGTGATCTGAGAACATGCTTTGTAGTATTTTGATATCTTTACATTTATTGAGGCTAGCTTTGTGGTCTAACATATGGTCTATCCTATAGAATGTTCCAGCTGGAAAAGAAAACACATTGTGCTGTTGATGTTGAGTGAAGTATTCTGTATATGTCTATGAGGTTAAGTGGGCTGTCGGTGTTGATTAGGTCTTGTGTATATTAGTCTCTTTCTAGTTCTACCCTTCATGGAAAGTGGTGTATTAAAGCATCCTACGATGATTGTAGATTTGCCTACTTCTGTTAATTCTGTTAGAGTTTATGTATTTTGAAGCTTTTAAATTTCATGCATAGGTATTTATTATGTTTATGACCTCTTGCTTAATTGACCCTTTAATCATTTAATAATGCCTTTCTTTTCCCTTTTGTTGGTTTTTGCCTTAATGTCTTTTTTTAAATCAGAAATTAACATTGCTCCTCTTGCACTTTTTTGATTGTTTGGTGCATTCTTCTTTTATCCCTTTATTTTTAGTCTGCTTCTGTCTTTGAGTGTAAGGTGTCTCTCTTGTGGACAACATATTGATGAATCCTGTTTTCCTATCTGTTCTGCCACTCTGTCTCTTAATTGGTGCATTTGTTTATATTCATCATAATTATGGGTATGCATGAATTTATTGCTGTCTCTGTTATTTTGTAGTGCTGCTGGTTTCTGTTCCACATAATTTTCTGTGCTGAGTTCATTTTGTTTGAGGCTTTTCTTGTCATTTTCCTTCATTGTTTTTGTTTTAGTGTGTACAAATCTCTATGATTTTCTTCTAATTTTATGAGAATGTTTATTAATTTTCCTGTAATTTTTTTCTTCCCAGGTTTAAAACTGTTGTAGCTTGAAACTTACTTGACTTCTTCTCTATTGGAAGTTCTGTGACTATACTATTCCCTGTTTTCACTTATAATAATCTTCATTTAAAAATTGATATCTCTGGTTCCCCCCTTTCAATTTTGTAGGTTTGTTTGGAGTCCTGGTGTGGCACTGTAGGATAAGCACTGCATTGTAACCACAAAGTCACTGTATCAAACCCATGAGCCACTCCTAGGAAACCTGAAGCAGGGTTGCTGAGTTGGAACCAACTTAGTGGCACTTAAAACAACAACAGGTTTGCTTACGTTGGGTATTTCTCTATGTTGATTTCTGAGCAGTGCTGTCCCGTACGTTAATATTAGTTTTGTCCACCATTGTTGGTTCTCTGTACAAAGAACCAAAGAACCTCTTTTAGTATTTTTTAAAAGGCTGGTATGGTTTTTACTAATGTCTTTAATTCCTGTTTATCTGGAAATTTCTTAATTTTGCAATTATACTTGAGGAACAATTTTGCTGGGGTCTAATTCTGGTGGTAATCTTTTTCCAGAATTTTATATACATCATTACATTGCCTTTTTGCCTACATGGTTTCTGCTGAGAAATCAGAGCTTAGTCTTATTGGTTCTGCTTTGTAGGCAAATTTTCATTTTTCCTAAGCTGCTTTCAGGATTTTTCTTGCGTTTTGTTTTAGACAGATTGATTATGTATCTTGGTTTGGGGCCTATCCTGTCTGGGGTTCATTCAGCTTCTTTATATATACCTTCTTGTCTTGCATGATATTCGAAACATTTTCTTCCAACTTTGCTGTGTGCCTTTAAAAAAATCTCTTACTCTTCTGGAATCCTGATCACATGTAAGATATTCTACTTCCTGGTTCTATTTTCTGATTATTCCTCTAGATAGTATTGAGAGTTTTGGTCTTACATTGATTCAGTACTACTCCGTTACCCTTTCAATGCATTATCTATTTCTGAAATGTTAGTATTAATCTTCTGGATTTCTATTTGCCTTTTTTGTATGGTTTCTAATTTTTCCATTTATTTTGTCAGTTTGTTCTTAAAGTGTTTGCCTGACTTCTCCAGTTTTTTCCATGTGTTCGTTGATTTTGTTTGCAGCTTTCTGGATCTTTTTCTCAGTTGAATTCTTTTGAATTCATTATTGGGTAATTCCAATGCCATTTCTTCTTCAACAGATTTTCTGGCTATGTATTTGGGACACTTGTTTGAGCCACTCTTTCTTGTTTCTTTGTGTGAATTGAACTTGTCGCTTGACTCAGAGACATTATGATGTTGTTTTATTTGCATTTAATTGGTGATAGTATGTTAGTGTGTTCTTAAACTCTCACTACAGGTCTATTTATGGGTGTGGCAGAAAATGGAATTTTGTGGGAAGTTCTCTGTTTATTGTTAATGTAATTCATTGCAGAGTGGGTTTGGTTGGTGTGGGCTTCTGTCCATCAGTGGTCAGGTTGTATAGGAGTCCTTGGCCAGTGGGTGAGAAGCAGATATGGGTAGAGAAAAGCTGTATGGGCATGGTTACTCTCTGCTGTTGTATGGGACAAGAAAAAAGAGAATACAAAAACAACAAAAAATTGAAATAATAATGAAAACATAAGTGGTAAAACAGGCTGACAACTGCAAGAAAAATAATTTGATAACTGAAAAGAAAGAAAAGGAAAGGAGAGTGAAAACAAGGGAAGAGAAAAACACAATAAACAAAACTTGGGGGGTCAGTAATAAAGAAAAGAGAAAAGAGACTGACAACAAACCCACTGTCATAACTGAATTCCAACTCGTTGTTAGGTGCTGACCTTAATGCACAACAAAAATGAAACGCTACTGGACTATGTGCTAGCCTCACAATTGTTACATCTAAGTCCACTGCTGCTGCCACTGTGTCAATCCATCTCATTGAGGGTCTTCCTTTTTTTTCATTTACCCTACACCTTACCAAACATGATATCCTTCTCCAGGATCCTGATAGCATGTCCAAATTATGAGAAGAAGTTTTATGATTCTGGCTTCTAAGGAGCATCCTGGCTGTACATATTCCAACACAGATTTGTTTGTTATTCTGGTAGTTCATGGTACTTCTCCAATACCATAGTTCAGGTACATTCAACTCTTCTACAGTCTTATTCATTGTACAACTTTCATATGTATATGAGATGACTGAAAATACCATGACTTGGATCAGACGCACTTTAGTCCTCAGAATGTTATCTTTGTTCTTGAGCACTTTAAGAAGATGTGGTCTGTCATTTGATTTGACTGCTGCTTCCATGACTGCTGACTGTGGATCCAAGCAAAATCAAGTCATTGACTATTGCAATTTTTTCTCCATTTATCATGATGTTATTTATTGGTCCCAACTGTGAGGATTTTGGTTTTCTTTACATTGAAGTACAATCCACATGGAAGGCTGTAGTCTTTAATCCTCATAATTATTTTAAGTTGTCTTTGCTTCCAGCAAGCAAGGGATACTGTCCACATTATGCAGGTGGTTCATGAGTCTTACTCCAATTCTGATGCCATGTTGATCTTTAGATAATCCAGCTTCTCAAATTATTTGCTCAGCATACAGACTGAATAAGTATGGTGATAGAATACAACCCTGGCATGCACCTTTGCTGACTTTAAACCATTCAGTATCCCCTTATTCTGTTCAGACAACTGCCTCTTTATGTACAGGTTCCTCAGGAGCATAATTAAGTGCTATCTAAAGTTTGTCATGGTCCCCACAGTCAAAGATGTTTCAAAGTCAATAAAGCACAAGTAAACATATTTCTGCTTCTACTCAAGATCCATCTGATGTCAGCAATGATATCTCTAGTCTCACATTATATTCTCAATCAGCATTCAATTCTAGCAGTTCCCTGTTGACATATTGCTGTAACCATTTTTGAATTTTCTTATGTGAAATTTTACTTGCATATGATGTTAATATTATTCAATGATTTCCACAATCTATTGGGTCACCGCTCTTTGGAATGGGCACAATTATGGATCTCTTCTAATTGGTTGACTGTCTTCCAAATTTCTTGTCATAGATGAGTGAGCACCTCCAGTGCTGTATCAGTTTGTTGAAGATTTCAATTTATATTCCACTAGTTCCTGGAGTTGGTTTTTAATGAATGCCTTCAGTATACTTTGGACCTCTCCTTTCAGCACCATTTGTTCTTGACCATATGGTGCCTCTTGAAATAGCTGAGCATCAACCTTTTCTTTTTGGTGCAGTGACTCTGTATATTCCTTCCATGTTTTGATGCTTTCTGCATCATTCAGTATATATCCCATTGGTTTTGCTGTTGCTGTTAAGAAGTATTGAGTCAGTTCTGACTCCTAGCAACCCTATACAGGTTTTTCAGGAGTGGTTGGTAGTTTTGAAACATGGGCCTTTCGGTTAGTAATCCAGTGCTTATTCATTTTGCCTATAGGGTCCTTCAATATTTCAAGTTTAGGCTTGGAGCTTTTCTTCAGCTCTTTCAGCCTAAAAAATACTGATGGTTCTGTTCCCTTTTGGTTTTCTAACTCCAAGCCTGCACATTTCAAAATAATAATTTATCTTCTTGAGCTGCTCTTTGAAATTTTTGATTCAGCTTTTACATTTCCTTTCTTTCCTTTACTTTAGCTTCTCTATGCCAAGAGCAAGTTTCAGAGTCTCATCTGACATTCACTTTGTTTCTTTTTTTCATTCTTTTTAATGACCTTTTGCTTTTTTTTTTCCAGTTTCCAAAGGCTTTATTGATAAATGTGCTTTAGGAAAAGATCCTCAGTATCTCATCGCTTTCAAATCTCTGATATGAAGAGCTGTGTCAAAGGCTGAGGGGTTGCTGTTTCATCCACTCTTTTTTTTAACTCTCTTAAGACTCTTTTTTTTTTAAAAGTTTTATTGTGAATTATGTCACAGTTTACATGGGAGAACATCAGTTTTACACTCATCCTATCATATATTTTTTCATTGCCATGATTACAATCCCCTCCACCAATCCCCATCACCAATCAACGAAAGGTTATATACTACAAGTCTGCTCCCCCCGCCCCCCGGTCATCAGCACACAGCCCCTCTTTCTCCCTGGGTCCTGAGTACCCAGCTGCTCCATCTGTCCACATCATCATCTCTGCCTCCATCTCGGGGATCGCTGCCTTTCTGGGTAGGTTTCCGCTCTCCGCTTTTCCCCCTTCATGGTTCCAGTGACGTCCGCTCCTAGCCTGCAAAGTTAATCACTCCCCTCCTTGCCACAAAATGTCTACTTTTGCATTTACAACCTTCACAATCAGTCCTGGTGACAATTATTCAACCTTGTATCACAAGAGACCTATCCGTATTTCCTTCAATCAGTCCCGCCTAGACAGATTGGGTACTACTCAATGGAGAGTCTACCTTCCTCCATGCCCTCTGGATCTAGGTTCCCTCTTGAAAGCTTGTAAGCCAGACACTTATTGCCTTTGTAGCTCCCAAATTTTGGATAGCCAATGTCCAAGTTGCCCATCCCTGTCTACTCTGTGTATGGAGGGGGTGAGAAAGATCCCTGTTGCAAAGATCTGTTCCCTTTTTTGAGCTACTACAACCATAGGTGTAGGTCAAGTTCATCAAATTGTATCAAATTACTCCTTTTTTCCTCTTCTTTCTTCTAGTTGAGCTCCTATCACCCAGTCATTAAGGCTAGGTCAAATGGGTATTATCTGCAAGTGTGGGTGCTCTTGTGGATATGCCCTCTCTTCTTATCCACTGGACACTTTACCCTCCAATCCAGTCCTCCATGGCTATGTCACTGACTCTGGGCCCAAGAGTCCCCAGGTCTTGCCACACTGCTGGCCAACCAGGTCTACACCTGGGTTCACAGGAGTCTATTGACCATTGTAGGGCTTAGCTCGCAGCCTCATAGCTGTTTTTCCCTCATTTCCCCTTGTAGGTGGCGAACGTGGTCACCCATCAGAGCATGTATTCCCATTGAGTCTTAGTCTTGGAAGGGGGTTTACTTTTAGGGGACCCGACCCCTTGCCTTGATGTCTCCTGGGTGTGCAACTTGCTTGTTCTTATAGTAATTGGTCGGTCTGCCTCTATTTGTTTTGTATTTTTCCTGTCAGTCTTTCTTTCAAGAGGTATCTTCTGTTCTTCTAGCCACTCCAGGCTGGTCTGCCCATCCTCTCAGGGGGAAATTTCCCACCTCTGAAGATTCTGGATGCTGTTCAGGATTCCACCTATAGTCTTATGTAATGCAGAGGCTCCGCAGGCAGCCTCCTTCACTGGGCACATTGTCGTCCACTCTTATTCATAGATCCAGTCATGGCCACAAGACTTGTAGTCAACAAATTCCTCTGGCTTAAACCAGAGACTGATTTCTTTCTCAGCACTTTTTACTGAATCACTGCCATGAATGGTGTTCCTGTCAACCTGAATACAGAAATCTCCATGAATTGTGCCTGGTTTAGAATCTGCTGGATTGATTGGTCTCCTCAAGCATCACTCGACCTGTCTTCACCACATTCAGCCCCTCCCAGACCATGGCCACAACTGGTCATGAGTTCATGTACTTCACCAGCCCCAGGAAGAATGGGCAGTGGTTCAGGTCAATATAATGTTGCTTCAGGTGCTCCTCAGAGGCCTTCATGAATTTCATGGCCACAGGTGGAATCCCTTCTGCTCAAAGCACTTGATGATGTCGCCCACCAGGCCACGCTGCACACTTGATGGCGATGAAGTGTGCTCCGTGTTGGCCATGGTCCCGGGAGGGGGCAGGGGAGCAGTGGATGTGTGCACTGCTAGCAAAGCAGAGATGTGAAGCGACCACTGGTGTCAGCAGCTCTTTTGCTTTCTTCTTGTATGATCTTGATGTCATGTGACAATTTCTGATCTTCATTTATTAGTGTCTAATGCATTAAATCTGCTCTTGAAATGGTCTCTAAATTCAAGTGGGATATATTCAAGGCCATATTTTGGTTCTCACGGAGTTGCTTTAATTTTCTTCAGTTTCAGCCGGAACTTGTATATGACCCATTGACAGTCTGTTCCACAGTCTGCCCCTGGCCTTGTTTGTTGTTGTTGTCAGGTGCCATCGAGTCAGAATCGACTCATAGCGACCCCATGCACAGCA
>NW_006408682.1:7570534-7577700 GCF_000296735.1 Chrysochloris asiatica
CTTTCAATGCACTTTGGACTTCCTCTCTGAGTATCATTGGCTCTTGTTCATATGGTATCTCTTGAAATGGTTGAACATTAACCATTTCCTTTTGGAAATGTTAAGGCTGATGATATTGAACAGTTTATATGCTTTATCCACAGATGTAGTGAATTTGATTCCTGTGTATTCCATTTGGTGAGGTCCATATGTTATGCTGTTTAAAACAGGTATTTGTAATGAGTAAGTCATTGGTCTTGCAAAATTCTCTCAAGTGATCTCCAGAATCATTTCTATCATCAAGGCTATTATTTTCCAACTACTGACCCCTCCTATTTGTTTCTAACTTTCACATTCCAATCACCAGGAATTATCAATATATCTAGATTTCATGTCTGATCAATTTCAGACCGAAGAAGTTGATGGAATTCTTCAGTTTCATCATCACTGACTTTAGTGGTTGGTACATTAATTTAAGTAATAGTGGTATTAACTGGTCTTCCTTGTTTTTGCTGTTGTTAGGTACCATCAAGTCAGTACTGCCTCAGCAACACTATGTACAACAGAACAAAACACTTCCTGGTCCTGAGCTCATTGATGCTGCCACTATGCTAATCCATCTCAGTGGGGGGTCTTTCTCTTTTTTTAGACCCTCCACTTTACCAAACATCGTATCCTTTCTCAGTGACTGGTCCCTCCTGTCCTTAGTATGAAAGATGAAGGCCCTCCTATCTGAAGTATGAGAGAAGACATCTGACTACCCTGGCTTCCAAGGAGCACCCAGGCTGTACTTCTTCCAACACTGATATATTTGTTCTTTTGGCAGTCCATGATACATTTAATATTCTCCTCCAACACCATAACTCAAATGCATCAATTCTTCTATGGTTCTTTATTTACTGTCCAACTCTCACATGCATATGAAGTTACTGAAAATACCATTGCTTGTATTAGGCGCACCTTGGTCCTCAAATTGGCATCTTTGCTCCTCAACACTTTAAAGAGGGCTTGTGCAGATTTGCCCAGTACAATACATCTTTGGATTTCTTGACTACTGCTTCCAAGACTGTTGATGGTCAATCCAAGAAAAATGAAGTCTTTGACAACGTCAGTCTTTTCTCCACTTACATGGATGTTGTTTTTTGGTCCAGTAGTGAGGACTTTTGTTTTCTTTACATTGACGTGCAACCCACACCAATAGCTGTGATCTTTGATCTTTATCAGTATTTTAAGTTTTCTTCAATTTCAGCAAGCAAGGTTATATCATTTGCATATTGCAGGTTGTTAATGAGTCTTCCTCCAGTACTGATGCCACATTTTTCTTCATATAATCTAGTTTCTCAGATTAGTTTTTCAGCATACAGACTTTTTAACCATTTAAACCATTTGGTGTTCCCTTGTTCTGTTTGAGCAACTATCTCTTGATCAATGTAGTTTCCTCATGAGCACAATTAAGTGTTCTGGAATACTTATACTTTGCAATATTGTCCACAGCTTGTCATGATCTACACAATTGAAAGCCTTTGCATAGTCAATAAACCACAGGTAAATATCTTTCTGGTATTTTCTGCTTTGGGCCAACATCCATCTGATGTCAGCAGTGATATCCCTTGTTCCACATCCTCTTCTAAAACCAGCTTGAACCTCATAAGTTATCTGTCAATGTATGGTTGCAGCCATTTCTATATTACCTTTAGTAATACTTTACTTACATGGTATATCAATATTGTCTAATGATTTCCACATTGTGTTGGGTCACCTCTCTTTGGAATGGACACAAACACAGATCACTTCCAGTCAGTAGGCCAGGTAGTCACCTTCCAAATTTCTTGGCAGAGATAAGTGAGTGCCTTCTATGCCACCTCACTTTGTTGAAAAATTTCAATTTATATTCCATCAATTCCCGGTAACTTGTTCTTTGCCAATGCCTTAAATGTACCCTTCAGTATCGTTGGCTCTAGATCATATGCTACCTATTGAAATGGTTGAACATCAACCATTTCTTTTTGGTACGGTGACTCTGTGTGTTCTTTTCATCTTCATTTGAAACTTTCTTCATCATTTAGTATTTTGCCCATAGAATCCTTCAATACCACAAATCGAGGTTAGAATTTTATCTTCAGTTCCCTCAGCTTGAGAAATGCTGAGCGTGTTCTTCCCTTTTGGTTTTATAATTGCAGGTCTTTGCACATTAAGTGATAATATTTGACTTAGTATTCTCGAGCTGACCTTTGAAATTGTCTGTTCAGCTCTTGTACCTCCTCACTTTTTCCATTTGCTTTAACGTCTCTACACTGGGGTGCAAGTTTCAGAGTCTCTTCTGACATTCATTATGGTTTTTTTCTCTCTTCTCAATGACCTTTTTGCTTTCTTCCTGTACGATGTTCTTTATGTCATCCCACAACTCCTCTGGTCTTGGGTCTTTAGTGTCTAATGTATTAAATCTGTTCTTTAGATGATTTCTGAATTCATGTGGGATATATTCAACATCATATTTTGGCTTTCATGAACTTGTTTTCATTTTCTTCAATTTCACGCTGAATTTGCATATTAGCAATTGATGATCTGTTCCACAGTCTGCCCCTGGCCTAATTTTGGCTGATGATATGCAGCTTTTCCACTGTCTCTTTCCACAAATGTAGTCAATTTGATTTCTGTGCATTCCATCTGATGAGGTCCATGTGTATAGTCATCTTTTATGTTGTTTAAAAAGGCATTTGCAATGAACAAGCTATTAGTCTTGCAGAATTCTATCATGTGAGCTCCAGCATAATTGCTATTACCATATTTTCCACTACTGATCCTTCCTCTTCACTTCCAATCTTTGCATTCCAATCTCCAGTAATTATCAATACATCTTGATTGCATGTTTGATCAAATTGAGACTGAAGAAGTTGATAGAATTCTTTAATTTTATCATCACTTACTTTAGTGGTTGGTACATAAGTTTGAATAATAGTGGTATTAACTGCCCTTCTTTGTAGGTGCATGGATATTCCTAGCACAGACAGCATTGTATTCAAGATAGATCTTAAAATGTTGTTTTTGACATGATTACACCACCATTCCTCTTGAACTGTCATTCCTGACATACTAAACTATATGACCATCAGATTCAGAATGGCCAATACCAGTCCATTCCAGCTCACTAATGCCTAGGACAATGTTCTTTATGCATTCCATTTCATTTTGACAACTTGCAATTTTCGAAGATTCATACTTCATATATTCCATATTCTTATTATTAATGGATGCTTACAACTGTTTTTCCTCAGTCCGAGCTGCATCCCATCAGTAAATAAAGGTTCTGGATGCTTTACTCCACTCATGTCTCTATTTTGAGGAGGCAGTTCTTTCCCAGTCATATTCTGAGTGCCTTCCAACCTAAGGGGTTCATTGTCACTATATCTGACAATTATCTGCTGCTGTTAATACTATTTCCTTCTTATGGCCTTATATATGACAATGTTTTGCTGCTATTCACAAGGTTTTCAGTTGCTAACCACTCAGAAGTAGTTTGCTTCTCCTTTGTCCTATTGTTAGTCTGGAAGCGCTACTGAAACCTGTCCACCATGGTTCGCCTTGCTGACATTTAAAATAGCAGTGGCTAAGCTTCCACCATGAAGGAAAAACACAGCCAGCACAGTACAACAAACTATCACAGATGACCTATTATAGTGATCTAGACAGGATTCCTGGGACTGTAAATCTTTAAGGGAGCAGACAGTTGTATCTTTCTCCCATGGAGATGGGTTTTAATTCCCAGCCTTGTGGCTAACAGCTCAATGCCCAACACGCAGACCCATCAAAGAGAATTATAAAGGAAAAATTAAGAAAGAGAATGAAGAAAGAAGGTGGGAATAAAAAAAGAGGAAAACAGAGATGACAAAAAAAAGAAAGAAAAAAGAGAAAACTGGAGCAGGTATAGGATCCACACAGGAGACAAGTGCAGTGGCCAGGGTAGCCAGTATGGGTTGGTGCCCTGCCAAGGAGCTCATGATGAGGGCAAGGAAGGAGTGTGTGTGTTTTTGAGGGCGGGGGTAGAGTGCCCAGTCCTAGATAGAGTCCCTACCTGTCTAGATGGTGGGCCAGGGCACCTGATCCAGTAGTAAGTGGTTCAAGTCAGGGTGCTTATTTCCAGGGTGCTTTCACGCCCAGAGAGCAGCTGGGAGCAGGGAACCTGGTTACAGAAGGAGTTCTGGCCATGGCTAGGCCACCCCATCTTACATTGCTAGTTCTGCTGACCTGATGCAGTGGAATTCACAATTCATGTACCTTCAGACTAAGGGGTGGTGCATGAAGCACCTAATCCAGGAGGGCATGGCTCCAACTTCAGGCAAACAAAGGGCTGTGCTAGGGTGGAATGCCAGCCCCTGCTGGGTGGGTGAGGTTGGGGGTGGGGCTGACCATGCTTCTGGTCACCAGGAGGGTGTGGGGAGCAAGGAAAGGAAGGATGGAAACTTTCTCATCACCAGCCACGGTGTGGGTGATTGCACTGGCAGGCTGATGTCTTGATTGGATGTTGCTTTGCAAAATTTCTAGATGGCTTTGCTGTCTGTGTCACGCCAGATGATAACTCTTCCATTTTTTCTCTCTCTTTCTTTTCTTGCTACTTTTGTTCAGCTTCTTTTCCTAGTCAGTATTCAGTCCACTTCTATATCCTGTAAAGCTCAGAGTTCCAGGATAATCATCCCTATGTATTTCATTTGGTCTCTTGCGTCTTTGTTGTACAGTGTCTGCCTAGTCCAGAATCTTTCTGGAAGTTTCTATAGTACTTTATAATTCATTGATATGAAATCTTGATATACTCTTACCATGAATATGACCTTGCTATTTAAGTTCTTTGGAAAGCAAATTTATAAACTCTTCTCCAAGTCTTTGTGTCTCAGAATTTTTTCAAAGTTTATCCTTATTAGATTCTCTTTACTTGACTCTAAACCAATGAAATAGCAAAGGATCCTTGAATTTACAATTAGAAAACAATAAAAATCTTATAACTTTGTATCAATATTAATTATCAATTAGAACCAATGCTTTTTCTTAAATCTTAGTAATCAATGGAAGGTACCTCCAGAAATTTGTTGATCCATTTCTTGCTTCTAAATAAGATAATGTTTCATGATACCTTCTAGAGAAAAATATCACTAATCTTTGAACAAGTGCATGTAAGCATGACTCTAAGCCCTCTGGATTTTACTTCATCCATACTTGACCTATTTTAAATCAGGCTTATCAGCATTGGTTTAAAATTCTTAAGGTAACCAACTGGAAAAATAGTTAATGATCTACCTTATAAATCAACCAGAGGTTTGAACTAAGAAGCTAGCCTTAAGTTGGTGTTTTCCCTCTTTTTTTTTTTTTGCCATAAATCCAGCCCCTTAAATTTCTGCTCTTTATAACTCTGTGAACTTATGTTTGAACTGAGTATTTTAGCCTCCATGCAAGTAATATGCTTGCCTTGTTTCCTCACAATCGCCAAATAAACAAATCATGATTAATGGAAGAAAGATTGATGTTGTCAAAGGTTTCACTTTTCTTCTATCCACAATCAACACACACAGAAGCAGCAGTCAAGAAATCAAACAATGCATTGCATTAGGAAAATCTGTTGCAAAAGACCTCTTTAAAGTGTTCAAGAGCAAAGATATGAGTTTGAGGACGAAGGCGCATCTTACCCAAGTCATGGTATTTTCAATTGTTTCATATGTATGTAAAAGTTAGACAGTGAATAAGAAAGACCTGAAAAGAATGGATGCATTTGAGGTATGGTGTTATAGAAGAATATTAAAAGTACCGTGTACTACCAGAAGAACAAACAAAACTGTTTTGGAAGAAGTGCAGCCAGAATGCTCCTTTGAAGTCAAGATGGCAAGACTACATGTCTCATACTTTGGGCATTTTGTCAGAAGGGACCAGTCCCTGGAGAAGGACTTGGTGAAATGGAGGAGAGGAAGATCTCCAATAAGATGGATCGATACAGTGGCAGCAAGAATAGGCTCAAATGTAGCAACAATTGCGGGGTTGGTGAAGGACCAGGCAGAGTTTCTCTCTGAGTGTATAGGTGTGAGTCAGAAGCCACTCAACAGCAGCTGAGAGCAACATCATAATTGATTCTTACCATTCACTGGTGGTTATAAAGCTTTATCCAAAACTTTTAAGATCAATCACCTTTTCCTTCCTCCATAAGGCAAATATAAAGTCTTCTATAGACTTTTGAAACAAGAGAAAACTTTGCATTATAATGGTTAAATGATAAAGCCAACATATATTATTGAAAACAGAAGCCATTCTTCTACCCACATCTTAAATTTAGGATATCTTGTTCATCTTCTCATTCCATTCTACAAATGATCTCTGGGTGATTACTTCAATTAAAAAAAAAAAAACTAACTTAATTATAGAATGATTACATACAAGTTGTAAACATAGTGAAAAGATTTCCCATGTACTTATTACCACAGGGCTCATTCTAGGCTTTACTTTTTACTTATCCGTATCGGCTCTCTCCAATATGGAAACCTAGATCCTCCCCTCCCTTACTCACTTACCTATTTGCTCAACTCAAATATATGTGTGGAATAGTTTAGAGTTGCTAACTTGTTTATGATGTGGCATTGCAGCATTATCACTGGACTAGTAACCTCAAGGTCAGCAGTTCAAACCTACCAGCTGCTCTGTGAGAAAGAAGTCAGTGATTATGTATAGTTCTTTTGTCTTGAAACTTATAGTTAAGAAATTGTGTAACCTGAGTTTTTCTTCAGTCAATATATGTTTTAAAAAACATTTAAGTATTATTCTTCATTAAGCAAAGAATAGTGAAATATGATTTGCTGTTAACTCTTATTCTGACCTGTAGGCTTGTTTAAAAGGAGCTCTGGTAGCATAGTGGTTATGAGTCAGGCTGCTAACTTCAAGTTTAGCAGTTTGAAACTACCAGCTGTTCTGTGAGAGAAAGATGAGGCTTTCCACTCTCATAAAGATTTACAACCTCAGTAACCCTATACAGGATTGCTATGAGTTGGAGCCATCACCACTACCAGGCTTGTTTAAAGAAATATATTCAATACAATGAAGGTAGATGAAGAATGATATAAAACATTGTCCTTCTGTCTAAGTCTATATTCAGGTTTTACATTCTTCAAGACTAAATTACTATGTTTATAGTATATATATGTGTGTGTGTATGT
>NW_006408682.1:7577800-7583531 GCF_000296735.1 Chrysochloris asiatica
CATATACACATGGGTACATATATTGTGGCGCTGTAGGATCAGCACTGGACTGCGAACCACAAGGTCGGCAGATCAAACCCACCAGATGCTCCTCAGAAACCCTATACAGGGTTGCTATGAGTTGGAACCGACTCTACGGCACTTAAGAACAGCAACATAACAACATACAGAAGAGTTAAAACTATTAAATGTAGAAATTCAAATACCTTCAATATAGTTTTTCACTGAAGCAGTAGTTTATCAGTATACACAGTACACTGAAATGGTGCAATAAGATTTAGCTGCAAAAATTGTCTAATTAAATACAATGTATTATCTCATTTCATTTTTTTCCATGCAGGTTTCAAGTGACAAAACAAAACAAAATGTAAGTGCATAATATCGAGAAATATTAGAAACTGATGAAATAGTCTAGAAATTAATAAAATAAAACAAATATTTGCATAAATAGATGTACATGATTAGATGGTAATAAGTATAACAAAAATCTATCCATCTTAGGGTCAGAAGCAAGAATGAGATAGAATAAAGACGCTAGACCGATAACTCATCCAATTATTTACATGTGTTTTTTTCCTTAATACTCTTTTTAGCATTAAAAATGTTCACACACAGAATAACGTCTTTGGGTTTAGAAATAACGTCTTTCATAGTTCAGTGAGAGCTAGCAGCATGCATTATATTCTCACTGGGGTTTAATAAATGTCATGTAAATAACAACTGGTTTCTGATTTCTTCAATGTGTTTCCAGTATGAATATGGAAAAGAAGTACAAAATATTTTCTTTCCTAAGTTAAATTCCTTTACCTGGAAGTGGGAGGAAAGTATGGAAGTGACTTCTCCAGAAAAGATCATACAGAATAGATGTGTAAATTAAATGACACTTAAAGAACCATGACGTTTTCAAAACATGTGCAGCACAAATTTCATTTAATGACTTTTACACCATACCAAGCAGTCTCTGTAGGGACAGCCGTGAACAGAAACAAGCTGGAACTTCACAGAGAGTTCCTTTCTTACCATCAGCAACAAAGAGGCTTTCATCTTACAGGCTCAAATTTGTTCCAGAGATTAAAGAAGAGTTCTGAAAGTAAAGCACCAAGTAACTTTAATTTTTATTTCACTCAACGTTTACTACACACACACATATTTCTGAAACTTTCAGTGTTATGCAATTTGGGGAGAATATTTTACACTAATTGTGCAAAGTTTTTCAAAATATTCTCTAGAAAACTTGATTTTTGAAAGAATATTCTTTCAATTACAAAACAAATAATTCAGCTAGATATTCCAAGATGGACTGAGGATGAATTATATGGTGGTGGTGGTGGTGTGCTGTGGAGTCCGTTCTGACTCACAATGACTCTGTATGGGTTTCCGAAGCTTTGAATCTTTACAGGAGCAGAAAGTCTCATCTTTCTCTTATGGAACGACTGGTAGTTTAGAAATGCTGTCCTTGAGGCTAGCAGCCTGACTCCTAACACCTACCAGAGCTCCTTGATGGAATATACAGTAGAGATCAAAATCTTGACCTCTATTGTCCAATTGTCTAGATTAACCAGCTGTAAGTCCTTGAGCAAGTTAGATAATATATTCCCATGCAAGAACCTTTCCACATATAAATAAAGCTGCTCACCAATATTTATGAACTCAAATTTCTACCACTGCTGACTTCTCTCCAAACCGAAGGACCTTGATGGACTTGCACTTATATTGTGGAAGATCAGGCCATGTTGATGATGAGCACTCAGCCTGTAAGCTTATTATACCACTGGTCACTGGCCAGGCAGTGGAGGAAGGTGATAGGAGGGAAGTAAGGGAAAGGGGAGAGGGTACTCACAGTGTCTTTTATCTTCCTAGTCTTTGGTTATCAGTCTATAGGTATCCCTCTAACAATTACCTATCTACATCTGAAAGAAATCCTGTATCAGAGTTGTCGGTTTTACCTCTTGATAAATACAATGATAGACTCCAGAGTGTCATAGACCACTCAATTACAGGCTACCAACACACTGAGGGAGTCCTGGGGGTGGCTCAAAGTCAGTTTCAACTACAAGGTCGGCAGTTCAGAAACACCAGTCACTCCTTGGAAACCCTATACAGGGTTGCTACAAGATGCAATCGACTTAATGGCACTCAGCCATTTCTGTTTAAAAGACTGGTAACTCTACCAGTTACTGTCAGGATCCCTGGTAGTGTAGCGGGTTACAAGTTGGACTGCAAACTGCAAAGGCCAGCAGTTCGAATCTACTAGCCCCTTTGCAAGAAAAAAGAGGAGGTTTTCTGCTTCCAGAGAGATTTACAGCCTTGGAAACCCTATACAAGGTTGCTATGAGTCAGAAACATCTCCACTGCACACAACCATCACCATCAGCAAGTTACTGTTAACTGTCCACATCCTATTTTAAAATCCATTTTATGTGCTACCCTAGTGCTCATCAATCCAGATAAGAAGAAAAATAGTAAGAATTTTCTAATACGGACAGGGCAGGTTCCCCTACATCAAGAATATAACTGTGTAAACTGGATCCTAGGAACACCCAAGTGAATATCTCTCTCGCTCTCTTTGTTTCTTTCTCCAACCTAACTCCCAATGCAGACTAAGCCACCAGTTTATAAAGGGGAAAAATAAGCTCCTCTAACTGCCCCCAAAGAGTCATCGTTTTCTTCTTAAACAAGAAAAATAAGGCTTTTTGTTTATCATAAAGTACTGTGACAGCAAATGATCAACATTTAAGATTACTCTTTGTTCCTGTTGATCTCCAATCTTCTGGCCCAGCTCTTATCAGGTGTTTTGGTACTGTATTCTTGTTGCTGTTGAGAAGTACCGTTTAGTTGGTTCTGACCCATAGCAACCCTGTATAGGGTTTCCGAGGAGCAACTGGTGACCTTGAACTGCCGACCTTGCAGTTCAAACAGCTTTGCAGTCTGGAGCATTAATCCTCAGTGCCACATCAGGACACACCAGGACTGTATGCTTAGGGCACCAACAATTTGACTTAAATTAAGAGAGTGTGGCAAATGAAAAAATAGCATGCTAGAGACAAGCTGGAGTCCTGGTATGGCACTGTGGGTTAATGCGCAGAAGTGCAAAGTCAGTCTGAACCTCAAGGTTGTAGTTTAAGCTCACCAATTGCTCCTCAGAAACCCTATACAGGATCGCTCTGGGTCGGAAGTGACTCAACTGCGCTTAACAATACAACAAGAGCTATCCTGCCTATTTAAACAGGCTTCAACAGCATGAATGCTACCACCAATGTTTACGAACTAAAAATTACTTTATTACCTCGGATGGAGCTTGTTTATGATGGTATTACCCTAATTTATATACTCAAACAAACCTCACATATAAACCTTTGGCTTCAGTATTCCAAATGTGTCTCCAGCAGCACTGTCTTTAGACCAACCATATTGAAAATGTATTTTAAAAACTAGAGAAGTATTCCTTGGGCCTCATTCAGTTTACTTAAAACATTCATATCATCTCCAGAAAGCTGTCAGCTCTTGGATGACTCAGAATATAATGAAAGGAATCTTTGCGTTTCCAATGCTTAATAGGTAGCACCTCATAAGGGCTTGCCATATCTTCAATGGCAGTCAAAGCCCTCAAAGACCGCATACACTATTCCTTTCTATCCTGACTCTGGCCTAAATTGAGCTAGTCAGACATTTTGGTAGAAACTGACATTTTCGGAACAAGTTAGGGGCCATCTCATTTCATCCAACAGCTCTGCTATGATTTCTCTAGAGAGCTGTTTTCAGTTGTCCAGTCTTAAGCAGCAGAATGATTTCCTATACATGTATAAAGCCTTTGACTAGCTCACTGCCTCCCCATGTCCTGGTAGGGATCCTTGATGATCCTTGTGATGTGCTCGCCAGTACAGGAGTCACATGTGGCTATATAACTGGTAATTATTGTTGTTGTTAAGTGCCGTGGAGTCGGTTCCAACCCATAGTGACCCTGTACAGGGTTTCCAAGGGTGTAAATCTTTATGGGAGTAGAAAGCCTCATCTTTCTTCCGCGGAGCGGCTGGTAGTTTTGAACCGCTGACCTTAAGGTTCGAAGCCCGATTCGTAACCACTACGCTACCAGAGCTCCTTATAACTGGTAATTAATTACAGTGAAATGAAAGATTCCCAGTCACATTAGCCACAATTTGGGTGCTCAATACACGTCAGGAACTGGATTAAATATAAATAAAATCAGCTGCAGTCATTTGTACATGGATTTGGATATTAGCTGATATTTCTTGTATCCTTTACCAAAAATCATACATTTCTACTCTGGGTGCACATTAGAGCCACTTACAAAGAAACTCTGGTAGCGTAGTGGTTACGAGTCGGGCTGCCAACCCAAGGTCAGCAGTTCGAAACTACCAGCGGTTCCGTGGGAGAAAGATGAGGCGTTTTGATCCCATAAAGATTTACAGCCTCGGAAACCCTGTGCAGGGTCACTATCAGTTGGAACCGACTCCAAGGTACTTAACAACAACAACAACAACAACAACAACAACAACAGAGAATCTACGAATCTGGCTGTGAACCACAAGACCAGCAGTATGAAACTACCAGCTGCTCTGTGGGAGAAGGATGAATCGGCTTTCTGCACCCGTAGAGATTTACAGCCTCGGAAACCCTGTTCAGGGTCACTATGGGTTGGAACCGACTCGACGGCACTTAACAACAATATAGAATCTGGATTAAGTGGTGTAGGGATGATGATTTTAAAGAATATGTCTAGGGAATCTTATTTGTAAACAGACTGCAGAAGCAAAGACTTAGCAAATGCATGTATTAGCTCATTGAATCAAGTGAAAATGTCTGTCTAAAGAGAGGTGTCTCAGTGTGGTATAGAAAAGCCTCTGGAGCCCAGATTTTCATGAGGAATTCATGCATAGATGGTACTGTTATCTGGGTAGTTCAAAGGAACACACTGCTAAATTGGATTGGATCCATTTCAGATAACCCTAGCAGGCACCAGTCTGCTATGCCAAACTAAAACTTAGGTTGGAAAAAGAATGCCAAACTGAAGCATAAAATCCACTGTGCTCACAGTGAAGTAACTGACAGTTTACAATAACAATTCTCATTCATTTCTGTATGCATTCCCTCCAAAATAACCAATAGTGAGTTATCTCATAGTTCCACAGAATAAATAATTGGCCACTAATGAAGAATTCGGCAGCATTTAACAGCAGTGAGGAATTACTGCATTTATTTTCTCTTCATTGATAATTTAGTTATGCTTTCTTCTGAATTTCTCCTTATCATAATATAAATTGTTCATTGTTTATTATGGTACAAAATGTAAATAGCTTTACAACAGAACTAATAGAAGACAGAAACTATTTCACTCATTTTACTATGGTGGTGGTGGTAGCGGTGGTGGTATGCCGTAGAGTTGGTTCTGACTCATAGTGACCCTGCATAGGGTTTCGGAGACTGTAAATCTTTTTGGGAGCAGAAAGCTTCATCTTTCTCTTGCAGAATGGCAGGTAGTTTCGAACCGCTGACCTTAAGGTTCGCAGCCCGATTCGTAACCACTATATGTTGCAGACCGTGTAAGACTAGTCAGAGGTTCGAGGCCCTCTAGGGCTGAGTGTAACAAATGAGGCCACTGGCAGTTAATGGCAAATTGCTTTCATATTAATATTCAGGTATATATATTAAATTAATACACTGGAGCCTTTGAAAATCCACAGACAAATGTGATATTTTCCTAAAGCCGAGA
>NW_006408682.1:7584026-7592674 GCF_000296735.1 Chrysochloris asiatica
TGATGCCTGTAGTCCCAAGCCTGCCCACCAGTGATGTATCCACCCTGGCTTTGGGGTGCCTCATTGTCTCCCTTCTTCTGTTTGTCTGTGTATTCTTTCGCTATCCCTATCGCCGCTGGATCTCCCCTCCTCGTGAACCAAAAACTCGTGACAACTATGTCGGGGTCAGACCCCGGCAACTACGCTGTAGATTATTTCTATGAAAAGTTACTTTCCCTCAGTAAGTTTTGACAGAAAAGACAATTCAATTATTGCTTATTGCCCTAAGTCTTGCTGGGGTACAATAAGGAATAAAGTACAAAAGAGATCATATTATTCTATTATAGCAGTAATGATCCAGAATTAGAATAATTCCATTCAATAACATTTACGCTCTCATGTGACTAAAAGGAATATTTTAATATTACAAAGCATTTGATTGCCAAGAATCATATCCTTATGAATTCTTAGTAATGTATTTTATGCCACTGCCCGTTCTAAAGCATATGCCTTCACACACAACAATCAGGTTATTGTCATATGATATTCATGTTTACTTACTTTCCTTTTTTTAAAATGAGTTTGTAGTGTTAGCACATTGTTGTTGTTGTTGTTAAGTGCCGTCGAGTCGGTTCCAACCCATAGCGACCCTGTACAGGGTTTCCGAGGGTGTAAATTCTTACGGGAGTAGAAAGCCTCATCTTTCTCCCGCGGAGCGGCTGGTAGTTTTGAACCGCTGACCTTAAGGTTCGCAGCCCGATTCGTAACCACTACGCTACCAGAGCTCCTTTGTGTTAGCACATAACCACCTTAAAAATGGTCACTGTTTTCATCACTTGAGATTGAAAATTGTAACTTCTTTAAATTAGAAAAAAATAAAAATGAAAACCATTTCGAACATTCTTACTCACTTGCTTCTCTGTAAATCCCTCCATGGTCAGAGCCTTCCCTACATATTCAGTGTATTTCTCTCTGTCAATAAACACCATCCATCAGTGTTGTTTTCAAATGGCCCCCGTACTTGACATTGCCATTGTTTCCTCCGTGAATTTGGTCATACTGTTTATGTTGCCCAAAATTCACTTCAATATCAAAAGTATTAGTGTGATGGAGATTTTCAGGTAGTGGTATATCCCACTTAAAAAAAAAAAAGTTATTGTGTGATTTGAAAAAAAAAAGTTTAATTTTATTATAATTGACATACATTTTCATTACATTTGACATTGTAGGAAACAGGTTATTAGACTAATACTAATAATGGAAATGGGAAAACAGTACATAATGGTGTTGTGCTACAGGAAAAGCGCTGGACTGCTAACTGCAAGATGAGCAGTTCAAGCCCACCAGCCACTCTTAGAAACCCTATACAGGCTCGCTACAAGTCAGAATTGATTCAATGACACTTAACAACAATAGCAACATTATTTCTATAAGGAGACCTGGTAATGCTGTAGCATAAGCACTGGTCTGCTAACTGTAAGAGCTACAGTTCTGCTTTATAAACATTTATAACCTCACAAACCCTATACAAAGTCTCTGTGAGTTGGAATTAACTTGATGGCAGTTAGTCTTGAGTTTATCATTTCTATAGGAATGATACCAGCATATCTTCAATTTAGAGCGCTGTAATGTAAGACAGTGATTCTCATACATGAACCTGTATCAGAATCAGTCATAGGTATGTTAAAACAGATTGCAGGTCCTACCCCTACAGCTTCTGATTCCGCTGGTCTGTGGCTGGGCCCAAGAATCTGCATTTGTAATAAGTTCTCATGCATTATCATTGCTCTGGTCCGGATGCCAATCTATGAGTGTATTGACAGAGGAATTTGAAGAGATCAAGTTCACTGGAATACTGACCTATCAGACACTTAAATGTATACGCTTTATATACCAATGATTCTTTAACATATCTATCAGTTTTGAATGAGAGACTAGTTTGTAAATTGCAAAAGAAAAGCATCAGGAAAAATTAATGGCAGGGAGGAAACAAAGGCAAGACTCATCTCTGAGCTAATAAAAATCAAGACTGGATTTAAAAATATCTATCCATTTCAACACTCGTAGAAGCAGCAGTCAAGAGATCAGACGATGTATTGCATTGGACAAATCTGCTGCAAAGGAACTTTTTAAAGTGTTGAAGAGCCAAGATGTCAGCTTGAAGACTAAGGTGTGCCTGACCTAAGCCATGGTATTTTCAATAACCTCATATGGATGCGAAAGCTGGAAGTGAATAAGAAAGATCGTAGAAGACTTGATGCCTTTGAGTTGTGGTGTTGGAGGAGAATACTAAAAGTGCCATGGACTGCCAAAAGAACCAATAGATATGTTTTGGAAGAAGTTCAGCCAGAGTGCTCTTTGGAGGCCAAGATGGCTAAGCTTCGTCTCTCATACTTCGGACATATTGTCCGGAGGGAACAGTTGCTGGAGAAGGATGTCATGCTGGGTAAGGTGGAGGGTCAGAGAAAAAGAGGAAGACCACTAACGAGATGGATTGGCCAGGTGGTATCATTGATGGACTCAAGTATGGCAGCGGTAGTGAGGTTGGCCCAGGATTGGACATTGTTGCATTCTGCTGTGCATGGGGTCACTATGAGTCGGTTCAGACTCGATGGCACCTGACAACAACAACAACAACAACATCAATTTCAAGGATGTTTGTTACAATATTGTTATAGCAAAGAAACAAAGCACAGTCAAAGTGTCCATTTAATAGTGACCAAGGTATACAGGATCTCTAGTAATGTAGTGGTTACAAATTAGACTGCGAACCTTAAGGTCAGCAGTTCGAAACTACCAGTTGTTCTGCAGGAGAAATATGAAGCTCTCTGCTCCCATAAAGATTTACAGTCTCAGAAACCCTGTACAGGGTCGCTATGAGTCGGAATCAACTTGACAGAACTTAACAACAACAAGGTACATAGACAAGTAGGTCCAAATATAAATAGCTTAAAGGTAATTAGGTTGATCTGGATGTACTAATATGTAGAGATTTCCAGGATAATATTATTATGCTTTCAAAAATAAACATGCAGAAAAGATTCATGAATTCTTAGAACAAATAAAAACAACATATATATATATATTCTTATATTTTGTCATATACATATTTGTAATTATATTTATGTATACATAGATATATGTACAATATGTATACTGTTATATGTGTGTTTTATCTAAAGGCTATGCAAGTAATTCCTAATACTAGTTATGTCTGGGAGAAGATTTGGTAGAAAATATGGTTTTAATTGTATACAATGTGCATACATTATTTTTTACTTTTAAAATGTCAATAATCCATGCCTATGAGAATGATTACAATAACAAAGACAGACAATAACAAATATTGACAAGGATATGAATAAATGAGACTCACATATATTGCTGGTGGAAATATAAAATAGTACAACCACTTTAGATAGCAGTTTGACAGTTTCTTAAAAATTAAACATAAATTTACCATTATTGCTGTTCTGTGCTATTGAGTCAGTTCCAACTCATAGTGATACTGTATAGCATTTCCAAGGAGTTGCTGATGGGTTTGAACCTCCAGCCTTTGAATTAGCAATACCAGTGTTTGTTCTCCATCGCCATACTAGGACCCCATTGGTGTTGTTGTTAAGTGCCATCGAGTCGGGATCCGACTCATAGTGACCCTGTACAGGGTTTCCAAGGAGCAGCTGGTGAGTGAGAACTGCCGGCCTTAACGGCTCACACCACCGTTGCAGTTTACCGCACTAACCGCAACACCATACCACCTAGCAATTCTAATATTTGTCCATAAAAAGACTTGCATAAGAATATTCATATCAGGATATTCCTAAGAGTCATAAAGTAGACACAACCCAAGTGTCCACTGGTGAACAAAATGTGCTGTATATCATTCCTGTAATAAAAGATAATGAAGTACTAATACATGCTACAACATGGATGAACCTTGAAAACACTATGCTAAGTGAAAGATGTCAGACACAAAAGCCCAGACATTACATGAATGCATTTACATGAAATGCTAACAAAATTAAATGTATAAACATAGAAAACAGATTAGTGATTGTCAGGGGCTGGGAACCGGGATTAACTGTAAACAGTCAAGACAGATTTTGTTGGGATGAAGAAAGAGCTAACAAGATCTGTTCCTAAGTGTGTCTTAATTAGAATTTTCAGGTAAACTGGAATAAGTGAACACAATTCTTACTACTTTATAATCACCTGTTGTTGTTGTGTGCCGTCGAGTCGATTGTGACCCATAGCAACCTTGTATAGGAAGAGCGCTGATAAGCTTGAACCCCTGACCTTGCAGTTCAAACTGACTTTGCGATCCAGTGTGTTAGCCCACAGTGCTACACCAGGACTCCATAATCACCTGGGGATCTTGTTAAAATGTAGATTCTGATTCAAGACATCTGGGGTGGAGGTGGGGGTGTGATGTGGAGTCGGTTCCGACTCATAGCGGCTCTGCATAGATTTTCCAAGACTGTAAATCTTTACAGGAGCCAAAAGTGTCATCTTTCTCCTGCAGAACAGATGGTACTTTGGATCTGCTTACCTTGAGCTTACCAGCCCAACTCATAACCACTACTCTACCACAGTAGAAATGAAAATTCTCCACAGGCAACAGAAGCAGAGTGAACCATCAGAAATCCCGCATTAGTGCAAGAAAAGCCTTAAAACCTTCGTAAGGCTTTAAAAGCTGCATGTGTAGCAAATAAAGGTGATTGTGATAAAGAATTCGTCAGTAGGGATTGCCCAGGTGTTTCAAAGGGAGGGCAAGCTTACATAACATTAAAGGGCAAGAACAAATTGCCCATAAATGGACATTGTAAACCCAAGAATTTACTGTATTTCAAAACTGGATTACAATTATGTTTGCGCATTTCTGTGAAGTTACCTAAACCATTGAATTATACATTCTTTTAAGAGGGGTGAATTTATGGTATTAATTATACCTGAATTATTTTGTTAAAAATATCCATAAGGAGCTCTAGGAAGAGAGATTGGGAACAACAATCATGTTTTCAATTATACTTTTCTGAATTAATAATAAAACATCTAATTGCTTAAAGTTCTTTTGCTACTTCAGCTACAAAGCAGACTGAGAAATGTGTTTGTTTAGCTAGATTATTTGTTGTCCAGAATCAATCAGAATTGTTTCAGAAAGACAGAATGGATCTTGCAGAATTGATTAGTGGTCTCAACCTTCATTTCCACACACAGCAGTGCTTTAACCCTATTTTAAGGAGGCTACCCAAAGTCACAGGTTTCTGAGTAAGTCTGTAGTTCTCTTTATCAATGGCATATGTGACTCATCATATGAGAGATTTAAATAGAAAGATGACCTACCCCCAACATACCTAAAAGACCACTATGGAGAAGACATGTAGCAAATCCAACACTATTCAGAAAAACAGAGATTGAAAGGTTACCACTTGTTACTATGGATCAGGTTCAGAGTCCCCTGACTGGTGTAGGTTTGGAGGTCTGGGAACTACTTTAAGCAGTGAACACGCCCAGGTTGTTGAATGTAAGGCTCAGTATTTTGTAGTAATAAATTTCCCTCAGAAACAAGCAATAACAAAACAAGCATAAGTAGGGTCTCATCTTGCTTAGTCAAAATTTTAAATAGCAGATTTAGGTAAGAAAGCATAACTGCTAACCCAGCTTTTGCCAGCTAATTTACTCCATGGGACAAGTCTTATCTGAAGATAAAGGAAGCAGAGGCACAGCTATTACTTAATAACTGTACCAATTTGGAAGAATTAAAAATCAGTTGCATTTTCAAAAACACAAATATCCACATTACAGAACTCTCAGTTAATTTAGAATTTAGATTCAGGGAGAGATTTCAAGATCATCGCAGAGTCAAGTATAAATGTTGGCGCTCCAGCCATCCTCTCTGCACCCCATACAGAAAGAAGGAGGAACAAAGAGCTATCCTTATACTTACAGCCTCCATTAATGAGTTCCCCTAGAAGCTTGACTACCAACTTCTGATTCACTTCAATTTTCACACCACACCAAAGAATTCTGATTCTAAGACCCTAGCTTTATGCAGTCCTAACCCTGTGTAGGGGTTATGAGCTTTAGAAACGAGTACATCAGTTTTGTTAAACTTTCCAAAATCAACTATGCTTACCTTTAAATAATTCTTTATTTATGGAGGAAGACTTTGTCTTTGGTAATTTCTTCAGTTTAGTTTCTGATCGCATTTTCTTTTTCAAGGTTTCTATTTAATAGAAACAAAATGTTACAAAATTATAATAGAAATTAAGTAAACGTAATGCAATATTTTAAATCTTCTTTTTAAATGATAACTTCTTTTTAATGATTAATGCTTCGCTTATTCAAATCTTCATACTCATTTAGAGAATTCTCACAATTAAGGAAATATTTTTTATTTCTCTCAGAACATACATCATTTTTGTTTCAAAATTCATGGACAATAAATAAAAGAAAATGTACACAATGAAAAGCATGCTAAGCTGTTGTTAAAGTGCCATCGAGTCAGTTCCAACCCATGGTGACCTTGCATAAGATTTCTGAGGAGCGACGGGTGAGTTTGAACCACCTACCTTGTGGTTCAAACCAACTTTGCAGTCCAGCACATTAACCCACAGCCATACCAGGTGCTGAGATAGAAACCAATAAATGTCAATGAGTATGTGGAGAAGCTAAAACCTTCATTCACCATGGCAGTAGAGCAATACTGTCAACCACTTTAAAAAAATGTTTGAGAGAATCTACCAAAGGTTGAAATATGCAGATGTGTATGGGCCCACAACTTCACAGACCCAACAGAAACACATGCATATGTCAACTAAAAGCATGTACTAGAATCGTAGCACTATTTGTAAAAACCAAAACTTAGTAACTATCCAAATGTCTATCAACAATAGAAATAAAAGATTGTAGTATAATCGCACATTGGGTTATACTTTCACACATTATGCAAAAATAAGAATAAATTATTCAAAAGAATAAATTATACAATAATAAGAATAAATACACAATATAACATACTACAGGAGCTCTGGTAGTGTAGTGGTTATGAGTTGGGCTGCTAACCTCATGGTCAGCAGTTTCCATGGGAGAAAAATGAGGCTTTCTGCTCCCATAAAGATTTACAGCCTCAAAAACCTTTTGCAGGGTCGCTATGAGTTGGAACCGGCTCCCCGGCACACCACTACCACCACCACTGTAACATACGATATGCAATAATAAATTTCAAGGTTTTAATTTTGAATAAAAATAAGGCTGGGACAAAAAAATATATACTATGTGATTCCATTTATGTAATGTATAAAAACAGACAACACCAATCTATATTGTTATAACTTTATAAAACAGTTATTGTGAAAATGCAGTAACTGTAAAGGAGCAAAAGATGGGTTTCTCAATATGGTTCCTAGTTGCAAAAGTATAACTGCATTCAACAGAGTTACATTTAGGACCTTTCAGCAGATTAAGGAAGACAATACCAAGGAAATCATAAACAAAATTCTAGAAGAATTCAAGAAAACAATGCAAAAAGAAATTGACAAAAAAAAAAATGAGAAAAATCAGAAGCCATACAAAAACAGCAAATAGAAATCCAGAACATTAATAATAAAATTTCAGAAATACAATGGTAAGTCAAAAACTATTGCTACAAGATCATTAAAAATTTTATTTAAAAAAATCCCATCAAAATGTGAAGCTATTGTTTCTGGACATATTCTCCATATAGGTGTATGCACTTCTGAAGGTAGTATTTCCATCTCTTCCAGTGAAATGCTCTAGGACTGCATTGTCGATTTGAACCACAAGGTCATCATTTCAAACTCACCAGCCACTCCGTGGGACCCCTATACAAAAGCTATGAGCTTTTCCACTTTCTCTTCCCACAGATATAGTCAGTTTGATTCCATCTGGTGAGGTTCACCTTTATAGTCACCATTTATGCTGCTGGAAAAGGTATTTGCAATGAATTATTCATTGGTCTTGCAAAATTCTATCCTGTGATCTCCAGTATCATTTCTATCACCAAGGTCATATATTCCAACTACTGATCCTTCCTCATTGTTTCCAACCTTTGCATTCCAGTTATCAGTAATTATAAATTCATCTTAGTTGCATGCTTGATCAATTTCAGGCTGAAAAATTTGGTAGAATTCTTCAATTTCATCATTGGCTTTAGTGGTTGGTATGTAAATTTGAAGAACAGTGGTATTAACATATTTTCCTTGTATGAATATGGACATTATGTCACCATGCAATGATTACAATCCCCTCCATGCATCATCAAATAACCAAAGGACACACCCCACAGGCCCGCCACCCACCCCACCCCCACCCCCGGCCATCAGCACACAGCCAATCTCCCTCCCTGAGTCCCATGTCTCCAGCCACTCCATCTGTCCATGTCATCATCTCTGTCTCCATGCCTGGGGTCACTGCCTCTCTGGGTAGTCACACTCTCTGCTCTTCTCACTTGAGGTCCCAGGGACCTCCACTCCTGGGCTACAAAATCAATCACTCCTCTCCTTTTGTCAAGAAACATCTACCTCTACATTTCCGAACCTCACAGTCAGTCCTGATGGCAATTATTCACTATTGTATCACAAGAGTCTTATCCCCATTTTCTTTCGCCAGCCCGGTCCCAACAGATTGGAAATCATTCAATGGAAGTT
>NW_006408682.1:7602817-7604297 GCF_000296735.1 Chrysochloris asiatica
TGAATGATGCAGAAAGCATCAAGAGACGCTGGAAAGAATATACAGAGTCACTGTACCAAAAGGAAATGGTTGATATTCAACCATTTCAAGAGACAGCACAGGATCAAGAGCTGATGGTACTGAAGGAAGAAGCCTAAGCTGCACTGATGTATTGGCAAAAAACAAGGCTCTAGGAAATGACAGATACAAATTGAAATATTTAATTAAATTGATGCATCCCTAGAGACACTCACTTATGTATGCTAAGAAATTTGGGAGGACAGCTATCTTACAATGCCAACAGGGCGTCTTAACTCAGATATCGAAAGATCAAAAATAAAATAAAATTATAGGACTGAAATTAGGAAACCAGAAATGTCAATTTGTAAATAATGATAGCTATAAAATAAAAAGGGAGAATTAATGCTGCAGTTCTGGAACTTCCAAATAGAAAGGAAGTCAAGTCAAGACAATATCAAGATAGAATGGGCTGTTTTAAAGTTGGGAGTATAATAATAAATTACAGAGTAACTTCAAACAAATGAATCTAAACTGAGGTAGAAAAGGCTTATACAAAGAAAACTACAAAACATTACTCAAAGGAATCAAGAGATTCACGTAAATGGAAGAACACACCATGCTCATGCATAGGAAGACTTAACATTGTGAAAATGTCAATACTATTCAAAGCAATCTACAGACACAGTGCAATCCCAATCCAGATTCCATCATCATTCTTTAAATACACAGAAAAATTAATCGCCAATTTTATATGGAAAGAAAAGAAGCCCAGGATAATGAAGCAACTATTAAAGCAGAAAAATATAAGAGGCTTCATATTTCTTAGTCTCAAATTCTACTATAGAGTCATGTTAGTCAAAGCAGACGCATAGACCACCGGAACAAAATTGAAAACCTGTAAGTAAACACATTCACCTATGGACAGATGATCTTTGACAAAGGGCTGAAACTCATATAATGGTGAAGATCCAATCTCTTTTTACAATGGTGCTGGCAACGCTGGATACCTATTTGCCAAAAATAAAAATAAAAATAAATAGACTCTGATAGTTGAACCATATACGAAAATGAACTCAAGGTCCATTGAAGAACTAAATGTAAAACCTAAAACTATAAAGATCATCAAAGACAAAATAGGGACAAGCTTTCCACTCTCAGTACCATTGAGTCAAGCCTAATTTATAGAGAACCTGTACTGAAGACTGGAGCTGTTCCTTAGGGTTCCTGCTTCTCTATCGCTTTACAGGAACAAACAGTCTTATCTTCTGCAGAGCTGGTGCTGGTTTTGACTGCTGATCTTGAGGTTAGCAGCCCAAAGCTTTAAAACATTATGATGCTATTTATTGGTCCAGTGGTAAGGGTGTTTTTGTTTTTGTTTTGAAGTTTTTATTATGAATTGAGTGAAAGTTTACGGGTCAGATCATCAGTTTTACATTCAACAAAGCATATACTTTGTTTCATTACAACGATTATAAGCCCC
>NW_006408682.1:7605060-7607175 GCF_000296735.1 Chrysochloris asiatica
GATGGTCTAGCATTGATACTTGATGTGAAGACTCCTTCCCTCTCTGTTGGTATTTAGAGTTACTACCTCCATGAGTATAGGTCAGGTTCATCAAATTGTAGCAATTTACCTTCCTTTCCTTTGTCAAAAATTGTTATCTTTTTTATATTCCTCTAGCCGAGTTCTGATCATTAATCCATCAAGGCTAGGTCAAATGGGTACTATCTGCAAGTTTGGGTGTTCTTGTGCATCTCCCCTCACTTCATATCAGCTGGAGGCTTCACTCTCAGCTCTAGCCCTCTGTGGCTATGTCCTTGTCCATGGATGCGGGTGTCCCCAGGTCTCACCACTTTGGACTAACCAGCCCTTCCTCTTCTCTCGCTCATCTCCAAGTCAACGGGAGTCTATGAAACGTGGTTGAATTCAGCCCATTACTTCATTGCTGCCTTTCCCCCTCTTCCACTCACCAGTAGACCAATGTGGTCACCAGCAAGCTTACATGCCTGCTAATGTATTCCCTTTCAGTTTTAGTCTTAGAGGGGAGTTTGTCTGAAGGGACTTGATTGCTTGCCTTGATAGCTTCCTGGTGTACAACTTGCTTACTCTTGCAGTAGCCAGTCATACTGCCATTTTTGTTTTGGGTTTTTCCTAATGACCTTTCTTTGAAGATATATCTTCTGTCGCTCTAGCTGTTCCAGGCTGGTCTGCATGTCCTTTGCAGTGGGAATGTCCCACCTCAGAAAGTTCTGTATAGCACTCAGGATTCCACCTAAGGTCCTATACACTGCAAAGGCACCTCAAGAGGCCTATTTCACTGGGCAAGTTGTAAAACTCCTTTTAGGTATTCCAAGCAGTTATAGGCTGAAGATGGGCTCACAAACTTTCTGTAATCATGTTTCCTGGAATTCCTTTCTATCCCTCTCAAGTGTCTATTTTACATTAGCAGACAAGGGAAACCAATATTCATAAGATCATCAAGCATCTTAGTATTATTTCCCCTTTTCAGACTCTGCCTCTATCCCTGTATCACATAGCCTTGTTGTTCCAAGGATGAGCATGCATCACTATTTACCTCTGTCCCATTTAGTCCATGCAAATATGTCTCAGTGTTCCGCTATCTACCTTCTTCTTCCACTCCTTCCCCTTCTTGTATATTGCCCTACCGAACACCCGAACTATGATGTGTCTGCCCCCTACCCTGTGCTCTACCATCACCTCCCTCCATATCTCCCAAATCTCCTCACCCCCTCTGGTAATAAAGAATTCCACCCACCCCCCCCTTTTAGTATGGATATCTTTTCTTAATGGTCTTCTGTTAAATTTGTCCTTTTGCAACTAATTTCAGCATAATGTCCTCAAGGTTCATCTATGTTAAGTGGTCATTTGCAGCTTCCTTGTTATTTTTCAAGGTAACATGATATTCCATTGTGTGTATGCACCAAAGTTTGTTAATACATTCTTCCATTGGGCACTTAGGCTGTCTTCAACTCTTTGTTATTATGAATAGTGCTGCTATGACCATTAGTATGCATGTATCTACTCGTGTTATGGTTCATATTTTTTGTGGGTAAATACCAAGTAGAGGAATTGCTGGATCATATGGTATTTCTATTTCTAACTTTCTGAGGACATGCCATACTATTTTCCAGAGTGGTTGGACCATTTTGCATTTCTACCAGCAATGTAGGAGTGTCCCAGTCTCTCCACACCCTCACCAGCATTTACTGTCCTCTGCATTTATGAACTTCACTGTTATTGCTCTTGTGAGATGTTATCTTATTGTTGTTTTGATTTGCATCTCTCTAATGGCTAATGATCGTGAACATTTCTTTATAAGTTTGTTGGCTGCCCAAATGTCATCCTTGGTGAAATGTCTGTTCATGACCTGTGCCCAATTCTTAAATGGATTACTTGTCTTTTTCTTGTAGACGTGTTGCAGTTTCCTATAGATCTTAGAAATTAGTCCCTTGTCTAACATATCATTGCAAAACATTTTTTCCCATTCTGTGATCTCCCTTTTTACTCTTTTGTTGAAATTCTTTGATGCACATAAGTTTCCAATTTTTAGAATGTCCCAACCATCTATTTTGCCTTCTTTTGTTTGTGTAATTTTCACAATGTTTGGTAGTCTGTGTG
>NW_006408682.1:7607450-7619076 GCF_000296735.1 Chrysochloris asiatica
ATCTATGTATCTTTCATTGTACCAGTACCAGGCTATTTTGACTACTGTAGCCATGTAGTAAAATTTGAAATCAGGGAGTGAGAGGCTTCCAACTTTATTGTCTTAAGGAGTGCTTTGCTGCTCCTGGTTCTCTTTCATTTCCATATAAAGTCTGTAATTGTTTTTCCATCTCTCTGAAGAATGTTATTGGAATCTGGATTGGGATTGTGTTATATGTGTACATTGCTTTGGGTAGTATTGACATTTTCACAATATTAAGTCTTCCTATGCAGGAGCATGATATATTCTTCCATTTTTGTAAGTCTCTTTTGGTTTCTTGTAGTAGTGTTTTATAGTTTTCTTTGTATATATAGGTCCTTTGTTATTCTGGTTACATTTATTCCTACATATTTCATCCTTTGTGTGGCTATTGTAAATGGTATTGCTTTGCTAATTTCCTTTATAGCACTGTCATTTTTAGTTTGGAGGAATCCAACTAATTTTTGTACATTGAGGTGCAATCCATACTGATGTCTGTGGTCTTTGATCTTCAGTGAGTATTTTAAGTCCTCTTCCTTTTCAACAAGCAAGCTTATATCATCTGCATATTGATGGCTGTTAATGAGTCTTCTTCCAGTCGTGATGTCATGTTCCTCTTCACAGAATCCAGCTTCTTGGGTTATTTGTTCAGTGAACAGACTGAATAAGTGTGGTGAAAGAATACAACCCTGAAGCATACCTTTCCTGATTTTAAACCGTCAGTGTCCCTTTATTCTGTTTACACAATTAAGTGCTCTGGAATACTCATTCTATGCAATGCTGTCCAAAGCATGTCATCCTTCACATAGTTGAAAGCCTTTGTGTAGTCAATAAAGCACAGGTAAACATCTTTCTGGTGGTTTCTACTTTCAGCCGAGACTCTCTGACATCAGCAATGATATCCCTTGTTGCACGTCCTCGTCCGAATCTGGTTTGAAATTCTGGCGTTCCTTGTCAATGTACTGCTGCCACTAGTTTTGAATTATGTTTAGTAAAATTTTATTTGCATGCAATATTAATGATATTTGATGATTTCTGCATCCCGTTGGGTCACCTCTCTCTGGAATGGGCACAAATATACATCTCTTCCAATCAGTTGGGCTGATAGCCGCCTTCCAAATGTCTTGGGATAGATGAGCAAGTGTTCCCAGTGCTGCATCAGTTTGTTAAAAGATTTCAATTTGTATCCCACCAATCCCCAGAGCCTGGTTCTTTTTCAATGCCATCAGGGCACATTAGACTTCTTCCTTCAGTACCCTTGAAATTGCTGACTATCAACCACTTCTTTTTGTTCCAGTGACTGTATGTGTTCCTTCCATCTTCTTTTGATGCTTCTTGCATCATTCAATATTTTGCACATGCTGTTGTTGTTAAGTGCAGTTGACTCGGTTCTGACTCATAGTGACCCTGCATAGGATTTCCCAAGGAGCTCTTGGTGGATTTGAACTTAGGATCTTGTGGTTTGAAGTCCCATGCTGATTCTACTATGCCACAGCAGGATCCTTCAAGATTTCAAGTCAAGGCTCGATTTTTTTCTTCAGGATGTGTATCACTAAGAAATTTTAAGTAAAGTTAAAATTGTACTGGGTAGAATAAAAACATGAAAGTTGTACTGAAGAATTTTTTTTCTATCATGACTATACAAGGCTAGAAAGGGGTGTCCTATGAGAATTTCATTGGGGAACCTTACTACATTCAACCTATAGCCCTTATCTTTCCCTTTCAGACTTCTTTTTGTTCACAAATTTCAAAGATAATTTAAAAGGAATATGATTTGTATTCCCCGTGGATGCCAAAAGTGCACTTTCGAGAGGTGTAAATTGAAGAGTGCAGGATTCTTTGGGGAAGGGTTGTTGGTGGTGGTTATGTGCCGTGGAATCAGTTCTGACTCATAGTGACTTTGTGTACAGTTTCTGAGGCTGTAAATATTTACAAGAGCTGAAAGCCTCATCTTTCTCCCACAGAACCGCTGGTAGTTTCAAACCATGGACCTTGGGATTAGGAGCCCGATTTGTAACCACTATGCTACTTTGGGAAAGGGTTAGAGAGAGGGAAATACTGCCTTCAAAAGTGTACAGACGCAGATGAAGGATATGTCAAGAAAAATAACTTTCCATTTTGATATTTTTGTTGAATACAGGTTACTATAAATTTGGAGCAATACTTTTTAACTTATACTTACATACACCACCACTGGCTTGAAAATGCCATTTAATAAAGAAAATTCTTCAATCATTTACAGTATACACACATTATAGAATTATATATATATAAAATATAAAAATCTGAGATCATCTTTCTCCTGCAGAGCGGCTGGCAGCTTGAACCATGGACCTTGTGCTTCAGTCCAGTGCTTACTTCATGGAGCCCCGAGCTCCTCTCCATTATATATCGTTGTTGTTGTTCTGTGCCATTGAGTTGGTTCCAACCCACAGTGACCCTGTATAGGGTTTCTGAGGAGCTTCTGGTGAGCTTGAACCAACAACCTTGAGGTTCAAACTGACCTTGCAGTTCAGCACATTAACCCACAGCACCAGACCACGACTCTCCATTATGTATATTGCTGTTGTTGTCTAGTGCTGTTGAGTCAGTTCCGACCCATAGCAACCCTGTATAGTGTCTCTGAGGAGCAGCTGGTGAGCTTGAACCACCAACTTGCAGTTCAAAGTGACTTGCAGGCCAGTGTAATAATCCACAGTACCACACCAGGACTCCCCCATTAAGCATGTTTTTGTTTCTAGGTGCCATTGAGTAGGTACCGACTCATAGAGACCTTATGCACATCAAAACGAAACAATGCCTGATCCTGGGCCAACCTCACTATTGTTGCCATGCTTGAGCCCAGTGATGCTGCCACTTTGCCAATTCATCTCGCTGGGAGTCGTCCTCTTTCTCTCTGACCCTCCACCTTACCAAACATGATATCCTTCTCCAGTGACTAATCGCTCCTGAAAATATGTCTGAAGTATGAGAGATGAAGTCTGGCCATCCTGTCCTCCAAGGAACACTCTGGCTGTACTTCTTCCAACACAGATCTGTTGGTTCTTTTGGCATCCCACGGCACTTTCAATATTCTCCTCCAACACTGCAACTCAAAAGCAACAATTCTTCTACGGTCTTCCTTATTCACTGTCCAGCTTTTGCATGCATATGAGGTTACTGAAAATACCATGTCAGTTTGTCGTAATGTGGTGGTTTGTGAGTTGCTGTGATTCTGGAAGGTATGCCACCGGTATTTTAAATACCAGTAGGGTCACCCATGTTGTCAGGAGGGAACAGTCGCTGGAGAAGGATGTCATGCTGGGTAAGATGGAAGGTCAGAGAAAAAGAGGAAGACCCCTAACGAGATGGATCGGCCAGGTGGCATCATTGATGGCATCAAGTGTGGGAGCAGTAGTGAGGTTGGCCCAGGATCAGACATTGTTCTGTTCTGCTGTGCATGGGGTCGCTATGAGTCAGTTCTGACTCGATGGCACCTGACAACAACAACAACAAGGGTCACCCATGGTGGACAGGTTTCAGATGAGCTTCCAGATGAAGACAGACTAGGAGAAGGAGTGACAAACTACTTCAGAATATTTAGTCACTGAAAACCATTATGTATAGGAAGTGAAAAATACAAGTTACTCAATAATGTGCAGTATTTGATTCCATTATTGTACAGAACCATAAAACCCCTTTATGTCTCTATATTTAATTATTTGTTGTTGTTAAGTGCTATTGAGTTGATTCTGACTCATAGTAACCCTGTATAGGATTTCTGAGGCTTTAAAAAAATCTTTGTGGGAGCAGAAAGACTCATCTTTCTCTTCATATTTAATTTGACATGATTGAAAAAGGGTTTGGAAGTTTACCTGGATCATAATATTGATTTGCTTGGGGTAGGAACTCATAAGTTTGAGGGGAATGGTAAAAAAATTGAACATAGTGGAAGTATGAGGGGCTTCAAAAGTTCATGGGAAGATCCCATTGTCTTTTAATCCCATTTTCCATGAAGTTTTGAAGCTTCTTCATATTTCATATATCTTTGAGTTGTAGTGAGTCTTTTACCTGTAAACACGTTTTTAAAAGGCGTGGCAATCACTTCAGGCAGATTACCTGTAAATTCAACAACTTTTTGGCTTAAGATCACATTTTTGGACCGCTCTAAAAAAAACATGAGAATAATGTTATTAATAATACTAGAAATGTACTGATATAAACTTTTGCAAAGCTCAAATAAATCTTAAGGTAGTTCTAAAGCAGTGTCCTGCTATTTCTCAATAATTTAACTTAGCACAAATATTTTCTCTCTGATTTTCCTTGCCTGGTCTTTGATATTTATAGACATAAGCACTATGAATATAAATGAAGAAAAACAAAGTATAAAAATACTACATAAAGCAGAGAAAGAGCATTATTAATAATAGGACAATAAAAAAAAACCACGAGTTATTAAATCGATAAATTGTCAAAGGTGATATATTTATTAAAAGTACACCCTATATTTATAAAAAATTTTATATTTTCTAGAGAAAAATCTCATACAATAGAGAAATGCTTATAAATGCTATTGTAAAAATACATATTCTGAAAATGGTTTAAAACAAAACTATATGATAATAAATATAGCTTCAATATCTGCTTTTTTAAAGATAATAATGTTGAAAAAAAATTGAGACCATTAATGTACTGTATAAAATTGACAGTAATGTGCTAAATTTTCACAGCATATATTGCCTACAGATACACTTTCAATTCTTCATTTTCTTAAGGTCCATGGTTTGAATGATAAATGGATAATTGCTATTATTTTGAGATTCAAAGACTTCATGACTTGAAGGAAAAAAAACTGGGGTAGTGGATTATTAAGATCACTTGTTAGTTCTCATTTTCTCTCTCTTTATTGTGTGTGTGTGTTTCAACAATATGAGTATTACTGCTTACAACTGATACATCATTAGAAAAAAAGACTTTGGTTTGGAAGAAGAGCCCCAACTTATAGATAAAAGTAGGAATTACATTAATGGAAAGTGGCTCAGCATTGCATGTGATACGAAGAATTAGGTAAACTGAAAATCGATTGTTGCTAAGTACTGTTGAGTCAGTTCTGACTCATAGCAACCCTGTACAAGGTTTCCAAGGAGTGGCTAGTGGGTTTGAAACATCCACCTGTGGCTAGCAGCCCAGTGCTTTTCCTACAGCACCACACCAATATTATTAATTACATTTGTCTAAATATACTGAAATAGCACTGATTTAGGAGTTCCTGGTGTGATGCTGTAGGATAAGCACTGGACTCTGAAGCATGAAGTCAGCAGTTCAAACTCACCAGCTTCTCCTTGAATATACTGTATAGGGTCACGATGAGTCAGAATCTATTCAATGACACTTAACAACAACAAAGGAGTTACTAGGAAGCAGGGCATAACGTATTTCAACAAAAGGGGCCTACTGTAATTAATTCGGTTGTTTTGTAGTCAGCATCCTTAATTATATCTTACTTCAGTTAATGGCCAATGTTATTTTATGAATTCTGTATCCACAGAATGATAAAATGTAGTTAATAGACATAATGGCAAAGGTGAGCGATGTAGAGAAAGAATGAAAAAGTAGCCAAAGAACTGATAGTAGTCATTTTTGTTGCCTTCAAAGACAAGAAGCAATTAAATCTATTGACTAGAAAAAGGCTTCTATATTATTTATCCAGTCAATTTTCACCATCTCCACCACTACAACCTAATAAAAGTCACCATAATCTTTCCCCAAGATTACGGCAGCTCCCTAACTCTTCTCTCTGCTACTTAGCTTGTTCTTTTTCAGTCTATTTAACACAGAGCTGTGAGAAGGAGCTTGTCAAAATGTGAGTTAAATCCTGTCACTCCTCTGTTCCCAAACCTCCAAAGGTTTCCCACCTCACCCAGAATGAAAGTCAGAGTTCCTACATGAGCTAGCTCCTGGTACACTTTGGCCTAATTTCCTACTACTTGTCTTTTGCGTACTCTCCTCTTCATCATGCGTTCTGTTTCCAGAGCTTTCCTCAAACACTCTTCCTACACAACACTCTTCCTACACGTACCATGACGTGCTTCCTCACTCTCTTCAAGTCTTTACTCAAATGTCAACTTCACAAGGGTCTGTCCACCGTATCTAAAAGTTCATTCTCTTTCCCAAACTCCCTATATTTCTTCTTTGATTTATTTTTTCTCTCTTGCGTTTACCATCGTATCACATATAAAATTTATTATTGATCTCATTACTGTCTATGTTCTCTCAGTAGAATGAAAGCTTCAGAAGAAGAGGTTTTTTGTTTATGTTTTTGTCAGTTTAATTCATTGTCTCATCTCCAGCAACTAGTCAGTGGGTGACATGAAAATACTAAACACAAAAAATCTGTTGAATCCATAAATTTTAGTAATTCATTTGATGCACTATGTACAATTACTACAGTAAACTAGGGTTTCATTTCCAAGAAGTCCCTAATTTACAATCCAGTTGTGTTTCACAAGTTTGTGAGCCAGTCAGTCAGCTAGAATGCAGAACATCTCTATTAACATAGCGCTCTCTCTGCTGGTTTAGTTTATATAAGAGCCAACAATAAATCTGAAGTAAGCATGCTAGCATAAATTAAGAAAAGGACAGCAGAATGACTTAACTACCATATGTGACTGTTTTTATGTAAATTGTTCAAAGTTTTAATTTGAGAGAATTTACTAGGCATATTTCTCCCTTAGTATATCACTGCTTCTCCATTTTCTTTTGCTCTCTTGCCTGAAAGGCAGCGAAAATACCACCTCACCTGGTACAAGTTGTTCCCTATAAAATTCCTGTTTCCAGATACACAGACTCTAGCCAAACAGAGACTGAGGGAAATAGAAGAGGGTTTTCTGTTGGGTCCAGCTTGGGAGCTAGAAGAAACTGGAAATTCCAGAGAATGCAACCTCCATCCTCAGTCCTAGTTTATCTTGACAACTTTATTTTGCATTTACTGAGGCCTCAGGATATTTTTCAACTTTCCTCTGTGATAACACATACTTTTTAAAATAATTTTTTTCTGCTAGGTTGAGGCTAAAAGTGGATCTCATGCTTAGCTTATCTTCCTCTCTTCTTTCCCAGAAGCAAGTCCAATCCCTTCGATTGTTGCTAAGGACTTAGATTCTCCTTTCATATTGCCAGCAAGTATTTTTTAAAAACTAAAGAATGTAATTAATGCTGCTGAAAAGTACATGTAGAAAGAAATTCTTGGTGTATGTCTGTTGTGTATATTTTCAACAACCACAAAACTAAAATAAATTAGCATAAAAAGGAAGCAATGGATTTAAACAATCTCCCAGTTAATTTTCTCCATTTCCTTTTGATTTTCTTACTTAGAATTTTTTATGAATAAAATATAGCATTATATTTTGGATATCAGAGCATGTACTAGACCAAAAAAAAAAAAAAAATTATCTACATCTCTAAAAAAGTTCAAACTTAGTATCTGTAAAAAACTATAGTAGTTTGAAGATTACATAATGCCTCTGAAACAATGTATAAGAAATAAGAGCTATAGTTAAATTCTAGTTATTAGTAAGATTTGTTGGCTGGAGAGAAAGGAAAAAATGAACATATGGCGTTTTTTCCTTCCTGCCTATTCGTTTTCATTCTTTCTATTTCAGACCTATTTCAGCCTGTGACTGGACAAAAGAGGAATATATAAAGATATGGAAGATAACAATAGGAAGAGTTTGTCTCAGTTATCCACAGGATTTATAGCAGTAAGCAAGCAAGAAAGGTTGAGAAGAATTTCAATTCAATGGCAGTAATAAAGGAAGAGCAATGTCAGGGACACAATTTGTCAACTAAGAACAATGCATCTGCATTGCGGTTGCTGTTAAGTGCCGTTGTGTCAATTCCGACCAATAGGAACCCTGTAAAGGATTTCCAAGGAGCAGTTGGTGAGCTTGAACCACACTGAATTTGCAGTTCAAATGACTTTGCAGTCTGATGTATTAGCCCACAGCGCCACACTAGGCATCTGCATTAGAGGAACTAAATTCAGAGTTTAATTTTGTGTGTACATTTTTATAAACTGGCTATATGACTAAAGCTAGTCCTATGATATAGTCTTTAGTTATTAAAGCCACACACTTTACACCAAAAATTCTAAAAAGTACCTGAAGTTGCTTTAATCAGTGAAGGAAGCTGAGTGGTTTTAGGAGTGCTTGTCTCATGCTTCAGGATTTTCAAAAGTGATTTTGAAGGTTCAGTCACAAAGGGTGAAACAAATTCATATTTCTCTAGAATAAATTTAGAACATGTTGTTTGTAAGAGTGGACATACAGAGCTATTTATAGATAAAAATGAAAGCAATTGAGAGAAGGAAATTTAATTTTCACAAAGGTCTACACATTTAGAGGAACAATGTCATGTAGAAGGAGCTTTGGTAGCGTAGTAGTTACAATTCAGGCTGCTAATCTTATGGTCAGTAGTTCAAGACTACCAGCGGTTCCATGGGAGAAAGATGAGGCTTTCTGTTTCTATAAAGATTTACAGCCTCAGAAACCCTATATAGGGATACTATATAGTAGGGGGCTGACCACCACCACCACGTCATTGTAGAAAGCTTCCAGTCAGAAAATCACAAGCATCTTTAATTTTTAGTCACAGACCAAACTGAAGACAGAACCATGAGATCTAGTTAGGGGTTATCATTGGAGACCACTGAGAAAGAGAATACAGTTGAGACAGTTTATTTTGAAGCCATGACTCAAGACTATCTATTTACATATTGTCAGATAGGGTAAAAGCTGAGGAGCATTTGTAAGTCACTGAAAATCAAATCTTAATGCTTGTTAGGGTGATAGTTCCATACTGAGAAATTTACACCTATTCTGTTGCTAATTTTCATGAAAGAGTCCTGGTTAGATTCTTTACATGCAGTAGTTTTGATACATGTTGATTTTTAAGGTTTAATGTAATTTTGGACGCAGGTGTTACACAACACGAGCTAACCCAAATGATCTAATTCCAACAACTAAGGTTCTATATTCAAATTTTATTTTAAAACTTATTGTTGAGACGTCATTAAAAAAAAAATAAAAGAATTCTAGAGGCTAAAGAGGGAGTGAAATCATTTAAGTTGGGGCTTTCTGCTAAAACCAAGAATGTGTGAACTTCTGCCTGATGGGAAGCAATTCTCCCAAGGTTTCTTGTGTTTCTAAACATAATGCAAGTGGAGACACTGATTGCCTTGATTCTACACTAACTTTTCAAGATATCTGAACAGCCTTAGATGACAGATTTATTTACTGTCTAGTGTGGAGCTAGAGAATAAACACTGGACTGTGAACCAAAACATTGGCAGTTCAAATCCATCAGCTGCTCCTTGGAAGCCCTATACAGGGTTGCTCTGAGCTGGAACCGACTTTATGGCACTTAACAACAACAACAACAATTATAGTCAACACGGAGTCCTGGTATGGTACTCTAGGATAAACACTAGGCTGTTAACCATGAGGTTGGCAATTCCAACCCACGAGCTTCTTCCCAGAAACCCTATACAGGGTCATTACGAGTTGGAACAGCATTACATTCACCTTCAAAAAGAGCATTTCAAGATCTATCCTGAAGTACAATGCTCGCTGTAATCAGATAACATCCATAGACCCACAAGAAAGACCAATTAATACCATTATTATTCAAATTTATGCACCAATCACTAAAGCTAATAATAATGATATTGAAGAATTCTACCAACTTTGAACTTCTGGTGTAGCATTGTAGAAGCAACACTGGACGTGGAATCAGAAGGTCAGCAGTTCAAACCCACCAGCTGCTTCTAGGAAACCCTATACAGGTTGCTATGAGTCAGAACCAACTTGACAGCACTTAACAACAGCAACAACAACCAACTTCTTTTGTCTAAAACTGATCAAACATGCAATCAAGATGCACTGATGATTGGAATGCAAAAGTTAGAAACAAAGAGGAAAGATCTGTAATTGGAAAATGGGGCCATGGCGGATAGAAGTAATTCCGGTAGATCACATGGTAGAATTTTGCAAGCCAATGACTTCTTCATTGCAGAAAACTCTTTTCCAGCAATATAAAAAGCAAATAAATTCCTGGACATCACCAGATGGAATATACAGTGATAAAACTGACTATATCTCTGGGAAAAGGCAATAGAGCAGCTCAACATCATGAGTGAAAATACAGGGGTTAACTGTGGAACTGACAGTCAATTGCTCATAAGTAAGTTCAGGGTGAAGGTGAATAAAGTTTAAAAAAGTCGAGTAGAACCACAATATGACCAGTATTTCCCACCTGAATTTAGAGACCAAATAAAGAACAGATTTGATACATTAGACACTAACGATGAAGGACCAGAAGATTTGTGGAATGACATCAAGAACATCATGCATGAAGAAAGCAAAAAGTTATTAAAAAGACAGGGGAAAGAAGGACAAAAGTGGATGTCAGAAGAGACTCTGAAATGCTCTACTGAGTGCAGAGAAGCTAAAGTAACTGGAAGAAAGTATGAAGGAAACGTTCTGAACAGAAAAGTACAAAGAGTAGCTTGAGAAGACAAAGTTAAATATTAGAATGAAATTTGAAAAGACTTGGAATTAAAAAACCAAAAGGAAAGAACATGCTCAAAAAATGAATGGAACTTATACTTTTGGTTCTGACAGCATAGCTGGTATCAGACTATCCATCCAATAAGACCCACAAGTAATAATTATTGGAGTTACCAAATAAGAATTTGAAAATCACTATGGTTTATGTGTTCAGAAAGAGATGGAATTTTTCACCAACGAATTAGAATGCATTAAAATGAATCACATGAAATACTAACTATACTAACCAAAATTAAGATGAGTACATACAGAATCCAAGAGAAAAATGATGAACTGATACGTAAACAAAGAACAAAACAAAAATGAAAAGTACGGAAAAGAGAATGAGAGATATATGGAACTTAGAAAAAAACATTCTATTTTTTTAAAGTCTCAAAATAAGAGGGAAGAAAGCGGTTCAGAAGCAATTTTTAAGACATGCTGGCTAAGATTTCCCCAAGCTGACAAGAGACATCAAATCACATATTTAAGAAACCTCAGGAGCCACAAAAGAGAAATTAAAATTCTATGCACGTAGGCACCTCATAGTAAAATACTAAAAATACAAACAAAAAATATTGAAATAACCAAAGAAAAGAGATACATGAGTTTCAAAGGAATGATAATAAAACTTAGAGCTGATTTTTCAACAGAATTGATGAAAGTTAGCACACAAAGTCAAGAAAACTTTAAATGCTGGAAGCCAATAGATGTCAATGCAGAATTCTATAGACAGTAAAAATATTCTTCAAATACAGTGAGTAAATAAACACATTTTGAATCAAACAAAATCCTGAGAGACTTTCCACAATATTTTATTAAAAAGAATTTGCTGAAGGGAATTCTGAAAGCAAAGCAAAACTGGTCCCACAACAACAAAAACCAACCCCACTCTTCCAGAAAAAGATGGCGGAATGGGTGGAATTGTAGTGATGAGCTCTGCCAAGAACAACACAGACTACAGGACCAAGAAGGCTCAGGGAATGGTCCCAGTACTCTGAACCACATATAAAGGAATATTTAGAAGG
>NW_006408682.1:7637654-7664629 GCF_000296735.1 Chrysochloris asiatica
TCCTGTGCAGCAGATTTGCCCAATATAATATGTCGTCTGATCTCTTGACTGCTGCTTCCACGAGTGTTGAAAGTTGATCCAAGAAGAATAAAGTCCTTGACAACTTCAATCTTTTCTCCGTTGGTAAGAATGTTGTTTATTGGTCCAGTGGTGAGGATTTTTGTTTTATTTACATTGAGATGTAACTCCGCAGGACTATCACCCTGAGATATACTTTAAGCCTTAACCTGAAAGTGTTCCTGAGGTTACCTTTTTTGCTAAATAACAGATTGACTCATAAAATAATGAATATCGCCCTTGAGTAATATGCTTTTCTTTATAAAAAAAAAAAAAAAGGACACCATAGGAGACCAAAGGCTCAAAAGTCACTCTACAGCAAAGATGAGAAGGTGATGGTGGGGGTGGTTAAGTACCATGGAGTTGGTTCCGAATCATAGTGACCCTGCATAGGGTTGCTGAGGCTGTAAATCTTTACGGGAGCAGAAAGCCTCATCTTTCTCCCACGGAACAGCTTGCAGTTTTCAATGAGAAGCTACAGTACTGAAAATGATCCCACCAGAACAGAAAGAATGAAAACAATGACACATTGTGAAAAAACTGTGTAGAAATTGTTCAGTGGGAATTTAATTTGCTATGCAAAACTTCACCTTAAACACAGTAAAATGAAAAATGTTACAAAAACAATTGTAAGAAATTAGATACTTATTTTATACCTTTATATATAATCTTTACCTTCATTTGCAAAGGGTGATAAATTGATCACTTTTGTTGGAAATATATTTGGTGTTATTTGCTTGGTTGCCATGTGTTCTTGAGGTTGTGCTGATATCTTCACGTTTTTAACTGAATTCATACCTAAAAGGAGATTTAAAAGGAAAAGTACTATGAAGATTCTATGACTATTTATGCATCACTCACCAAACTCCATGGTTTAATCTTTATTTCTGCATTTATAAATTTTTCTTCCTAAATTAGTGTGTGGCCACTAGTCTATTTCTCCAATCTTCATTATAATTTCACAATTATCTCCTTCATGCTTTTATTCTGTGTTTCTTGATAGCATTTTCCTTATATTTATCTGAATCCCATGTTACTTTGAACCATAATAGTCATTTCTATATTTAGTCTGTATTCTCTTTTCAACCCTTGTCTCTTGACAATTTCTACATATTAATTTTCATTTAGACCATTTTTATTAAATATTCATCATTAATATGTATAAGCTAATTAGCAAAACAGTTCTTAACAGGCATGACATTTTAAATCGACTGATCTTAGATGATATTATTTTACTCCTCTGTGCAAGGCTGTTTATCCCAAAGAGGCAAGGAGTTAATTATTAAATAACGTTGAAATAAAAAGAAACAAAGTACCTTACCAAATATATCTTGAAAATTAAGAACAAAGAAAGATGGTTTATCATAATCCATCAGATTTAATAGAGTACAAATAAAAAACCAGTTTGAATATTTGGCTAAATTATTTCATGCTAAGAAATAACATCTTCTCAGAGTTATGAGCTACTTGAATAGATATTTACGTTTCAAAAGTAATACAGGTATGAATATATTGAAACAAATGCAGCATTCAAACTAAATTTATAGATATCTTGCCTCAAACTTTAAATTTCGATGGGAACACATATTTTGACTCTGAGATTTCAGCTACTTCCAAATGTTAACTTTCAATATGAACTCTTCGAAAAGTTCATAATTAGAATCTTTCTTGAATCATAGGAAGTCTATTTCTAATACTATTTCCTCAGGATTAAAGGCAGTAATCTAATCTCTGAACTATATAACACAGCTATAGAATTATACTACAGCTGAATTATTACACATTTGTCTACCATTTTAATCATATAAAATTTGATTGGGAATTGGTACCAATGAAATAACTATCTGTTTGAGGATGACTCATTAATAACCTACAATACGATACAACAAGGCTTGCTGAAAGCAAAGAAGACTTGAAGCACTTATGGATGAAGATCAAAGGCCTTCAGTATATACTAGATTATACCTCAACAGAAAGAAAACAAAAATCCTCACAACTAGACCAGTAGACAGCTTCACAATAACTGGAGAAAAGATTGAAGCTGTCAAGGATTTCATTTTACTTAGATCCACAATCCATGCCCACGGAAGCAAAGGTTAAGAAATCAAATGAAAAATTGTATTGGACAAATCTGTAGCAAATACATCTTTTTTAAAAAATGTTTTATTGTGAATTATGTGATAGTTTGCATAGGAGAACATTAGCCTTACATTCATCCTATCGTATATTGTTACATTGCCATGGTTATAATCCCTTCCATGCATCATTAACCAACCATATGGTACACCCCACAAGCCTGCCCACTGGTCATAAGCACACAACCCCTCTCCCTCTCTGGGTCTATGTTCCCAGCCACTACATCTCTCCATGTCATCATCTCTACCTCCATCTCTGGAGTCACTGCTTCTCTGGGTAGTACCCCATACGCTGCTCTTCTCCCTTGATGTTCCCAGGGACCTCCACTCCTGGTCTGCAAAGTCAACCACTTTGGCTACAAAACATCCATCTTTACATTTCCAACCATCACAGTCAGTCCTGATAACAATTATTCACTAATGTACCACAGAAGACCTATCCGCAACTCCTTTCATCAGCCCCGCCCAGATACGTTGGATACTACTCAGTGGAAATTCTACTTTCCTCCACGCCCTCTGGATTTAGGCTCCCTCTTGAAAGGTTGTAATCCAGTCACTTGTTGCCTTTGTAGCCTCCCCACCCCCTCCCCATTTTGGGTAGCCAATGTCCAAGTTGCCCATCCCTGTCTAGCCTGTGTGTATGGAGGGGGTGAGAATGACCCTCACTGTGAAGATTTGTTCCCTTTTTTTAGCTAGTGCATCCATCCATAGGTGTAGGTCAAGTTCATCAAACTGTATCAGATTACTCTTTTTTTCCTCTTCTTTCTTCTTCTAATTGAGCTCTGATCATCCAACTATTGAACCCAGGTCAAGTAAGTATTACCTGTAAGTGTGGATGTTCTTATGCATATGCCCTCTCTTCTTATCAGCTGGATGCTTCACTCCCCACTCTAGTCCTCTGTGGATATGTCACTGACTCTGGGCCCAGGAATCCCCAGGTCTTGCCAAATTGCTGGCCAACCAGGTCTCCACCTGGGTTCACAGAAGCGTATTGAACGTGCTTGGACTTAGCTTGCAGCTTCAGTGCCGTTTTTCCCTCACTTCCCCTAATTGTTGACCAACGTGGTCACCAGTCAGAGCAGGTGTCTGCTCATGTATTCCCATTGAGTCTTAGTCTTGGATGGGCATTTGCTCTAAGGGGACCCAACTGCTTGCCTTGATGTCTCCTGGGCGAGCAACCTGCTTGTTCTTGTAGTAGTCAGTCAGACTGCTGTTATTGTTTGTATTTTTCCGGTTGGTCTTTCTTTCAAGAAGTATCTTCTGTTCTTCTAGCTGCTCCAGGCTGGTCTGCTTACAAATACACCTCTCAAATGTTACAAAGCAAAGATGTAGCTTTGCTAATCCACACCATGGAGTTTCCAATCACCTTATATGCACGTGAAAGCCGGACAATGAATAAGGAAGATAGAAGAACTGATGTATTTGATTACAGTGTTAGTGAAGAATATTGAATATATCATGGAATGCCACAAGAATAAACAAATCTGTCTTGAAAGAAGTACAGCCAGAATGTTTCTTAGAAGTGAAGGTGCTGAGATAGTGCTTCACATACTTTGGACATGTGTTTAGGAGGGCCCAGTCTCTGGAAAGGAACATCATGCTTAATAAAGAAGAGGGTCAGCAAAAAAGAAGACCCTCAATGAGATGGATTGCCACGGTGGATGCAATAGTGAGCTTAAACATAGTAAAGATTTTGAGGATGACCCAGGACCGAGCACTATTCTCTTCTGTTCTGTTCTATGTAGGGTTGCTATGAAGTGAAACCAACTCAACCATTCCTGACAACAGCAGCATATTCTTGTTACCACATTCATCAGGAGACATTCTGAGCTTTCAAATGAAAGTAACTCATCTATCTAAGCTAGAGACAGAAAGTGAGCAGAACAGCATTGAGAATATTTATTTCAAGCATATTCAAACATTAAAATAGCATTGTACTTTTATGGATTATTTCTTAAATATTATATTTTAAACTAAGAATATCTAGCTAATTTTCCACAGCAAGTAAATACTGGAGTTCCTCTAAAGATTTTCACTCAGTGGTTACGAATTGGGCTGCAGACCTTAAGGTCAGCAGTTCGAAACTACCAGCCGCTCTGCGGAAGAAAGATGAGGCTTTTTGCTCCCGTAAAGATTTACAGCCTCGGAAACCCTGTACAGGGTCGCTATGGGTCAGAACCGACTCGACGGCAGTTAACAACAACAAAATACATAAGTACTATTGGTGCGGCAAGGTAGGGTCAGCATTGGACCACGAACCATAAGGCCAACAGCTTAAGCCCACCAGCTGCTCCTCAGAAACCCTACACAGGATAGCAATGAGTTGGAACCAACTCAATAGCACTTAACAACAACAACGTTGTCATTAAATGGATTTGCACAGTGACAGCAACAATGGGCTCAAGTAGCAGTGATTGTGAGGATCTTCCAGGCCTGGGTGGAGTTTCATTCTGTTGTATACAGGGTCATTATGTGTCATAACTCACTCCACAGCACCTCCCAACAACATTGCCATTAATAATCCATACTTAAAAACCCCACAGTAGAAAAAAAAAAAAGCTGGGAAACATTAGACTTGAAAGATTCCTATGTTCTTACCAGATTGACTCTTTACTCGTCTCTCTTTTATGATGTGTTTTCCAGCAGCATTTGTCAAACGTTGTATATCATTCTCTAGAGACATAAAAAAAAAAGTTTTAAAACATTTTATGAGCTTACCATTAACATGTGTGAATATATTACTAACCTAGCTTTCATTTATTGATACTAAAATGATGGATACAAGGCATTATGTATTTGTCTAAACCCATAGAACTGTACAACACAAGTGAAAACTAAGAACTAACTTAAGTTGCTAAGTTAGTTAGCAAATACTCAAGTTAATTACTAAGTTAGTAATTTAGTACTTTGGTTAATTAGTAAGTTAGTTAGTTGTTACTTAAATAATAAATTATCATGTACCTGGTTACGATTACTGAATGTTTTGATCAAAAGATAAATCTTGATCAAAATGTATAAAGTATGGAACAGAATTTCATATTCTTACACAATTCAGACTTAATGGACCTATTGAAACTTGAGAAACCCATATTATCACTGAGAAAATCTTAACCACTATGAACTGATATTATCCCTTGAAATAATTTTTAAACTAAACAGAAGTTTAGCTGAATTAAGTAATTACACTCTTTTAGGGAACTGTCTAAACGGGATCAAATTGACAACAGCAAATTTAAAACAGAGATGAGACGTGTATGTGTTTATGAATCTAAGTTAGTGTGGTGAAACAATAGAGGCAGAGATAGCAAGAATGGTGAGACACAATGTAAAGAATGTTATTGAAATGTGTATGTAGAAATCATTGAATAAATGTATGTTTTACAGATTATAATTTCACCAAAACTAAAATGTAAAACTTACGATAAAAATTGATCAATATTGGTTGATTAACTGCAACAAATGGGCCACACATCAGTGGTGGTGGTGGTGGTGGTGATGTGCCATGGAGTTAGTTCTGACTCATAGCAACCCTATGTAGGGTTTCTGAGACTGCAAATAATTACAGGAGCAGAAAGCTCCATCTTTCTCCCATGGAACAGCTAATAGTTTCGAGCTGCTGACCTTGAGGTTAGCAGCCCGACTCGTAACCACAACACTACTATTGCAAGATGTAAACAAGGAGAAACTGATTATGGAGAAGACATCACTATTTTATAACCCATGTTTATTGAAATGCTAGATCTAGGGCTATCCTCGGTGATAGCCAAACCATTTGGTAAAATGTTGATGACGTACACTATAATGAAAGTGTGAGGCTGACACGACCTGAATCCACTCATCAAACTCAGCAATGCTAGATGTGAGACAAGTGGGTGTCAAATGGCTTTTCAAATAATGCCATTGAAAGTACTGAGCACTTCATACAAAATAGATTTGACTAAAATACTGAATCTGAATAGAATATATATATTTTAGATCTAAATGCCAATGTAATGGAAAATGGGGGACAAGGAACCATAGAAGAGACAAAAATTAAAGACAGAATGTCGATATTATATAGGAACCAATAGGCCTGACTTCCTTCTGGTCATTCTTTCTTTAGTCATGTTGAGTTTCATCTCACACATGCACTCAAGGGAACTCTGGAGCTCTCCCAAGAATGCTCTTCTGCATGTGGAGAAGCTGCTACCACACAGCTCTTTTAGGCAAGGGAGGGTTTTTACTATATGCACATAGTTAAGGACTCAGGGACTAATACTCTGTCAATTAGACTTGTAGGAGGAAGTTTTCCATAGAATTTAAAATTTGCTATCCTAGTTGTTGTTGTTTTTAAGGAGGAGACTGAAAAAATTTAAAAACTATATAATACTTACACCTATCTTCCTTGGATGCTCCCAATTCATGCCTTCTACTTTATTTGCTAAGGAGCTCTGGTATCATAGTGCTTATGAATCAGGCTGCTAACCTCAAGGTCAGCAGTTCAAAAAGACCAGCTTCTTCACGGGAGAAAGATGAGGTTTTCTGCTCCCATAAAGATTTGCAGCCTCAGAAACCCTGTGCAGGGTCACTATGAATCGGAACCAACTCCACAGTAGTTAACAACAACAACAACAACTTTATTTACTATGATCCCCAGTGTGCAATGGCTAAGCACTTGGCTGCTCACTGAAAGGTCAGTAGTTCAGACTCACTAGCAACTATATATGAAAGACCTTGCAATCTGCTCCCATAAAGATCACAGTCTAAGAAAACCTACGGAGGTTTTCTATTCTGTTCAATAGGGTCACTTTGAGCTGGAATTGACTTAATGGCACACAACAACAGTTTACTTACTAAACATTACCAAAGTATTGTTTATGAATCTTTAAAATATACTAGCCTTTTAATTGGCTGATTTAATTTATTAATTTTTTTAGTTCCTATTTTTAAACAAGACCATGGGCACACCATGGAACAGACCATCAATAGCTCACATGTAAGTTCAGGCTGAAGCTGAAAAAAATTAAATCAAGTCTATGAGAGCCAAAATGTCACCTGGAACATATCCCACCTGAATTTAGAGATCATATGAAGAAGAAATTTGGTGCAATAGACACTAAAGACTGAAGACCAGAAAAGTTGTGGGATGACATAAAGAACATCATATAGGAAGAAAGCAAAAGGTCATTGAGAAGACAAGAAAGGAGGAAAAGCCCAAAATGGATGTCAGAAGAGACTCTGAAACTTACTCTCCAGAATAAAGATGCTAAAACAAAATGAAGAAATGAAGAGGGAAAAAATGAACAGAAAATTTTAAATAACAACTCAAAAAGACAAGATCAAATATTATAACAAAATGTACTAAGACCTGGAGTTAGAAAACCAAAAGGGAAGAACACACTCAGCATTTCACAAGCAGAGGGAACTGAAGAAAAAACTTGCAAGCCTCGACTAGCAATATTGAAGGATTCTATGGGCAAAATATTTAATGATATAGAAAACATCAAAAGAAAATGGAAGGACCGCCCCCCCATCCAAAAAAAAAAAAAAAAAAGCTAAAGAGCATAGAGAGAAACACTGTAAACCGATGATATATGGAGGGGATAATAATCAATGTAATGAAACAAGCTATATGAATGGTTGACTGTGAAGCTGATGATGTGCCCTGTAAACTTTCACTCAATGCAAAATAAAAACATTTAATTAAAAAAAAAGAAAGAAAATGGAAGGAATACACAGAGTCACTGCACCAATAGGAAATGGTTGATGTTCAACCATTTCAAGAGGTAGTGTATGATCAAGAGCTAATGATACTGAAAGAGGAAGTCAGAGGTGCAGTGAAAGCACTGGCAAAGAACAAGGCACCAGAAATGAAGGAACACAAATTGAAATCTTTCAACAAACTGATGCAGCATGGCAGGCACTCACTCATCTATGCCAAGACATTTGAAAGACAGCTACCTAGCCAACTGAGTGAGGTGACCCAACACAATGCAGAAATTATCAGACAATATCATTAGTATCACATGCAAGTAAAATTTTGCTAAAGATAATATAAAGACAGCTACAACCATACATTGACAGAGAACTTCCAGAGGTTCAAGCTGGATTCAGAAAATGACATGGAATAAGGGATAGCACTGCTACATATTTCTACTTACTTTATAGCACATTCACCAACTTCATGAGAAGAACATTCCTAAAAACTCATGGAGAAGGATTATCCCAGGAAAGCCAGCTAAATGAAGCCAATCTAACCGTAGAGCTCCCAGTCAACCCAAAGATGCATAAACTGTCCTGTCAAGCTGCAGATACATCATTTAGCAAGACAGCTATGATCATTAAGCCCACCTTAGACCATTATGTGTCAGCTGAAACCTGGTACATGATCTATAATAATAGTAAATGTTCACTGTTTTAAACAATTGAGTTTGGAAGTGGTGGTCTTACTGCAATTGGTATCTGACTCCAAGAGTTATAGGTTGTTAAGTCCCCATTACCAGGTTGGTAAATAATGTAGGCTTTTTAGAGAAGCCATTCGTTATTAAAAGTTTCATAATAAAAAGCACTGCTTCGATTTAGGGATAACATAATCTGTGAGAAACAGGAAATGGAAATTAATAGTGCTTAGGTGCACAACATTTAATTTTATTACTTAAAAGATGTGAAGTTAAACAATCTGGGGTTAGTGTAGCAATTTTACTGCATAATTAGGGACTCATCTCCCTTTCCAACCTCATTCCTGGCCTCTTTAACAGTTTATCCTCATTGTGATAGGGCAATATTGTTGTTCAAACTCTAGCTATCACATACGTGTTCCAGGTCATAAAAAAAAAAAAAAAAAAAAAAAAAAAAACAATAGAAAGAAGGTACATAACACCACACCTGTTGCCTCTTAAAGTTGTGGTTTGGAAACTGCCACAGAACACTTCAGTTTTTATCTTATTGCAAAGGATTTAGTCACTGGCCACACCTAGCTACAAGGGAGACTAAGCAATGGAGACTTCACTAAAGGATGGAGGACTTGAGTCCACCCAGAGAACCACCAGGAGATCGGTTTGGTTATTGACTTCGTTATCTAGTACTGCTAAAACAAATACCACAAATGGATGGTTTTAACAACCAGAAACTTTTTCTCTCACTGTTTATGAAACTAAAAGTTCACATTCTGAATTCTGACTCTAGTGGAAGGCATTCTCTTTGTTGGCTCTGGGGAAAGGTTCTTGTCTCCTTTCAGCATCTGTAGACCCAGTGCTCCTTGGAGATCTCCATACATCATGGCATCAATCTTCCCCTGGAACTAGGAGCTTTACAGTGCAGGGATACCAGGTCCAAAGGATGCACTACACTCTTGGCTCTTCTGTCTTAGTGGTTGTAGGTCCCACTCAGCTCTGCTCACTTCTCTTTCCTTTTGCATGTCAAATGAGATCAATTCAAGATACAACCTAATCCTGTAGGTTGCATCTGACCTCAGTAATCATAGAAATGAGGATTTACAACACAAAGGATAATTACATCAGATAAGAGCTGATCCTATCATGGCGGTGATTGCCTAATATTGATCTCCTCATGGAGGTGATGACTACATCTTAACTGCCAACTTGACACTGAGAACACTGGCTGAGCCAACTTGACACCAAACCTTAACTCTCATCGCGATCTGCCTCTGAAAATGCTATTGAAGAGCCTAGGGAGCAGAGTTCTAGCCTGACATACACTGCATGGCCTTGAGTAGGAATTGACTTGAGAACAACTTAAAAAAAATGAGGGGAGAATGCATATTCAGAGAGGGAACAGCAAGAATAAAATAAGAAAATGGGTGGAGAATTTAATACTTATTAAATTATTTTTATAAAATAAAACCAATAATTTGAATAAATGTATATAACTATTAACCTAAATAACATCATCAAGAAATACAGCACTTGATTTTTTCCTAATACAATCAGGAGTAGCATTAACACACATTCTAACTTTTTACACATTCTAACACCACTTTTACCATTAGCAATTTCCCATTTTTTTCCCATCCAAAAGAAACCACACTGTATACATACTGCTAGCTCCATCTTTTTATTGTTGGTCTATCTTATTACATAAAAGATTTAAGTAATATAAATCATGGTCTCGAAAGAACTGATAACATAACATCTATGTTATGAAAATTCACAGTGTAGGAGAAAAACTTAAAATTTTCTCCTTAAGCAGATAAAAGGAAATATAATGCTTAAGCATTACATGATGTTTGTTTGGTATAGTAACAAAACACATAATAGTCTTTATGGGTAGATATTGATTGATATGTAGATTGCATAAATAGAATGGAATTATCACAAAGGAAAGCAAGACTAATCCATGTATGGATTTACTGTTTGTAACAAACGATACAGCTGAAACAGTATAACTCTTAGACGGCTCTGCTGTGTCAAAGCAGAATCAATCTCTACTTACCAACCACTTTGTCTAAACCTAAGTGAACTATTAAGTCACTAATTGATAGAGATGACACTAGAGATGATGAGCGATTTTCTGCTGAATTTACACTTTCTGAGGTGGCTTCATTTTTAACTGAAATAATAAGAGAGTACCATATTAGTTATTTAAAACTGACATAATAAGGCAAAATTACAGTGCATAAAACTGGTGAGAGGTATTTTTATCTTTTATTAAACTTATTTTGCCAAAATTTAATATATTAATCACCCAATTCAATGCAAATATGTCTCATACCATATTTTAACACAAACAATACACACGTAATGTTTTGGACCAACCTCAAAACCCCTCCCCGGTTATTTTCCTTGGCTCACTAAGTGCATTATATGTGTGGATGCATTATTTAAATGGATCGGTTATTTGCAAATAATAATAATTTGTAAAAGCTTACCAATAGCACATTATGTATAACAGATAATATAGTAAACACTCTTCAACTATTACCTCATTTAATTTTCATAACAATTCTGGAAATTAGGTGTTATGTTCCATTTAACAGATAAAGAAACTAGAGCTTTAGAGGGGCTCTGCATATTGTAGAAAGTCACAAATTATCAAGTATAAGACTTGGATTGAAGCTGATTTTTACAGAGTCTGAAATTTATTCTCCAGGTATGAAACTCAAATGTTTAGCAGGACTTAGCATGTGTTGTGAGTGAAGCAGGCCTGGTGATGACAGGTGGCATGAACAACAGAGGTGCAATGGAGAGTATGTTGTTTGTGTGTATAAAGCTGTCACTACAATGAATTATGAGAGATGAAGTCTTGTCTCTCATACTTCGGACATATTGTCAGGAGGGATCAGTCACTGGAGAAGGATATCATGTTTGGTAAGGTGGAGGGTCAGAGAAAAAGGGGAAGACCCCCAACGAGATGGATTGGCAAAGTGGCAGCATCAATGGACTCAAGCATGGCAACAATAGTGAGGTTGGCCCAGGACTGGGCAGTGTTTTGTTCTATTGTGCACAGGGTCACTTTGAGCCAGTACCAACTCAATGGCACCTAACAGCAACAATAACAAACAATGAATAATTACACATAGAGGTCTGATATTCCTAGGTCTTCTGAATTCTAAAGGATACCAGAAATCTGGGCATTTACAAAAAATTCCACAAATTAGAAGTACTTACAAGTACTTTAAAAGTACTAAGTATGTATCAGGGAGAAAACAATCAGTAGCTAGGACTACAAGTGTAGTACACTGAATGTACTTAGTATGTCTCTTACAGCCATGATCCTTGTTACTCCTACCAAATGATTGGGTGGTGGTGGTGCTGGTGTTGTGCCACGGAGTCAGTTCTTACTCATAGTGACCCTGTAAAGGGTTTCCGAGGCTATAAATCTTTACGGGAGCAGAATGCCTCATCTTTCTCCTGTGGAACAGCTGGTAGTTTCCAAATGCTGACCTTAAGGTTTGCAGCCTGATTCGTAACCACTACATTGGGACTCTGCATATACATGTATGAGAGACTGTAACATGACCATTGGTTCATTTTGCCATCCTGCTAGGTTTAAAAGGCACCATCTAAGAAGCAGTAATAGAAGATCTCAAGACCACCAAGAAAGAAGAGTGACAAGCAGAGCACAGAGAAGTGGAGGCAAGGGCAAGGAGAGAGCCAGTGAGCTTCCCAGCCTACAGATCAGGTGAGGTTGAGTACCTTCAGGCAGGAGGCTGGCTTGCATAATGAGGTGCCCTTTGGGCATTTATCAACAGCACAAAAGGGGCAGAGGTTAAGTAGTTGCATAGCTGAAAGGTCAAGGAAGAGAGAGGCATCCCTGCAGTATGACTGAGAAGAGTCACTGCTGACTAGAGAACTGTGGAATCCTGAGTTGTTTCTGATCCTGATTGTACTCCGTTAATTTCCCTAATAAACCTTGTAGTTGTGAGTTTTGTCTGTGAAGCCTGTGGCCAGTGCAATGGATTATCATCCCCAGCAGAGAAGCAGAGTGCTATGGGAGGGATGGTTGCCATCAGAACAGGGTAAAGAAGGTTGTGTCTGCCTCACAGGAACTGTCTGTGAGCTGCTGGTTTCCTTCTACTCCCTTGTGAAGCTGGAGGAGGTCAGACGTGGTCCCCATGACATTTAAGCAACAAAATTATCTATTTTCTCATAGAACTGAATTAACTGGACTACTGTGCATCTCGCAGAAAGCTCTATTGCATTGGACAAGATTTCCTAGCAGTTTTTGTAGTTTGGGAGGTTTGGGGGTTATAGATTCCTGATGTGATTCTGTGGGTTAATGCACCAAACTGCAAAGCTGTTTGAAGTGTAAGATTGGCGGTTCAACCTCACCAGCTGCTCCTATACAGGGTCGCTATGGGTTTGATCTGACTGGACAACACTTAATAACAGAAACAAAACAGTTTTAGGATAACAACAAGAAGTGGCATAGTCCTGGTGTGGTGCTGTAGGTTAAGCACTGTACTATTAACCACAAAGTAGGTAGTTCAATTCCACCAGGTGCTCTTTGGAAACCTTACATAATGACATTGAACAAAAATCTAATAATGGCACAGTGGGTTAAGTGCAATGCTGCTAACTGCAAAGTTGGTAGTTCAAACCCACCAGATGCTCTGTAGGTAAAAAGATGAGGCTACTTGCTTAAAAATCCCTTAAAGGTTTACAGTCTGTGACATGCTAAGGTGCAATTCTACTGTGCCCTATGGGGTCATTATGAGTCAGAATTTACTCGATGGCAGTGGGTTGAACTGGATTTTTGGGTTGTCCTTCCTGAAACATTTATCTCTACTATGCTAGGCTACAAGGAGCTCTGGTAGCGTAGTGGTTACGAATCAGGCTGCGAACCTTAAGGTCAGTGGTTTGAAACTACCAGCTGCTCCGCGGGAGAAAGATGAGGCTTTCTACTCCTGTAAAGATTTACACCCTCGGAAACCCTTTACAGGGTCGCTATGGGTCGGAACTGACTCAACAGCACTTAACAACTTAACAACATGCTAGGCTACATTTCTTTGGAAGACATTATTATTTATACACCAGTATAGCTATCATCTATGAACAAGAAAAAGCAATTGTGGATTATAACATCCAGACGTCTATCTCTTATCAAATCTAGTAATAAGATCTAACATAAGGTTTCTTCCATAGACAGACATTTTACAGGTATCTAAACTGCATCCGTAATGATTCTTCAATGGAGTCCAAAGCAGTCATATAGGAAGCTTGAAAAATCTCTGAATGTCTTCTATTTTAAAATACATGGAAAGATGGCACAGTGAATCTGGTTTTTCTTCATTTCCTTTCCTAAAACCTCCTATTGTGATTTGATTATAAGATGCTTAGACATATGTTTTTCAATTATATCAACTAAATCAAAAGCCCAAGTAAATATTTTTAATAATGCAATATTTTCATCCACATACATTTTTGAAACAGAGTTAAAAATAAATAAGAAGTGTTCTTTGCTACTTCTTGAAAATAGGTATCAATATCAAGAATTAATTCTAGTATAAAGCATGAGTATATAACAGTATCAAGAAAAAGTTCCACTAGATAATAATCAACAATATCAAGATTAATTAACAATATAAATATTAAGTGTTCCTTCTCCCTGGAAACTATGAAATAACATGAAGAATAAGTTCATAACCCAAATGTTTTGGTAATTAATGATGGTGGTGGGTGTGTGCCACTAAGTTCCAAGTCACAGTAGTTCAGTATAGGGTTTCTGAGGCTGCAACTCTTTACAGGAACAGACAGCCTCAGCTTTACCCCACAGAGCAATGGGTAGATTCAAACTGCTGACCCTAGAGTCAGCAGCCCAGTTCATAATACAGTATGTTTCCAGGGCTCCTTGCAAATAACGATATTGGGGGGAAATTGAAATGTGAAAACTGGGAGAATGCCATATTTCAAAAACTGCTTTTAATAAATAGCTCTAGAATTCCTAGAAAAGTATTTCCTAAATTGGTATGCTATGGAAAATGCTTTCAAGGAAAAGAAAAGGCATGGTTCCTTAGCCAAGTAAAATGAAGAAATGCAGTAAAATTACTAGAATAGTCTAGACTATCAGAAGTGATGGCTTCTTTGGTGTTAAAAGAACGGAAGCATTTGCTATTTCTGTGGAAATCCAATTTTTGGAAAAGTTATATTCTAAAATATCCATCCTAAAGAGAAATTCAACTATAATACCATAAGTAAAGCTGATTCATATTTTTTAAACATATTTTTAAATTTTCAAGTATTTTGTGAACACTATTTATTTATTTCATACATCTCAATCTTTGAAATGTGTCAACTCCATTTGTTTGAATTGGATCCATGGATTTTCCAAGTGGTTTTAGATTCTTAGATTCATCTTTATCTTCATATATACCCTGACCTAAAAAAACAAAAACAAAGTTTTAGTAAATTGAGTACATAAACACTATTAAAGTTGATCAACTATGGTCTAATCTCAAGAAGACTATAATATTTCAAGGCTGTTGTTGTTGTTGTTTTTAAGTGCCGTTGAGTTGGTTCTGACCCATAGCAATCCTGTGTAGGGTTTCTGAGGAGCAGCTGGCGAGCTTCAACCACTGACCTTCTGGTTCAAACTGACTTTACAGTCGAACTGTGATCCTTTAGAGTCGTGGCATGCCTGACAACCACTACGCTACCTGAGCTTTTCCTTTGAAGGCTAGGAAGTATTAATACATTGTTACATCAAGTAAGAACAAAAATATTAATATAAAAATATTCTTTTGATAAATTTCAACATCTATTTCTGATAAAGGAGCCCTGGTGTAGCACTGCAGGGTAAGCACTAGTGCATCAACCAAAAGGTCAGCAGTTCAAACCTACAAGCTATTCCTCAGAAATCCGACATGGGATCAATTGTGAGTCAGAATTCACTTGATGGCACTTCACAACAACTAATTCATGATGAACGTTATTGAAACATTAGATTTTTCTCCCAGAAGTTTGCTCCATTACTATGGAATACATTTCTATCTTAATGCAACAACCAACAACTCAATTAATAACAAACACCAAAATATATTCCTACCAAAATTATGAACAAACTTTCTGTAACAGTTACCTAGTTTTTGTGAAGTAGGTAATAATAAAAAGATGATAATTTTCTGCTAATATAACTTGCAAAAATAAAATATAGATGGGTTGATACTAATCTCTGATTTAAAAAATACATTAAAAGAAATGAAAAAATATATCTGGGTCAAAAACACTGCAGATTTTCAATGTCACTTATATGTACAAACACATATATCTGGACTTAACAACAACAACCTAGTCAATAATGATTATGCATGCTAAGCTGTAACATTAAGATCGTCTATTTTTTCACACTCCTTCCCAATTAGTATCACACACTTTTGATAATTATTATTTTGAAATTTAATTGAATTTTTATTGTTCCTGGTGTGGCTCTGAATGTGCTGGAGTACAAAGTCAGTTTGAACCACAAGATTGAAAATTCAAAATCACCAGCCACTCCTCAGAAACCCTATACAGGGTCACTATGGGTTAGAACCAACTCGATGGCACTTAACAAAAACAATATAAATTTATTTCATTAGTAATAAAAGTGAAGTATACCTGTTGTTTATTTTTCAGTTGGGGAAGTTTATCTCTTCTATTTTCTTTGAATATCCATTTTTATTCAAGAAAGAACTTAAATATATTCAATTTTTAATATAAACAAATATTTCATATAAGAAGACCTGGTGGTCCCCCTTCCAAGACTAAGACTCAATGGGAATACATGCTGTGATTGGTGACCACGCTCGACACTGATAAGGAAAGTGAGGGAAAAACAGCAATGAAGCAGTGAGTTAAGCCCTACAACGTTCAATAGACTTCTGTGAACCCGGGTGAAGACCTGGTTGGCCAGCAGTGTGGCAAGACCTGGGGACTCTTGGGTCCAGTGTCAGTGACATAGCCACAGAGGACTAGAGTGGAGAGTGAAGTGTCCAGCTGATAAGAAGATAGGGCACATGCATAAGAACACCCACACTTGCAGATAATACCCACTTATCCTGGCTTCAGTGACTGGATGATCAGAGCTCAACCAGAAGTAAAAAGACGAGGGAAAATAAAAAAAGTATTCTTATAGAATTTGATGAACTTGACCTACACCTATGGAAGGAGTAGCTCAGAAGAGGGAACAAGTCCTTACAGCAAGAATCATTCCCACACCCTCCACACACAGAGTAGACAGGGTGGGCAACTTGGACATTGGCTACCCAAAATGGGGGGTGGGGGCTACAAAGGCAAGAAGTGACTGGCTTACAAGCTTTCAAGAGGGAACCTAGATCCAGAGGGCCTGGAGGAAGGTAGAATCTCCAGTGAGTAGTATTCAATCTGACTAGGCGGGGCTGATGCAATGAAATGCAGACGGGTCTCTTGTGATACAATAGTGAATAATTGTTATCAGGACTGATTGTGAGGGTTGGAAATGTAAAGGTAGACATTTTATAGCAAGGAGGGGAGTGATTAACTTTTCAGTCTAGGGGCGGAGGTCCCTAGGACCATCAAGGGAGAAGAGCAGAGAGAACCCTACCCAGAGAAGCAGTGATGCCTGAAATGGAGCCAGAGATGATGACGTGGAGCTATGGAGCAGCTGGAAACTTTAGATCCAGAAAGGGAGAGCGGATGTGTACTGAAGACCTGGGGGGTATGGGGGAAGGACTGCATGGAGGGGATTGTAACCATGGCAATGAGAGGATATACGATAGAATGAATATAAAACTAATGTTCTCCCATGTAAACTATCACATAATTCACAATAAAACATTTAAGGGAAAAAAAGAAGAAGAAGAAGACCTGGTGGTGCAGTCAGTTGAGCTTACTGAAAGTTCAGCAGTTTGAATACACTAGATGCTGGGTCTGAAGTTTGCACCTGCCTCATCCTCCAACCTCCAGTTCTTTGGACTTGAGCCAGTGGCCTGCTCTCTTACCTGCCTGCCTGTCCTCCTATCTGCTAATGGAAAATAAGTATTCCTGAACACTTAATTGTCCTCATGAGGGACCTGCACATAGACCAAAAGGCAGTCATTTGAACAGAATAAGATCACACTGAATGGTTTAAAATCAAGAAAGGTGTGCGCTGTGGTTGTATTCTTTCACCATACTTATGCAATCTGTATGTTGACCAAATAATGTGAGAAACTGGATTATATGAAGAAGAACATGGCATCAGAATTGGAGGAAGACTCATTAACAACCTGCAATACACAGATGATACAACCTTGTTTGATGAAAATGAAGAGGACTTAAAATATTTACTGATGAAGATAAAAGATCACAACCTGTGGTATGGGTTGCATCTCAGTGTAAAGAAAACAAAACTCCTTACCACTGGAGTAATGAATAACACAATGATAAATGGAGAAAAGCCTGAAGTTTTCTAAGAATTTATTTTGCTTGGATGAACAATCATGGAAGCAGCATCAAGAAATTAAACAATGTATTGCATTAGGCATATCTGCTGCACATGACCTCTTTCAAGTGTTGAAGAGCAAAGATGTCAGTTTGAGTACTAAGGTGCACTTGATCCAAGCCATGGTATTTCCAATAGTCTCATAGGTATTTAAAAGCTGGACAATGAATAAGGGAAGACCATAGAAGAATTAATGCATTTGAGTTATGGTGTTGGACAATATTGAAAGTACCATGTACTGTCAGAGAACAAACAAATCTGTGTTGGAAGATGTACAGCAAGAAAGCGCCTTACGAGCTAGGTTGTCGAGACTTAGTCTCTTATATTTCAGATATATTATCAGGAGGGGACCAGTCCCTGGAGAAGGACATCATGCTTGGTAAAAGGGATAGTCAGTGAAAAAGAGGAAGACCCCCAACAAGATTGACTAATACAGTGGCAGTAGCAATGGGCTCAAGTTTAACAAAGATTGTGAGGATAGCACAGGATGCATAAAGCTGTTATAAGTCAGAATTGACTCAATGGCACCTAACAACTAGCAACAACAAGCTGCTCCCTGGGAGATAGAAGAGGCAATCTGGTTGCATAAAGAATCAAAGCTCTGAAAGCATATGCCCTACAGGGTCACTATGAATCAGAACCAACTTTATGGCAGTGACTTTGGTTGGTTGTATTTCTTATACCATCACCTGTCTGTAACCCTATTATGCTGTGAGGGCTTGTATGTAGCAAAGTTATGCTACTGGTATTTCAACTGCCTGCTGGGTTACCCCTTGGTGGACAGGTGCATTAGAGCTTTCAGAATGAGACAGATTAGAAAGAAATGCTGGGAAATCTCCTCCTAAACTGTCATCACTGAAAGCTTATGGATCACAACAGAAGATTGTCTAGTTTGAATTAGACATCACATTAAACCAAACCCAAAGCCACTGCCATTAAAGTTGATTCTGACTAACAGTACCCTTACAGGACAAAGTAAACTGTTCCACAGGGTTTCCAAGGCTACAAAATCTTCGCAGAAAGCCTCACCCATAGAGCAACTGGTGACTTTGACCTTGTGGTTAGCAGCACAATGATTAACCCAGTGTGCCAGCAGGGTTCTTTGGGCATATCATTGTTAAGTGCCATTGAGTCTGTTACAGCTCATAGTGGCCCTTTATGTGGTTTCTAAGGAATAGCTGGTGAGTTTGAACCACTGGCCTTGCGGTTCAAACTGACCTTATGATTAAGTGCTTATCTGACAGCACTACACCAGGACTCCTCATTAGCAAGGCTCAACTGCTAGAGAAGAAGGACATCCTGTTTGGTGAAGCAGAGGGCCAATGAGGGTATGGGTGAACCTCATTGACATGGGTTGGCACAAAAGTCACATGATGAACTTGAACAGGCTAGTAAGTGTGAAGATTATGAAACACTGGAGAACATGTTGTTTTCTTGCATGAGGTTTCAAAAACTTTGTGGAAATTTTTCATTATCTTTTCATTTCATTTTTTCCACGAACTTTCTGAAGCCCTATCATATATAAAGTAGCCATGAATCAGAGCAGACTTGATGCCAGCAAACCACACACTATTTCATATAAAGGATAGAGTTTCAGTTGCACTTATGTGAAACATGTAAAAATGTTTTCTTTGTAACACTGAATAAAAAAATGACCATTACCTTAAACTCCATTAATAAAACATGGGACATTTAGATGATATATTATTAAATAAATTTCAGAATTACACAGAGTAGGGGAGAAAGAGTGAGCAAAAGATTTAAGATTTGATTGTTTTCTCCATAATTTTTCTTCAAACCCCAAGCAATAAAAGGGTCAATCCAAGATGGCAGACTAAGACTGTATCTAGTTCTTCTACAACAAAAACCTGGTAAACCAAGTAAACTGGATATAGATGACAATCACAGAATTCGGAGCTTGAAAGGAAAGTATAAAGAAATAGATCAAATACTGATCAGAGGAAAATACTTAATGAAAACAGCAAACAAGGAGGTATAGAGAATGATGAACTGCCAACACTGGATGGTCATTTTGAATTATCACAGGCAGCATTCTGATTAGGGCAGGAACCAGGTAAACAGCTCCACACATCCAGGACTGTACCAGCACTCACACTGGGGAGTGTGATTGATGACCAGAGAAGTGTGATCACTCCCTTTACCCTAGATAACCTTCCAGTGACCACAGGCACGGTGCCCCATCCCCACCATCCCAGTACCCAGTCAAATCCCTCTCCCCTGGCCAGTGCTGTGCCTCATTCCCGCCCCCCCCCCCCCATTTGTCTTGGTTCTTCCTTCTTCCCTCATTTTGATTTGAGGGAAACATTTCATGTAGTGAACATCTCAGCACTACCACCTCAGTGGTCAGCAGTGTCTCCTCCCATGCCAAGCCCTCTGCAGTCAGTGGAGTGTGCTCCTTGGAGCCAGGAGAGCCTTCTCGATACAGTTATGTTTGGAGGCTGGCACTTACACCAATACCATGCCCTTTTCTCTCTTTTATTCTCAATCTTCTTTTATCTCTTTTTAGTTCTTCCTTATATTTTTTTTATCTCTTTTTAGTTCTTCCACCTTGTTTGTTCTTTATTTTCTTTTTCTTTCCTTCTACCATCTCCTTTTTTTCACAAAGACCCTATGCATCCACATCTGCCACTGTACCCACTGGGCTAGTGCCACCACTCAGTCCAACACCACTGGATCAACAGATATGGGTCAACAACTGCATTTCTACCTACTACCAGATTAACCTGGAGACAGGCAGTAGCACCCCTGTGATACAAAAAATAATGACTAGAATATCACACTACTCCATTACCCAGACATTACACAAAAAAACAAAAAATCAGGGTGATTGAAAAAGTAATATGATAACACTACAATACCTTAGTCACAGCATACAACTTTAAATCACACACAAAAAATAGGACAAGATAGCTTATTCAAGTGATCAAAATACAGACCTAGAAAATCTGCAGGAAGAAATGGCATTGGAACTACCTGAGAAGGAATTCCAAAAAGATCATAATTAGGACACTTTAAAAGATTAACAAAAACAAGACAACACCAAGGAAATCACAGAAAAAAATCTAAAAACATGGAGATGATACTCTAGAAGAATTCATAAAATCAATACAAAAACAAGTTGATAAAATAAATGAAAAAATTAGAAGCCACGCAGAAAAAAAAATATAGAGAGAATCCACAGAATTAATACCAATCTTTCAGAATAGATAATACATTAGAAGGGCAAAGGGTAGAATTGAATCTGTAGACTCCAGAATCAGGGAAATTAGAGACAAATCTCCTAATATTTGCAAATTAGAAGATGACTTATTCTAAAAGGAACAATCAGAAAAGAGAGTAAAAAAATAAAACAAGTCAAAGAATTATGTAGGATATCATCAAGAAGAATAACTTATATGTGACTGGAGTTCTGTAACAGGAAGAGACAAAAATAAAAGAATAAAAACAAAGCACTAAGAAAATTATTGAAGGTTTGTTAACAGAAAACTTATCTAATATCATTAAAGATTAGAAAACAGGCATCCAAAAAACGTGACAGCCCCAAAAGAGAGACCACAAGTGAAAATTACCAATACATTACAATCAAGATTTCTAAAACCAAACAAAGAAAACTTTTCAGTAAAAATGAAAAGTTATCTACAAAAGAGGACCAATAAAATTAAGGTCATAACTGGTTACCTAAAATGGGGGGAGGGGAGGGGATAAAAAGGCACAAAGTGACTGGCTTACAAACTTTCAAGAGGGAGTTTAGTTTCAGAGTATGCAGGGGAAGGTAGAATCCCCACTGAATAGTTTTTATCTTGTCTAGATGGGTCTGGTGAAAGGAGATGGGGATAAGATTCTTATGATTCAATAGTGAGTAATTGTTATCATGATAGACTGTGATTGTCACAACTATAAAGGTAATGGTTTTATAACAAAAAGGGCGGAGTTGTTGACCTAGCAGTCCATGAACAGAGGACTCTAGGATCATCATGGGAGAAGAGCACAAGTGGAATGTGGGACCCTATCCATAGAAGAAACAACACCAGAGATGAAGTCAGAGATGATGACATGGAGAGACAGAGCAGCTGTGGACTCTAGACTCATGGAAAGAGAAAGGCTGTGTGTTGTAGGGCAGGAGGCAGGCTTTCAGAATGTGCCCTTTAGTTGTTTAAATGATTATATATTCCTGAGTGTTTTGGTGTACATCTAAAACACAAACACACACACAATAGAGGGAATAGAAGAAAATACTGTTAAATGATGATGCATGGAAGGGATTGTAATCATTGCAGTGAAATGAAATATGATAGGATGAGTATAAAACTGATGTTCTCCCATGTAAACTATCACTGAATTCACACTAAAAACTTTCAAAAAAGGTCATATTTCTCAGCAGAAACTATGAGGCAATAAGGCTATAGATGATATATAAAAAACCCTGAAAGAAAAACTTAGCACCTAACAATTAAATACAATTAAATACAAATTTTATATTTGTCCTTCAAATATGATAGCAAAATTAGGGCATTTCCAGATACAGACCTTAAGGAACTTTGTTAAAACCAGACCAACTTTACAAGAAATGCTAAAGAGAGTTCTTTGGACAGAGCACCACCAACAACCTGAGATTAAGAAACAAAACACCATCATCTGAAAATTCACCCAGGTATTTGTTGTTGTTGTTGTTAAGTGTCATCGATTGGGTTGCAACTCATAGTAACCCTGTTTACAGTTTTTGAGGCTTTAAAAATCTTTGTGGGAGCAGCAAGCCTAAGTTTTCTCCTGCAGAATGGTTGGTGAGCAAAAACCACTGACCTTGTGGTTAATAGTCCAGTGTTTTTATCCTTTAGAGTCACTGTACTTCCCTAACCCAGATGTAAGAGTATCAAAAATCAAATTACAATACTGGAAATAACCCATTGTTATCAAGTCTATTCCAACACAATAGATGTGCTCCCTAGGTTTCTGAGACTATAAATACAGGAGCAGACAGCTGAATTGGTTTGTTTTGTTTTAGTGGGGGAATTCAAATGGGTTAATCTTGGTAGATTTTCTTGAAGGACAAGGATGCTCAGCAGGTTTATTAGAAAGAAGTTTTAAGAAAATTGAAAACTGCATTGGTGAGAAAGAGGACAGGAAAGTTGTGCCAGGGAATTTCAATAGAAATAGGGAATCCGAAATGTCAGTCTGTAAACAATGACAACTACACAAAGCAAAAAGAGAAAATAAATGGTGTAGTTTCAGAAATTTCAAATGGAGAGGATGTCAAGATACTATCAAGATACAATGGACTGTTTTAAAGTTGTTGTTATTGTGAAGTGTCATCGAGTTGGTTCTGACTCATTGAGACCCTGCATGGGATTTCTGAGACTTTACAGTTTTGCGAGAAAAGCAAGCCTCATTTTTCTCCCATGTAGTGGTTTGTTGGCATGAACCACCAGCCTTATGGTTCACAGTACAGTGCTATCGTAGGGGGCCACTGTAATTTCTGCTTTGAAGTCAGGGAGACAATAATAAATTACAGAGGGGCCTAAAAAAGTTAACAGATGTCCTTACTAGAGTAAAAAAAAAAATCTGTAAATAAACAGAATTTAGAACATGTGAGGACAAATATCAGGATATGTGAAAAAAAGGATTCTTCCTTTGTCTTTGTTTTAAAAAAATTTTTTTAAACCAAAGATTAAAGATTAATCTTTAATAAAAGTAAAAAAAGAACTGCCACTACGATCCCAGTTCATAAATGCACAGATTTATTGCAAACATGTATCTGCAGTAAGACAGATATGAGACAAGGATGATGATCTAGGAACTCTAAGTTTCGGAGAAAGACAAGAAAAGTGGATTGGATATCAACTAGAAGAAGCAGCTGAACCAAAACAAGAGAGAAGACAGAGGTGTGAATTGTCAGCTGGTTTAACTTGGCACAGCCACTTTGTACTTTTGCAAGCAGCAATGCACACTAATTACTGGTAACAAGAAAGGTGGAATCCCCTCTTGTTTTCCACACCCTCCCAGTAACCAGAAGTATAGTGACCCTCCACCATTACCCCCAATAGCCGAAGATGCCCCCCAGCCCCTACACTGCCCCTGTTCTGCCTGAAGTCGAGTTGTGCCTGGGTGCCAGATGTATGCCCCATGTGTCTGTAGGCACATGAACTCTGCCTCATCACACCAGTGGACCTAGCCACACATGGGAGGAGAAGAACTACTTCCATAGCCAGCCTCCCTAAGCTCAGCTCCCTCTGGACCTAAAAGAGCTTCTTCTGGGTACTAGTACGTTGACCTCAGACACCTTCTGAGACAACACAAACTACTCCCAGATCACGTGCACACAAACTCTCAACCCCTCAACCCCACCACCCCACCCTGTGAGTTCCTTGACCGGCAGAGGGTGTCAACCCATACCAGGGAACTTGTTCACACAGTTTTCTCCCCTCTGGGTCCTGCTCCTACCCACGTTTTATCTTTTGCTTGTTTGGTTTTTGTTTCATTTTATTTACTTTCTCTTTTTTCTTATTTTTTTCTTTACTATTTTCTTTTCTTTCTCCCTCCCTAGTTTTATTATATTTTTCTTTGCTTTTTCTCTTTTTTATTCTCTTCTTTTATTTTTATTTTCCTTCTCTTTTTCTTTTTCCTTGCTGCTGTTTGCCTGCCTTCCTCTACTGTTTTTTACTTCTTCTTCTTTGTTATTATTTTTTTCTGCTTTGCTTTTCTTGTCCCACCCAACAGGAGACAGCAACCATGCCTAACAAAACCCATACCTCCTGAATCCCCTCATACTGCATGAGAGCCATTAACTGCTTCTGTACAAGCATATCATTGACAGCAGCCAACACTAGCCAAATCCTTCCTAAACTGTGCCACGTGAACAGGGAACAGAGAACTTTATACACACTCACATCCTCTATCACACCCATTAGTAAACAAGTAGTAAGTGCCTAAGAACGCACCAGCATACAATCATCAATAAAATACAAATACAACAATACTATAATATCTTAGAAAAACCATAATTTCAGTTCAAACAAAGAAACAAAACAGAGTGGCTCAAATAAGTGACCAAAGTAAGCAGCTAGAAGACATTCCTGAGATAAAAAATGGCATTATGACTACCTGATAAGAAATTCCAAAAACTGATATTTAGGTACTTTTAACAGATTGAGAGAAGTATCACAATGGCTAAAGAATAAATCAAGGGAAATACAGGGAAAAAAATAAAAGAATTTAGGAAAACACTATAAGAACAAACTGACAAAATAAATGAAAAACTAGAAACAATATAAAAGCAGCAAATAGGAACAGAGAAGATTAATAATAATTTCAGAACTATACAGTGGACAACAAGTAAAACTGAATCAATGGTAGGATGAATTAAAGAGTCTGAACACAAATCTCTCAATACCAATCTGCTAACAGAACAATCAGGAAAAAAGAATGTTGAAATCTAAAGAAAGCCTAAGAGCTATATGGGAAACCCACAAGAGGAATAATTTACATGTGATTGGGATTCCAGAACAGGAAAAGAAAAAATACACAGAGAAAATTGTTGAAGACTTGTTGAAAGACAATTTCCCTATTATCATGAAAGATGAGAAGACAGACATTTAAACAACTGAATGAACCCCAAACAGAATAGACCACAAAAGAAAATCACCAAGCCATATTTTAATCTTTCATCTTTGGTTTAAAAATGTTTTAAAACCAAAGACAAAGGAAGAATCCTGGTAGCAGCTCAAGAAGAATGAAAAGTTACCTGCAAAGGGAGAATCAATAAGACTAAGGTTTGACTTCTCAGCAGAAGTCACACAGGCAAGAAGGTAATGAGGTGACATGTATAAATTTTGGAAAGGAAAAATTTGTCAACTAAGAATCATCTACCCAGCAAAACTGTCCCTCAAATATGATGGTGAAATTTAGACATTCTCAGATATCAGAAATTAAAGAAATTTGTAAAAACCTGACCAACCTTACAAGAAATGTGAAATCCTTTGAACAGAGAACCAACAACAATAGACAACAAACTGAGATTAACAGATATGTTAATAATCACCCACAAGTCAACCCAGATAAAGAACTATTTAAAGTAAAGCAAACCTACAAGACTGCAAACAGAAAACCAGATATATTGGTTTCTAACAGAGACAATTACAAAGGAAAAGGAGAGAATAATGTACTTACAGAACTTCCAAATGGAAAGAAAGTCAGGCAGTCTTCAAGATAGAATACACTGTTTTAAATTTGGGAAGAAATGTGACTTAGGTGAAGGGAAAAATATTATAAAAGGTAAGTTGGAAAAACATGTTGGAGACAGGAGAAGACACTACAGGAAAGCAAGAAGTAAAAGCAACAGAGGCATATACAGCTATATACACAATCTTGCGAAATGATGAACTACAAGTGGATGTATGAATGGACATGCAGGTTGAACAGGTGTGAGAGAGAAAGTGGGTGTTACCCACAAATATATATAAGTTCAACATAGAGGATATTTGTATATAGGTATGACAAGCTATGGACAACATTGTGAAGTATGAGTATTCCAGAACACTTAATTGAATGATAGATTTCTGCAAAACAAATGATTTGTTTATTTCAAATAACTTCTTTAAACAGCAAAACAGACGACTATACACATGGACCTCACCAGATGGAACACATAGAAATCAAACTGACTACATATGTGGAAAGAGAAGATGGAAAAGCTCCATATCATCAGTGAAAACAAAGCCAGGGGCAGACTGTGGAACAGACCATCCACTACTCATATGCAAATTCAAAATGAAGCTGAAGAAAATGAAAACAAGTCCATATTTTGATATGACCTTGAATTTATCCCACCTGAATTTAGAGATCATCTGAAGAACAGATTTGATACATTAACCACTGAAGACCAAAGACCAG
>NW_006408682.1:7666549-7672305 GCF_000296735.1 Chrysochloris asiatica
ACAACAACAACAACATTGACCTCTGCTATAAATATATCCCTGAATGTGGCAGAGCATACAGGGGAAAAGGTATAATAACTTCTTAGACATAACCAAAGTTGTTGAGGGAATGAGCTTCTGGGTCTGGGGGCTCAGGAACATAGTCTCAAGGGACAGCAAGATCAAATGATAACATATAGACCACAAAGGCAATGTTCTACATCCTACTTTGATGAGTAGTGACTGGGATCTTAAAAACACAAGGTGAAAATTAAAGACATGTGTAAACTTAGTTCAGTGGATGAATGGACAAAGTAGAATTCCATCTCCACAACCTTGAGACCAGAACTAGACAGTACCTCGCTGCTACTACTATCAACTATTTGGAAAGAGATCATATTGAGAAGATTTTGGATAGGGTAGGAGAAAATGTGAACAAAATCCAAAAATCTTAAAAGAGACCAGGCATACAATTGGATCAGACTGGTGGCACTCCTGAGACTATGGCTCTTAGTCGCCCTTTAGGTCTGAAATTGATCTCACCTTCATGTTTCAATCTTTGGCCAAACAATAGACAGGTCTATAAGGGGAACAGTAACACTTAGAATAATCAACCATTTGAGATAAAAAAAAAAAACAGCATTCACTCAAGGACAAAGTTCAGAAGGGTTAGGACAGAAAAAGGAACAGAAACAGGAAATATAGGGAGGAAATGGGGTAAGCGATGTTATATTGAAGGTACTGTAATCAACGATCTGAGCAAAACGTGTGTGAAGTATTGAATGTAAAAGTGATAAGGTGCTCACAGTAAAAACTTTTTTTAAAAAGAATTCTTTCAGAAGAGTTGTTGTTGTTAAGCATCATTGAGTTAAGTCGATTTCAACTCACAGTGACTCTGTATAGGGTTTCTGAGAAGTGGCTGGTGAGTTTGAACCACTGACCCTGAGGTTAGCAGTCCAGTGAAGCTATGAAAACATGGAAATGCAGCCTGAAAAGTTTGTAGAACTACATGGAGGATGTTGAGAAATACAGTTTGATATTTTTGTTTAATAAAGGTTTTTATGATTTTGTAGCACTACTTTTTTACTTACCCTCATATATGGAACCAAGAAAGCATCGCCTCACACACACAAACACATCAAGATGACAGCAGTAAATTCCTACCTGTCAATAACGACACTGAATATAAATGAATTAAATGTACCAATGAAGACATTAGAATAGTATATTGGATAAGAAAACATAAGCTACCAATTTATTCTCTACAAAAGAAGAAAAAAATAAGCTAAAAAACCCAAGTGTTGAAAAAAACATAAGCGCAAGCAAATGGCAAGCAAAAAGAGAACAAAAGTGGTAATAATACTCGTTTCTGATAAAATAGACTTTAGACAAATGCCAGCAAAGGAGACAAAGAAGGACAGAATCTAGTCCACAAAGGCAGAGTTCTACTTACTACTTTGGTGAGTAGTGTTTGGAGCCTTAAAAACTCATGAGCAAGCCATTCAAGGTGAAAACACAACAATATAATGATTAATTTATCAATTCATAAGAAAGCTTAACCATAATAAATGTCTATTCATCCAATGAAACAGTCCCAAAATACTGAACCTTAAAGGAATTGGAAAGAGGAATAAGAAACTCCACAATAACAGTGGAAGATTTGAACATACCACCTTAGATGAAAGTCAGAAACTTACCAGTGATAATAAAACCAACCAAGTTTACCTAATAGACAGATACAGAATACTCAGCACAGAAACATGATATTCATTCTTTTACAATGAATATGGAACATTCTCCAGAATGCATCATAACTTAGGCCACAAAGCAAGCTTCAATAATCAAAAAAAATATTGTAATCAAAATAAAGCATCTGCTCAGATCACAATACTAAACGTTTAGAAATCAACAACAGGAAAATCAAGGAAAGCAAGTCAAGCACATGGAAAGTGAGTAACACCCTACATAAAAACTACTGGGTAATAAAAGAAATAAAAAATTCTGGGAACCAAATGATAATAAAACACAATATACCCAAATCTTTGCGACACAGCAATACCAGTGCTTAGAAGACAATTTATAACATTAAATGTATATACCAAAAAAGGAAGAACCCAAATCAACACCTAAACTCAAAAGCTCCAACAATTAGAAGAACAACAAAAAATTCTAGTCACCAGGAGAAAGGAAACAATTCTACAGTCACTAGAAGATTTGAACAGAAATAAACAAAAAGAAAAACAACAGAAATAATCAACAAGATTAGAAATTGGTTCTTTGAAAGGACTGACAAAATTGACAAACCGCTAGCAAATTTAACACACAAGAAAAGAAGAAAATACAAACAACATGAATAAGAAATGGAATAGGAGGTGTCATAACAAAACTAACTGAAATGAACAGGAAAATACCAGAATACATGTACTTCAACAAATTTGAAAATCTAGAAAAGATGGTCAAATTTCTAGAAACAGACTACCTACTCCAACTAACATAATCTGAGGTAGAAAATTTCAACAGACCCATCACAAAGGAACAAATTGAACAGATCATTAAAAATAAAACAAAACTTCCAACAAAGAAAATTCTGGCCCAGACAACTTCACTAGGCCAACTAACAAACATTTAGAGAGAGTTGATGCCAAGTCAACTCAAACTATTACAGAACATAAACTAAAGGAAGGAAAATAAAGTTCTTCTATGGAGCAAGCATAACCCTGATCCCATAATAAGGCAAAGACATCATTAAAAGGAAAGCTATAGACTAATATCCCTCATGGAAAGGAGATAAAATATGGACACTTAATAATCTGTAGGTCATGAGCAAGATGCATCACCTCTTAATATATAAAGTAACAGCTTACTTTTCTTATTACAGTCATTAGATATTTTAAAACAAGTTTACTTTAGAAGTACTATAAAGCAATTTTTCTTGTTCCCAACTTTACTTTAAAGATATTCTTCTTGCCATTAAATACAATATTTGGGTATTAGAGACATGTTTTCTTCATTATATTAGAAAAGGATCTCTTATTTAACATTTAAAAAATCAGAAACAAATATGTCAAAATGAAATTTGTCAAAATAAACAGTTAAGAAAACATATAAATGACATTTATTTTTACCATTTTATCAATATATCTTGGCCCTTAAAGATTTGAAATTGAGATGAATACTGTTTCTAATTAAAACTACTGTTGTTGTTAAGTACTCTCAAGTCAGTTCCGACCCATAGAGACCCTGTATAGGGTTCCCGAGAAGCAGATGGTGGGTCTCAGCTCCCTACATTGTGGTCTAGTGCATCATTCTGCAGCACCACACCAGGACTCCCATAATTAAGATAGAAATTTATTATTACATTTTATATGAATGATTAACTAAGGCATTCTTAGTATAGTAACAAAAAGAACATGAGAGCTTGCATGAGAGATTGGAGCACAGTTTTATTGCTTTAAAGTTAAATACAATCAGGTAGTTCTAAGTTTTCCTCTAAGTGTCATGTTATCTGGGTTTGATTTCCACTTCTAATTATGTGACTTTAGGCAAGCTGCTCAATGTCTCACTCTCCTGATATATTGTTGTTGTTAAGTACCATGGAGTTGGTTCCAAACCCTGTACAGGGTTTCCGAGGCTGTAAATCTTTACGGGAGCAGAACACCTCATCTTTCTCCAGCGGAACAGCTGGTAGTTTCGAACTGCTGACCTTAAGGTTCGCAGCCCGATTCATAACCACTACGCTACCAGAGCTCCTCATATATTAAATGGTGGTAATTATTGTATTTTCCTCACCTGGTTTCTCTGAGGATTATTGATTGATTGGTATGAAATGCTTAATAAGTAATAAAATGTTTGTTATTATTGCAAAGTTAGTTTTTGCACTGAAAAGTGTATCATATGATATTCTTCTGTGATACATTTCAATTTATTTTTTTAATATAAGCATTTATAGTATTTCAGGTTACTGGCTAATAGTGTACAAACCGAGTATTTCCATTTGGGCAATGTTGTGCATCTTATTCTGAGGATGATCTTTTGATCTTGAATCTATCAGTGCAAGATGTTTACCTGGCATCTGATCCACTTTGGAATCTACAAAACAGACATATAAAATACACTGAGAAGAGACATAAAATTACTCTAAAAGCATCTGGAAACGCTGACAAACTTCTTTCCATATTGTATTATGCTGTTAATATTACATATTAAAATATATCACTGAACAGCCATTAAACTATTGTAAAATGTTAACAAAATTAACATGTGAGAATACATCAGTGAACTAAACACAGGTTGTTTTATCTTTCACCTTTACACATACCCCCCAAACTACACATATATCGTAGTGGTGGTGGTTAAGTTCTGTGAAGTTGGTTCTGACTCATAGTGACCCTGTACAGGGTTTCTGAGGCTGTAAATCTTTACAGGAGCAGAAAGCCTCATCTTTCTCCTGCAGAATAGCTGGTAGTTTCGAACTGCTGACCTTGTGGTTCGCAGCCCGATTCGTAACCACTACGCTACACGTATATGTTGTTGTTGTTATGTGCCATGGAGTTGGTTCCGACTCATAGCGACCCTGTACAGGGTTTCCGAGGCTGTAAATCTTTACAGGAGCAGAAAGCCTCCTCTTCCTCCCGTGGAACAGCTGGTAGTTTCAAACTGCTAAACCTGAAGATAGCAGCCCGATTTGTAGCCACTACGCTATACATATATACACACATAAATGTGGGAGGTTAGGAACAAGGATCTGACACCGAGGTAGATGAAAAGATGATAGATAATTCTTAAAGAAAGACTCAGAAATTAAATACTTTGGAATCTTGTGTACTATAGATACTTAATATAATTGATATATACTCTGAAAAGTGCATTTTTTAACCATTATACATTCCCACTAATAACACAGAGTTAAAGTCTTCCCAACCGTTATTTCAATACTTATAAATGATGTTAAATAGTATTTGTATGATTACTGATGTATATTTATTTGATTACTAATGAGGCGGAATGATACATATATGTTTATTTGATGTATATATTTTTTTCTCTATACCTGTTCATGCTTGGTCATTTTCCTACAGTTGTTGTTATGTACCGTGGAGTTGGTTCCAACTCAGAGAGACCCTGTACAGGATGTTGCTAAGTGTTATCAAATTTGTTTGTCCTCATAGCGACCTTGTATAGGGTTTCCAGGGAGCAGCTGGTGGGTTTGAACTGCCAACCTTATGTTTTGCAGTCCAGTGTTGATCTTACAGCACATTTGTTGTTGTTAAGTGCTGTCGAGTCGATTCGGACCCATAGCGACCCTGTACAGGGTTTCCGAGGTTGTAAATCTTTACGGGAGCAGAAAGCCTCATCTTTCTCCGGCAGAACAGCTGGTAGTTTCGAACTGCTGATCTTAAGGTTCGCAGCACATTTGTAGGAGCATATAATTTCTAATTTATTTTAATATTCTTCAAGGATTAAGGACATAAACTAAATATATGTTTTCATATAAGGGATTTATATAAAGGATATTATTTTCATATAAAGGCTAAAACTTACCTTGCAATAACCCTCTCCTCACTTATTAGCATGGTTAAATCCAAAGGCCAGATCAGTAAGGGAAAATCAACATTAAATGAAAATGGAGACTGACCATATCCCATCACAAAGTGGAGTATGACATAACTACACTAACTTACCTCATTACATCACCACCAAATCAGTGAGAGTCCTGACCCAAAGGAGTTGACACATGCTCTTGCCTCACACCTCGACATTCAGTACAGCCAGATGTA
>NW_006408682.1:7672620-7675456 GCF_000296735.1 Chrysochloris asiatica
AATAATATAGTGTTTCTTCTCTAGTTACTTTGGCATTGTTTTTCAAATAATTTATGGCTTTCATCACAAAATGTAGAGTACCATCTTCATAATTAATATCTTTTAATTAGTCTCTAGAATCTCTACTCTATTCCACTTACTTTGCTTTATTTCATTATTAGAACTTTTTCATATCTAGTTAGTGTCAATTATTTTCTAAGTGATTTTTAGGATAATTTGTGTCAAATTCTAATCACAACAAATACAACCAATAATTATTAACATTTTTACCGGACGTCAGTTAAGTTTACACACTACTGTTACGAGACCTTTCAGGAGTGTGGAATGTCTCACTGTTTAGTCAATATTTCTTTAATTGTCATTAATGCTTTTTAGTTTCCATCAAATAAGTAATGCATATTTCTTGGTATTTATTATGAGTAATTTTATACTTCTATTTTGCTTTTCTAACTAGTGTATACAGAAATGTTATTGTTGCTTTAATATATTAATTATTTAACTAGCTACTTGTAAACTTAATATATAAAATAATTATTTAAAGCTATCAAGCAACTAAGCAGACAATGTAATCCAATAATTTACCTATCAGTCTTTCTTTATAAAATACCCAAAAATGACACTAGAAAATCAATGATAAAACTAACTCAAGAAAAAGTATTCCAGAAAGGTAGCTGTATATAAAATTAAGAAGCAGAAATAAGTTGTTTTCACATATTCAAAAAGTAACCTATTTACAACAGCATCCAAAAAAATATGAAATACTTAGATATAAACTTAACAAGAAATATGCAAAAAAAAAAATCTAGAAAGCAAATGTGAAATATTCGTGAATAACACAGACTTGAATAGATAGAAAGACAGCCTTTATTCTTGGATAAAATGAGTCAGTATCATAAGCATCATTGAATTCTTCCTAAAAGAATTTATAAATGTAATATGATCACAATGAAATAGCTGGCAAAATATTTTTATGAAGTTAAACAAATTGATACTAAAGTTCATGTGAAAGAATTAGACATGCATAAATACAGAAACACTTAAAAGGCAATGCAGTAGTGATAACAGATAGGAAAACATGCTACGACTCTGCATATAAGCACCCGTCTCCTGTAGTGGTTACAAATTAGGCTGTGAAACGCAAGCTGAGAAGTTCAAAACTACAGGCTGTTCGGTGGGAGAAAGATGACGCTTTCTGCTGCCGTAAAGACTTATAGCCTCGGAAACCCTCTACAGGGTCGCTATGAGTTGGAACTGACTCCACGGCACACAACCACCATCACCTGAACTCAAGGTTGCCTGCTCAAACCCACAAATTGCTCCTTGGAAACCTTATACAGGGTTCACTATGAGTCAAAACTGACTCAATGGCATCTAACACCAACTACTTCTATCATACATTAAAATATATTCTTATTGTTGTGGTTATGTGTGGTGGAGTCGATTCCGACTCATAGCGACCTGGTACAGGGTTTCCGAGGCTGTAAATCTTTACTGGAGTAGAAAGCTTCATATTTCTCCTACGGAACAGCTGGTAGTTTCGAACTGCTGACCCTGAGGTTAGCAGCCCGATTTGCAACCACTATGCTACCAGAGCTCCTTTATATTCTTATAAAGCCACTAAAATGTAAAAAGTGTTGTTAACATTCATGAACAGATACTTAACTGCCATCACGTTGACTCCAAGACATAGTGCCCTATAAGGCAGAGCAAGGTTCAGCAAGCAAGGCTGTGTCCTCTGCATATCGCAGGTTGGTTATGAGGCTTCCTCCAATCTGGATGCCCATTTTTTTCCCCATAGAACCCAGCTTCTCGAATTATTTGCTCAGCATACAGGTTGAATAAGTAAGGTGAAAGAATACAACACTGTCACACATCTTTCCTAATTTTAAACCATTCAGTGTTTGCATGTTCTGTCTGAACAACTGCCTCTTGGTCCATGTACAGGTTCCTCATAAGCACAATTAAGTGTTCTGGAATATTCATACTTCACAATGTTGTCCAAAGCTTGCCATGATCCACACAGTCGAGACCTTTGCATAGTTAATAAAGCACAGGTAAACATCTTTCTAGTATTCTCTGCTTTCATCCAAGATCCATCTGACATCAGCAATGATATCTCTTGTTCTACAACCTCTTCTGAATCTGGCTTGAACCTATGGAAGTTCTCTGTCAATGTATACTTGCAGCCATTTCTGTATTACCTTTAGTAAAACTTAACTCACATGGGATATCAAAGAGATTGTCTGGAGATTCCCACATTTTGTTGGGTCACCTCTTTTTGGAATGGGCACAAATATGGATCTCTTCCAATCAGTCAGCCAAATTTCTTGGCAGAGATGAGTGAGTGCTTCCAGTGCCGCCTCACAATTGACAAATGTCAATTTGTATTCCATCAACTCCCAGTGCCTTGTTCTTTGCCAATTCCGTCAATGCACCTTGGACTTCTTCCCTCAGTAGCATTGGGTCTAGATCATATGCTACCTCTTGAAATGGTTGAACACTGACCATTTCTTTTTGGTACAGTGACTGTGGATTCCTTCCATCTTCTCTTGATGCTTTCTGCATCATTCAGTAATTTGCCCAGAGAAACCTTCAATAATGAAAGTCAAGGCTTGAATTTTGTCTTCAGTTCCCCCAGCTTGGAGAAATGCTGAGCGTGTTCTTCCTTTTTGGTTTTCTGACTCCAGATCTTTGCGCATCTCATTATAACATTTGACTTTGTCTTCTCAAGCTGACCTTTGAAATTTTCTGTTCAGCTCTTGTACCTCATTTCTTCCATTTGCTTTAGCATGTCTGCACTGGGAGCAAGTTTCAGAGTCTCTTCTGCCATCCATTT
>NW_006408682.1:7676795-7686843 GCF_000296735.1 Chrysochloris asiatica
ACAGATAAAGAGGATGGATTTACAAAGATAACGGTGATCTGGTGTTCAACTGTGTGACTATTAACCGAAAGACCTGAGGTTCGAACCCACCAGCTGCTCTGTAGGAGGAGAAGGAGACAGTCTGTTTCTTGACAGATTTACCATTTGGGAAACCCTGTAGCTTTTGGGCAGTTTAACTCTCTTCAGGGACATGTTTTGTAACAATATACTCAAATAACAAAGCTATTTGTGAATTATACAGTATCTGAAGTATGAAAATAATTGGAGTACTTTTCAAAGGACTGTAGAGACAAACTTGTTGCACCCAAGTACTAAATAATTAATTTTTAGTCATATAGGGGTTTTTCACATTGTAGAATTAAGTTAAACACATTTTTATAACAGATATGGGAGGAAAAAAAGAGAAATGACATAAAAATCATTTTTAAAGGGGCGACAAAACATAGATAAGGTAAAAAAATAAAACAACAACAAAAAAAAACCCCACAAGTGATGGTATATTTACCTTCAAAGTATCAGTACTTACATGAAAATACATTAAATATTCCAGTTTAAAACACAGAGACTGTAACATTGGATAAAATAATAATAATAATAATGTGGTTGGGATGCTGACCATAAGGTCAGCAGTTTGAATCCACCAGATGTTCTGCTCCTGTAAAGATTTACAGCCTCGGAAACCCTACACAGGGTCACTATGATACGGAACCAACTCGATGGAACTCAACAACAGCACAATACTCTTTGATTTCAAGATATACAACTAAGTCATAATAATACAGAAGGTTAAAGTAAAAAGATGGAAAAATCATACTTCGCAAGTATTATATGAAAGAACTATCTATTTGCCATTTCCATACCAGGCTAAAAAAAAAGTGACTATAAAATGTGCATAATAAAGAAAGATGTTTCAGTTCGTTAGGATATAATACTTTAAATTTTGTATGTATGAATTTTAAAAGCTTTGGAAAACATAGGACTACAAGGAAAAATAGAAATATACTATCCCAGGGGAAGAATTTAAAATACTTATCTAACTAATGAAAGACTAAACAAAGCACATTTCAATGACATTAAAATGACATGAACAACACAACTTGTCAATGAGTTCATGGGGTAGATGACTGAATAAATCATGAATCAAGAAAATAAGTTTAATTAAAAGTCATTACAAAATATTCTCAATGATTATACTTACTACTGCGTCCCTGTATCCGAGAAGTTTCAAGCTTTATCATTTGAGGTAGGTGTTTTGAGATTAAAATTTGATCTTCAGGTGAGAGATTTTCATGTGATAACTCATCCATTTTCTCAACTACAAGAAGAGATGCTTTTAATCTACTAAAAAGTAAAATGGGTTTATTCTGAAACCTCTGGATTATTTAACATACAAAAAAATACTCAAAGTCTCCTCTCATTTTTATAACAATTTAAGGAAATAACCAGAATTTAAACAAGTGACCAAATAATAATAATAATTCTGGTACAATTTCAAAATGGACTATGAAGTGTAAAAATCTTGAGTCCTTTAACTGAAAGTATGTGGGAGCACTCTTGTGATTTTATACTTAAGAAATAGAAATCAGACTTTTATTTTCCTAAGGGAAGTCTCATTTTTTTTCAAATTCATAACTTTTATAATAACATGTGACTGATTAAAATATTGAACTAGTTAAAAAAATATAATTCCAGAATAAAAAAAGGAAAAAATAAGAACCATTGATCTGATTGGGAAAATAGAACCCTTTTAAAAAAGAAACCTCTAAATATAAATATATCAATAATTCCAGTATTTGTAACATGGATTGCATGTTCTAAAAATAGATAAAAATAGTTATAACAGATCTTAAAACAATTTAGCTATAAGCTGTCTGTAAGACACTGATAAACTTGTATGCATACTGAAGGGTGAAAAGTAAATAGACCATAATAGATATGCCATGCAAACAGGAACCAAAGTAAGTCAGCTACAGCTATGTCAACATGAGACCAATCAGGCTCTAAGTCAAAGGACTTGACTAGAGACTGAAGTAGTCCTTTTGAAAAAATCTAAAAGGTTCACCAGGAATATGCAAATTTTCTATCCATATACTACTAATACAATAGTGACTGTAAGAAAAAAGGGACGTATTACAATATACAAATAAATCCACAATCATGTTGGGAGATTTCAATGAAATGGGTAGAACAAGACAAAAAGAGTGAAATCAATAAGACATTAAAAAAACAAATTAGACTTAAGGGTGTTTGCAAAATTGTAACGGAGTATACATTCGTTCAAATTCTGCTTAATTTAATTTTATTTTCATGAACTTAACTGAAAATTGTTTTATAGCATTCCTAATCATCAATTTATTACTGAGTCTATTCATCCTAGGACTTCCAGTACCGATGCCAAAGATTTCCATATGTTACCTCATTTCTCCTCTGGGCTATAAGAAGAGAGGCCCTTAAGGCCCTAGATAGAAACCCAAACCAATGGTAGAACTTTTCAGGTTTGCAGTGTACACTGATTACCCAAAACGATTTTACCTCATATTTTAATATGAGCAAATCACATTTTCAAAAACTATTTTAAATGACTGTCTAGCCAAAGTATAGAAATCTTGTAACTACATTTTTTCATGGTGCATAGGGAAACAATCCTGTTAGTGTTTAGATATACAAAACCATAAAATATATTTTTAAGTATACTCTAGTTTTCTTAAGAGTTCTCATATTCAGAATAAAATTTAAATTTGAGGAAATCACACATAGCAAATGAAAATCTATGTAGTAATAAAAGAATAGAGAAGAGAAGAGAATGAAAGAAACATAACAGAAAAAAAAATGGAAGTACAAAAAATGGTACACTTACATATAAAAATGGCAATAAATGCATTAAATATGCTCATTAGTGCTAATGAGAAGACTAACATATCAGGACGAATTTTAAAACCATACAACAATAATTTGTTTACAGAGACACAGCAAAATCATAAGGATATATCAAAGTTAAAGAAAAAGTTAAAAATGAACTGTCACACAAATAATGAACAGAGTAATTTTTAAGGCAAACAAAAGACCAAAACTATAAAAACAATGAAATGGGTCCCTTCATTAGGCAAAAATTTTCTGTCCTCCAGGAAGATAGGCAATTTTAAATTTATGTGCATGTAAATAATCAAACTTCAACAAGTCCTGACAAAATTATGAGCAGTAAAAAATCCATAATCACAGTGGGAGATTTAAAACATACAACTCATTAATTTTGTGCAAACAGTCCAAGATGAATCTAAAAATACAAGCAAAACAATTACCAAAAGAAGCATATGGTTGAAGTCATATTCATGAGCAAAAAAAGCACCAATCACTCCTGAATTAGAAGTAATTTTATACAATTTATAATTAATTACTTACTATAGTAATTTCTGGTAGAACTGAATTTCTTAGGTAGAGATTGTTTTCTGGAAGCAACAATTTTTTCCAGAGGGAACAGATTTTCAACGACTATACTGTTCTTTTTTTGAATTTCAAGAAGAAACACTAAATAGAGAAACAAATCTGTAATGAAACTTCTGATTATGCCAAGTATTTAGCAAAGTGTTCTATCATTTGTTCAAAATGGGAGCGCAAATATAGAGCAGCGAACTGTTTATGAAAACAGAGCAGGAGATAATGCCAACAGGTTTTATGAACATATGTGGAGGCAGTCTTGCAAATTATCAAACATTATTCATGTAAATGCCAACCAAAAGATCATCAATACCTTGACTTTTGTTTGCTTGTTACCTACAAGCATTCTCATTTTAGGTAAAGTGTAAAACTGCTATAAAATACATTCTTAAATGCATAGTCATGAAGCAAAGAGAAGAGAGTTTCTAGCAAATCTAATTTAAAATTATTTCAGATATCTGAAAATATTATACTTAACTCTTTGGTTTTTTCTCTCTGGAAATGCTTTGTTTCTTTACTTTCATTTGGATTTTTAATACTGAATCTTTAGGCTGGAACATAATGTTTTCATATGGTACTTCATCAAGAGCTACATGAACAACAAAAAAAAGATATATTGGGTAATTTCTGATTTCAAGCTTACAACAACTATACATCAGTATTTACTTTCATTCTTATCAAGTTATGAATAAGCGTGCTAGACCTCACATGAAAACTGTGAGAACAGTTTTGATGGATGGGTACTGAAGCCATCTTATTATTTAATAACTACTTCTTCTTGCCATTGTAGTTGATGTTAAGTGCCGTCAAGTTGTTTCCAACTCATAACGACCCTGTATAGGGTTTCTGAGGAGGAGCTGGTAGGTTTGAACTGCAGACCGAGTGGTTTGCAGTCCAGTGCTGATTCTAAAGTGCCACACCAGATGTCCAATTATTCCTAGACACCAAATATATTTTATTTTAATCTCTATTTTCCTTGGGTTATTTATGTATTAGGTCGATATTTTTATGCAAATACAGTGCATGTTACAAGTTTTTGACCAACTACAAAATTTATTTAATCATACTATGAACATGGGAGTTCTAGTGTGGCACTCCGGGTTAATGTGCTGGACTTCAAAGTCTATTGTGGGTCAGAACCGACTCAACAGCACTTAACAACAACTACAACATAAGCTTTAAAATAACTATGCACATATGCATTTTCATCATTTTGTCTATAAGTAAATACTGTACTTTTTCACAAATATTGTGCCATCACATATAATAAACCCTGTATAAAGTTTCCAAGGAGCAGCTGGTGAGCTTGAACTGCTGACCTTGCAGTTCAAATCGACCTTGCAGTCCAGCACACTAAGTCACAGCACCACACCAGGACTCCCTTAAAGCTTATATGTAACTGCAAACTGTTTTAAAATACCCAAACATTCAAGAATATAAAGTCAGTTAAATAAACTAAGGGAGATACAGGAGATTCAAAAAGGTCATGGCAATAGGCCACTATTTTTTCATTCTGTTTTCCATGAACTTTTTGAAGCCCCCTCAAACTACAAACTCTGATATAGTAAAAACTATGACATATAACACAGTACAAACAGTTGTAAAGGAACTGAAGAGGTGCTCCATAAGCTGACATGGAAGAATTTCCTAAAGTTAAATGACAAAAATGGGAAAAAGGACACATAGTACACAATACATTGGACCATGTGGCTCATGACACACTATGGATAACATTGCAAAAAAGGAAATTCCAGAACACTTCATTGTGCTCATGAGGAGCCAAGATGTTGCTAGAACAGAACAACAGTCATATAGACCAAGATGTTGCTAGAACAGAACAAAGGGATACTGTTGTTGTTGCTAAGTGCCATTGAGTCAGTTCCTACCCATAGTGACCCGGGAAAGGGTTTCCAAGGAGCAACTGGTGAGCTTGAACCACCAACCTTGCAGTTCAAACTGACTTTGCAGTCTAGTGCATTAACAACCCACAGCACCATACCAGGACTCCGAAGGAGATACTGAATGACTTAAAATCAAGAAAGTTATGTGCCAGGGTTGTCTTCTTTAACTGCAAATATTCAGTTATATGCTGAGCAAGTAATCTGAGAAGCTGGATTATATGGAGAAGAATGCAGTATCAGCAATGGAGAAATCATTAACAATTTGATATATGCAGATGATACAACATTGCTTGCTAGAAGCAAAGAGGCCTTAAAATACTGATGAAGGTCAAAGACTACAGTCTTCAGTTTCGATTGCACTTCAATGTAAAGAAAACAAAAATCCTCACAACTAGACTAATAAATCACATCAAGATAAATGTAGAAAAAAACGAAGTTGTCAAAGACTTCATTTTGCTTGGATCCACAATCAAATGTCATGAAAGCTGCAGTTAGGAAATCAAATGATGTTTTACATTAAGCAAATCTACTACACAAGACCTCTTCAAAGCATTTAAGAGTGAAAACGTCAGTTTGAGGACTAAGGTGCTCTTGACACAAGCCATGTATTTTCAACAGCATCAAATGCATGTGAAAGTTGGACAAAGAATAAAGAAAAGCCTAGGAGAATTGATACATGTGGGTTATGTAGTGAGAGAAGTACAGCAAGAATGCTCTTTAGGAGCCAGAATGGCAAGACTTCGCCTCTCATACTTTGCATACATTACAAGGAGTAATCAGTCCCTGGAGGATGGCATCACACTTGGTAAAGCTGAGAGTCAGAGAAAAAGGCAGACCCCAACAAGATGGATTGACACTGGCGATGGCAACTGGGCTCAAGCGTAATGAATCATTGTAAGGATGGTGCAGGACTGACGGGGAAGTATTTCCTTCTGTTGTGCATCGCGTCACTGTGAGTCAAAACCTACTCGACTGCATCTAAGAACAATAACATACATTGGATAAGAAAAATGGAAAATAGAAAAAAAAAATAGAGATAGTGAGAAATATTCACCTTTTAAAAATGAAGCAAGAAAATGATAAACCAGAAAACAATGCAGTTGGTTACTTACAGAGAAGGTGAGGGGGGTGGGAATGCAAAGAGACTGAATGATCCGGATGAATGATACTTCTCTAAATGTTACTTTTTGCATTTCTCTGTTACTTTTGGCGGTAGCTTTTCGAAGAATGTTCTACTTATTCTAATAACAAAATTAAATAAGGAACTAAAACTAAAAATAAATGACACTACTGAAGGAGAGAAAAACCAAAGCACTAACTCATACAGTATTTGGCATATACCTTTAGTCTTCAGGGAGCGTGTGAAACAAACTACAAACACACAATGAAACAATTTTAGTACATTTGTTTTTGTATTGGTATGAGCTAAGCAATTGGGAAACAATTTTAGAAGTTCGGTAGGACTGAACAAATGAGTATATGTGTTGATTTTGATTCATTTCATGTAGAAAGATAGAGCAAGGCAAGAATTGGACCTCTGAGGTTGGGCTGGGATTGAAAGTATGAACAAGAATGCATGATTTGCAAAAATGTCTACACATATATTCATGTATAGTGCACATGCATATCTTTGTAGACAAATGTGTGTATAAATATGTGTGAGTGTACATGTGTACACAATGAGGAATTTTGCTTCAAGCTTATTTGTAATCTTTTAGATTCAACCAAAGGCAATTACAAAGACTTTACCAGGTGAATATCAGGAGAGAGAGCTTCTCTCCCCACATCAAAATTGTTGCAAATTCCCTGCCTTGTAGTCTCTGGAGGGAATTAGTCAGACTCAGGCTTCCCAAGGCCATATCTGCATTGCAAGACCAAGAATCTCTATTAGGAGGCTTCCTTGTGAGGATGGGGGCCCTTGGCTAAGACAACATTGAGGGACCTCTACAGAAATGAACTTAGTGAAGGGCCTAAAAGACACTTTCATCTTCTCTAGCTCAGTATTCAGTATTTGTGCATTCCCAACTCTTCCCTGTCTCCCTCTGGCTGACCCATAGATCTTAAGACAGAGGAACCTTTTGTTTCAGAACACTTTGCAAGTAAGATGACCCATTTATCTACACTACAATGTCCTGGTGTGATGCTGTGGGTTAATGCTCTGGACTTAAACGTCAGCTTGAAGCACAGGGTCGGTGATTCAAGCTTAACAGCCATTCCTTGGAAACCCTATACAGAGACACTATGGGTCAGAATCGACTTGATGGCACTTAACAACAACAATGCGTCTATTGTTATACTATTGCAACACACGAATGAAGGCTTAAATGTTACCTTCTGTTCGCTTCATTATCTTAATTGACCACTGGATACCTGGAAGCTCTCTGTCGAATTGGTTCAAAGTGCATCATGGTCAAATCAGCAAAAACCTGAAGATGCCATGTGTCATTTTGGGGAGTTTCTAGATGAATCTGTGGGGACTACTAAAGCATTTATAGGATTTTGAGGGCTCCACAGGATATTGCTCAACCATTCCTCTGGATCTTCAGAAACACAGGCAAGGCTGTTGTTCATATTGTTGCTGGGCACATCCCTCTAAAGAGTGCTAACAGACTTTCTGAATACGCCCCTGCCTGTGAGGGTGAGCATTGGTATTTTTTTTTTTTTTTTTTTTAGCCTCCAATTCCCTATCAAGTTCATCCCACTGATCAAATCAGAGATAAAGATAGAGGGGTCGGGTTGGAACCGACTCGAAGGCACTTAACAACAACAATAAGAGCTAGAGGAGCTCTGGTAGTGTAGTGGTTACAAGTCGGGTTGCTAACCAAAGTACCAGCCCTTCCATGGGAGAAAGATGAGGCTTTGTGCTCCTGTAAAGATTTACAGCCTCAGAAACCCTATACAAGGTCACTATGAGTCAGAATCGCAGACTCCATGGCATTTAACCACCATCATGACAAAAACAATTACTTGGCTTCTGCATAATATCCTTTGGCAATGAAACCCAAAGTCATCTGAGACCCGGTGAGCTGATTTACACTAAATGAGTATCATTAGTTCTAAACAGGTCCTGGGCACTGATAACCTACAATGAAGTAAGTTATGGAGACAAAGGCCTTTACTGCAAAAGGATGTAGAACCCTTCATAATCACTTCCCCCAGCAATCCAGAGAATTGAGAGAACAGATTACTTTGCCTTCACAACGAAGGTGGTAATCTTCCTAAGCTTACTGAGGGAAAGGAGCACTTCATGGGATTCACTATGATAGACTCCCCTACTTCAAAGTCCTGCTGTGGCGCTGTGGGTTAATGCGCCAGACTGCAAAGCCATTTGAACTGCAAGATCAGCGGTTCAAGCTCACCAGCTGCCCCTCCGAAACCCTATACAAGGTCTCTATGGGTCGGAATCAACTTGATGGCACTTCACAACAACAACTTCAAAGTGCCCTGACAGTGACTGCTTTTTTCTCAGTACAAGGAGAAAAGAGGAGAGCCACAAACAACACCCTATCCTTCCTCAGCTGGAGTCTGATTTAGGCTCAGAACAACAGGCTTATTCCACCAGCGATGAAATTCCTGCCATTGAAAACCATGTTGGGTCCACACTTGCGATGGCTTTTCTACTCTGGGAGCTGCCCTGAAGGTCCCTTGTTCTACACAGAGAATGTAGGTGATGTTAACGAGCCCTAGATTGGCAGGTGTGCTTATGCTACTGCACGCTGGCTGCTGTTGTTGTTGTTGTTGTCGTTGATGTTGTTACTAGGTGCTATTGAGTTAGTTACTACCAACTGTATTGGGTATACAGTTGGTAGGATAATGAATAGTATATAGTATACAGAGACCCTGTATAGTGTTTTCAAGGCTGCAAATCCTGACAGGAACAGAAAGCCTCATATTTATACCAGTGCCTAACCTACAATGCCACCAGAACTCCTTGAGTTCATTCAATTAAACCTCCTCACAGGGGTAGAGAGAAACACTGGTGGCACAACTTTTTGGTGCTTAGCTGCTAACCCAAAGGTTGGTAGTTTGCATCCAACCAGTGTCTCCACAGGAGAAAGACCTGGTGATTTACTCCCATAAAGATTACAGCCCAAACCTAAAAAATCCCTCTATGTGGCAGGTTTTTTGTAGTCCCATACCTAGAGGAAGTTCCCTTCCTACAGGAAGTTTTCTACTCAAAGGATGGTCTTTCTGGTTTTTTCAGACAGGGTTGCCAACAAGAGATAAGCATACCGATGGTATAAATGTTCTGAGATTGATTCAGAATTTAACAATATAGAGCAGACAACTGTCCTGTATGTCCAACAAATAAAATGTGCCTCAGAGACTGGTTATTGTTGTTGTTGTTGTCGTCAGGTGCCATCGAGTCGGAACCGACTCATGCACAGCAGAACAAAACAATGTCCGATCCTGGGCCAACCTCACTACCACTGCCACACTTGATGCCATCGATGACACCTGGCTGATCCATCTCGTTGGGGGTCTTCCTCTTTTTCTCTGACCCACCGCCTTACCCAGCATGACATCCTTCTCCAGAGACTGTTCTCTCCGGAAAATGTGTCCAAAGTATGAGAGATGAAGCTTAGCCATCCCGGGCTCCAAGGAGCACTCTGGCTGCACTTCTTCCAAAACAGATCTATTGGTTCTTTTGGCAGTCCATGGCAATTTCAGTATTCTCTAACACCACAACTCAAAGGCATCAATTCTTCTAC
>NW_006408682.1:7720210-7730184 GCF_000296735.1 Chrysochloris asiatica
TGTTGTCCATTTCTGATATTCTGATATTATTGATCATTTGGACCTCTTTCTGTAGGTTTTGAATAGTTTCTAATGCTCTATCTATCTTATTCGATTGTTCCTGTAGCGCTTTCCTGACTTTTTATTTTTCTCAACTTCATTGCATAGTGTTTTGATACATTTTGTAATCATTTTTCTGAATTCCTTCTCAGGCATTTCCAAAGCCTGCCCATCTTCCAGTATGGAGTATAGGTCTATTTCCAGCTTATTTGCCTCAGTCACTCTATCTCATTTCTGGACATGTGCTCATATGGTCATCTCTTTCTGTTTTTTTAGACACATTCAGGAGTTATCTGTGGCATTAATGCTTGGATGTGTTTGTATTTTGGTATTTTTTATATTTTCTGATTGCCTCCATGTAGATGTGACCAGGAGATGGGCTTCCCTTTTCATTCTTCTTCCTGAAAAATTTCAGGATGCCACTGTTGGTCGTTGTGATGTAACTCAGGATTTAATTTTCAGCCTATTTCCTTTTTTGTCTGCCTGTCCTGCTCCACAATCCCCGGTTAGGCCTTTTTCCTAGTGATAAACAATTCAGGGCCAGCTGTGGCTGTTTCGAACTTCCATTTGGTTTTAAGTGGAAATTGTGACTTTAAATTTTGAGGAGATCTATGTGCATGCATAGTAAAACCCTGTAGGGGTGGGGTGTCCACTCGCTCAGGCACCCCCTCTAGTCACCAGAATGGAGGTGCGCTAACAACGAGAGACCAATGAACAAATACAAAAGAAAAAGAAGGTCCACACCCCTATCTCTGTGGTTCTGTCAGGCATCTGTGGCTGGTCTGATCCTTCCCCTGCTTGGTCTCACCCTAGTTGGTGGCTCTGGGATCAGCTGAGCATCTTGAATTAGAAAGCAATGGATTTCCTGTTTCTGCTAAAAATTCCGCTAGCTGTAAGCCTTCCAACCATCTAAATATTCTTTTATATGTGGTTCAGAGATCTGACACCAACCCCTGAGCCTGCTTGGTCTGTATTCCATGTTTTTGCTGATGGAGTGCCTCACTGCATGCTTACCCTCTCCGTAAACTTTTGTTCCTTTAACAAAAAATATTTTGCTTGATCTTTTTCTGGAGGGCCAAAGAATGACAAAATCTGCTTGTTATAAGAGTTTTTTGAGAAAGCTGATCACAGCTTTAGAAGAAAAATTCCCAGGAAAGCTTCATTAGAGGGTCCTTCTTCACCACAACAATGTTTGTTTCTATGCTCATTCTCCTCACCAAACAAGGTCAATTTTGCAAGAGTTTCTATGTTTTGGTTTCTTCTGATTTCTTTTTGTTTCTTAATCTTAAAAAAGAAATCTTTAATAAACATCGATTTTTCGTCAATCAACAATGCAAAAAGGACTGCAGAGACATGGTTAAATTCCCAGGACCCTCAGTTTTTCAGGAATGAACTAGATGGTTGTTATCATCACTTAAAAAGTACCCTGAACTTAATAGAGATTATGATGAGAAATGATATTTTAAAATTTTGTTTAATTGCATTTTTTTCACAGGCTTTTTAATGTCCCCTCATATAATAGAACACTGCTCGTTCCTGTGACATCCTCAAATAATAGATGTATTTGAGGCCACTGTTGAAGCCACTGTGACTATAACATCCATCTCCCTAACGGTGTTCCTCTTTTTCACTCCCCTTCTACATTGCCAAGCTTGCTATCCTTCTTCAAGGATTGGTACTTCCTAACAACATGTCCAAAAGAAGTGAGACAGAGCTATCCTAGCCTTACTCACAAGAGCAATCTCACTGTACTTCTTCCAAGACAGGTTTGTTAGTTCTTCTGAAAGTCCATAGTATATTCAATATTTTTGGCCAACATTATAGTTCAGATATGTCAATTGTTTGATCTTCCCTTCCATTCACCAGCTTTCTCACATATATGAAGTAATTTTAAAATACCATGGCTTGCGTTAAACCCACCTTACTCCTCAAAGTGGCATCATTGTTTTTAAGGTCTTTTTGCAGCAGATTTGCCCAAAGCAATAAATCATTTGATTTCTTGGCTGTTGATTGTAGATTCAAAGAAAATTAAATCCTTGACAACTTCAACCTTTTCTCCATTTATCATGATATTGCTTGTTGTTCCAGTTGTAAGGATTTTTAATTTCTTTATGTTGAGGAATAGGCCATACTAAAGTCTTTGATCTTCATTAGTCAAGTCTTTCAAGTCTTCTTCACTTTCTGCAAGCAAGATTGTATCATCTGCATATTACAGGTTGCTTATGAGTCTTCCTCTGATCCTAATGCCCTGTTTTCTTAACACAGTCTAGCTTCTTGAATTGTTTGCTCAGTATGGCTCCATATTGTAAGTTATGGACTGCAAACCATAAGGTCTAGTGTTGGGCCTGTCAGCCACCCCTTAGGAGAAAGATGGGGTTTTCCACTCCAACAAAGATTTAAGATATCTTGAAAACCCTATATAGGGTTGCTATGAGTCAGCACTGACTCTAAGGCACCTAACAACAGCAACAACAAACAGATTGAATAAATATGATGAAAATATATGATGAAGGGCTAAAAAGGTGGCAAGGGGTTTGAAGAAGAGCTGGCAGATTCTTTGGGGCACTCTAAGATGTACTAGGACATCATCTGCAAGAGTCTGTGGGTCCCACAGTGCACTTTACTATCCAAATCAATGGGTCTCAGGAACTGGTAGGAAATGCACCAGAGAATTCTGAAGAGTATATGAGTGGATTTTTTCCTTCCTCTTATGGGGATCGCTGCTTCTTTTCTGTAGTCTCCTACTTCCATTCTGAGCTCACCTGGTGGGTCAAATTAGAGATCTAACCAAGGGGCTCGATGAAAACTAGACAAGTGATTGCCTAGCTTTTACTTTTGATCCTTCAGTGATAGAACCAAATGTAACTGGATACATGGCACATCATGTTGTACCAAAAGATTATTGTTTGCTCAAAAAAGGACCTTAGTGGCAATGGACAGGAAGGTGGAGCCCTTCCAGACTATTTTACACAGGGTATATATGATTAAACTATGAAAACATGATAAACTATAGTATGTGACACAAACAGCTATATATATATTTTTTAAAGCCTCAGAGACTTGGTAAATTCACCTCCATGATGAATGAACTAATCTTGCCACACTAAGTGATGGAGAATGGCATTCTGAGGAAGCAATATTATAGATATCCTACTTTATTTAACAGCAGGATATGGAAGGGGGTTGGTCAGCCTTGAATACCCAAGACACTCCACTGCTTTATCTGGATGCTATTTGGACTCCAACAGGTTTGGTACATCTGTGATAAGTTATCTTCTGTTGAAAAATATGCTGGGACTACCTTTGCAGAAAATACTGTGGCTCTTCAAGGCACCCTGATGATCACTTGGTCTAAAATGAATTGTTTACCAGACACAGATTTCTAGGTTTGTTCATGCAACTTCTGCTGGTTATTATCCTCAATTAAACCCTTAGTAGGTTTACTCAACAGCACGATCTGGATCTTAACTGACAAATACTCAGGCATGATGAGGTTGCTACCAAGATTGCAAAGACAGACATACAAATAGAGAAACATCAAAATGGTAATTGACATTCTCTCCTTGATAACTGATGCCAGCCTCTTGCAAAGATATCTCTGGGTCGGATTTCTCAATAGTGAGGTCACAGAGCACAAGTCTGGGGGGGTAATCACCACAGAACTCATGACGGGGTGCAGGGGCACCAGAGGATAATAGGGAATCCATCTGGAGTCTGCAAAGTGAAGGGTCCTATGACTAATACAAGAGACATTCGCTCTGTCAGTCCAAGTGAAGCTAACTTTTAACCTAAAATCAAGGCTCTCAAAAGAAATAAAACTACAGGAAACACTGAAGTCCCACGGTCCCAGGAGAAGTGGAAACCTTATGCTAAGATCTGATTTTACTGGGGACCTGTGAACAATTGCACTTGTTGAACTTTTTGGATACTAGTACACAGTTAACTGTGATTCCTACATCCTTGGCAGTAGAAGGAGGGAAAAACAAATGATGTTATCTGGTTTGGTGTCTGATACCCCAACCACCACTAGAACCCTTATCTAAGCCAGAATATGAGTGAATTCCCTCAAATCCCTATAAACTTCTTTGCTTTGGTCCCTACTATTACTTGTATTATTTGTATAAATACATTGTCTAGCTGTAACATGTTGTTGTTATTGTTAAGTGTCGTTGAGTTGACTGACCCATAGCGACCCTGTATAGGGTTTCCAAGGAGCAGCTGGTGAGCTTGAACTGCCAACCTTGTAGTTCAAATGGCTTTGTAGTCTGGCACATTAACCCACAGTGCCACACCAGGACTGCAAAGCTTGCCTTTATATCTTGGACCTCTGTGAAATGCTGCTATTAGGACCATTCTATTGGAATCCATAAACCATGAAACTTTCTAGCTGCTTGTATGTAGCACTGTTGTCTCCCTAAAACAATATAAATTGCCAGAAGAAAAAGAAATAATTGCCCTCATCTCTGACCATAAAGAAGCCACGAGCCTCTTGCTCCATGCAATAACCCCATCTAACTTGTTCATAAAATCACGGATGCTTGGAGACTCACCATTAATTAAAGGCATTCAGTGTGTTTGTGTTGCCTTTGGCACTGGCAGTAGTGGACATTTTGACTATCACGGAGGCTGTTAAGCAAACCAAGAGATGCTTGTATGCAACAGATGCTATCACAAACACCTTTGTCAGCATCCCTTTCTAGCTGAAGAATAAGTAGCAGTTTGCCTTTATATTAAATGGTTTATACTAAATGTATTATAAATATCCTTCCATAGCATACTTAGTCCCCAACATCATCAATAGGTAGGTTGTATCCTGGGGAAAGTACCACTCCCACAGGTGCAGTAGCTTTCTACTATACGTACAGTGTCTTCCAGGTAAACTCAAGACAAGGACACCATGAACACCACCAAGACAACTGGGCATCTCAATAGCGCACCTGAGCCAACAAGGTGAGAGAGACCATTAGTAAAAACAAAGTAAAAAGACTTAGTAGCCAAGCAAAATTTCTAAGCATGGTCTAGGAAGGAAAGAAAAATCTTATTTCAGATAAGACAATTGCCAAGCTTCTCTCTCTACTAACAAATAACAGTGATGACCAAAGATTGATAGGGTAAATGCTAATGTAGTCTCACATTTCCCACACTGGAACATGGGCCATCTATTGGGTTACCGAAAAGGCTGCAACCTTTCTCTATGATGCCCACTAACAGGGTATGCTGGAGCTCCTACAACAGGCTCCTCAGGTCACACCCATATACTGGTCCTAACTAATGCACATTTTCTGTTGGAGCTAAAGGCTCACAGCTATCACTGTAATGATTGGAGCCTACAGTAGAACAGCAACACATGTGAGAGAAATGCACTGAACTTTTGAGTCAGTTATCTCCCGAGTCCATTTTTTTTTTTTTTAAAGAGGAGAAATTGCCACGTTCTGTTTTGAACACCCTTTTATTTACTTATTTATTTAAATGTTTTATTGTGAATTATGTGATAGTTTACGTGGGAGAACATTAGTTTTACATTCATCCTATTGTATATCGTTTCATTGCTATGGTTACAATCCCCTCCATGCATCATCAACCAATAAAAGGGTATACACTACAAGCCTGAACCCCCGTCATCAGCACACAGCCCCTCTCTCTCTCTCTGTCTAAAGTCCCCAACAGCTCCATCTCTCCACGTCATCATCTCTGCCTCCATCTCAGGCATCACTGCTTCTCTGGGTTGGGTCCCACTCTCCGCTCTTCTCCTTTGATGGTCCCAGGGACCTCCACTCCTAGGCTGAACAGTTAATCACTCCCCTCCTTGCTACAAAACGTCTGAGTCCATTTTTGAAAGAAATGATTGGCTTGTCATTAAGCCTAGGTTTATACTGTGTGTATGACCCATGTTCATGAAATAATACTATGATCAGTATCTCTCAAGCAAACATTATCAGCACTCCTGCTTTTGCTCAATAGTTACCTAAGGGCATTCACAGTTTAGATTAGGAACAAAACAAAAAGATCTTCCAATTAGTTTAAAATATTTTTAGATATCTCTAATTGTTATACTTACTATACAATTTTTCCTCTGTGGAAGTCAATTGCTTTTCTACTTTCGTTTGGGTGTCTGGCACTGAACCTTGATTTCCAAACATAAGATTTTCATCTGGTACTTCATCAAGAGCTACAAAAAGGAGATACATTTACTTTACTAAACAGAAAAATGTCTAGTCTGAAATCTCTAGATTTTGAATTTATAGTAAGGGTACAACAACTGAACAGAAAATTTCTTTAATTTTACAAAAGTATAAGAAAATTGCCATATTTAAGATGTGACAAAAAAATGATAACAGATTTGTTAATGGCTTTGTGCCAAGTATAGCTTATTTCATGAATATTTTAAGACATCACTATTTTATATTAATCTCTACTTTTCATAGCTTAATACATATTCATAGACCAAACAATGAAAATACACATGTACAAGATTATTTATCATAGCATCATTTGCTATTGCAAAATATTTAAAACCACCTAAATGTTCAAGCATAGCACGCTAAGTAAAGTAGATTATATAATATAAAATATGCATACAACAAACTATGGTATACATTGTGATAGAAACAGCTGTAAAGACATTTTAAAAACGTCCATAAATCTGTAAGAGGAATTTCTGGAAATAATGTGAACTGAAAAACTGAAATGAAAAAAAATGATATATGGTATGCCACCTTTTGATTAAAAAAGAAAGAGAAATCTCCTTAAAGTAAAGCATTTATGAACAGCAAAAAATTTCACTAAAAAATATAAAACAGAACCTTCAGACTCAGAAAATATTTTGGCAATGACAAATCACATAAGAAACTAATCTCCAAAATTTATAGACACATTCAACAACTCAACACCAAATAGACAAACAATTCAGGTTAAAAAGTGAATAGAAGGCATGAACCGACACGTCACCAAAGATGACATTCAGAAGGCCAACAATCAAACACAGGAAGCAATAGCTTGTGATTATTAGCCATTGTTGTTGTTAAGTACCATTGAGTCTATTCCGATTCATAGCCACCCTGTATAGGGTTTATAAGAGAGGCTGGTGAGTTTGAACTGTTAACTTTATGGTAACCAGTCCAGTGCTTTTCCTATAGCACACACTAGAACTCAATTAGCCATTGTTGTTGTTGTTAATAAAGGCAGTAGAGTCAGCTCTGATTCACAGAGATGCGGTATAGGGTTTCCAAGGAGTAGCTGGTGGGTTTGAACCACTGACTTTGTGATCAGCAGTCCAGTGTTTAATCCTACAGTGCCATACCAGATCTCCTATTATAACAGCTGTTGCTGTTAAGTATTGTGAAGTCAGTTCCGACTAATAGCGGCCCTGTATAGGGTTTCCAAGGAGTGTCTGGTAGGTTTGAGATGCTGAGCTTGAGATTAGCAGCCCAGTGCTTATCTGACAGTGCCACACCAGGACTTCATTGTTGTTGTTGTTAAGTACCTTTGAGTAGGTTATGTATAGGGTTTCCTAGGAGTGACTGGTGAATTTGAACCACTAACCTTGTAGTTCAAACTGACCTTGTGGTCCAGAGCATTATCCCACAGTGCCACACCAAGATTCCAGGACTCCACTGGAGAGGTACAAATCAAAACAATAGGCAGAGCCATGGCTGATTTACAAATGATTTGCCACATAATCTACTATCACTCATCTAATCAACAGAAACATTTCATGTACATGCTCAATATTGTCAACAGCCAAGGACATGGACTGGTGTTTGGTTTTTGTTGTTGTTGTTTTTGATTCATCCTTGTATATACTTTTGACAGCTGTATCTACGAGATGGCTTCAAAAAGTTTGTGAAAAATGGAATCCAAAAACATGAGAATCTTTCAAGGAACATTTTAAAACATATGTCCTGTGACTATATCCATGAATATAGTAGAGCATTGTCATTGTTGTGAGGTGCCTTCAAGTTGTTTCTAACACATAGTGACCCTATGTACAACAGAGCAAAACACTGCCAGGGCCTGCTTCATCCTCACAATTGCTACTGTGCTTGAGCCCATTGCTGCTGCAACTGTGTCAATCTGTATTGTTGGGGGTCTCCCTCTTTTCTGCTGATCCTTCGCTTTACCAAGCATGGTGTCCATCTCAAGGGACTTTGAGAGAAAAAGTCTGTCATTTAGGTTTCAAGAGGGCATTCTGGTTGTACGTTCAATACAGATTTGTTTGTTCTTCTGACAGTCTATGGTACCTTTAAAAGTCTTCTCCAACATCCTAACTTAAATGAATCAATTCTTCTATGGGCTTCCTTTTTCACTGTCCAAATTTCACGTACATGTGAGTCTATTGAAAACACAATCTACCTAAACTATCTCAAAGTGAAATTGAAAACTTGAACAGACTTATAACAAAAAAAGAAACCAATTAGGTAATTAAACAACTCCCAACAACATAAAAAAATGTCCAGGCACAGATGAATGATGAATTCTACCAAACATTCAGAGAAGCACTGACGCCAATTTTACTCAAGCTATTCCAGAATACAGAAAAGGATGGAAAACTCACAAACACGTTTTATGAAGCAAGCATAACCCTCCTACCAAAACCAGGCAAAGACATCACTAAAAAAGAGATTTATAGAACGTTAGCCCTCATGAACACAGATGCAAAAATTATCAGCAAAATCCTAGTCACTAGTCCTAATCACACTTAAATCCTCAAACTAATAACTTTGCTCTTGTCCACTTTAAAGAGGTCTTGAGCAGTGGATTTGCCTAATGTAATACATCATTTGATTTCTTGACTGCAGGTTGTTCATGAATCTTCCTCCAACCCTAGTGCCATGTTCTTCTTCATATAATCCAGCTTCGTGGGTGTGCTCAAGATACAGAATGAATAAATATGGTAGAAGAATAAAACCCTGATGTATACCTTTCCCAGTTTTAAACCATTCCACAGCTCATTGTTCTTTTTGAACAGCTGTACAAATGTAATATGAAGATGATACAAGCTTGCTTGCTGAAAAGAGGACTTAAAACACTGATGAAGATCAAACATCACAGCCTTCAGTATGGGTTGCACCTCAATATAAAGAAAACAAAAATCCTCACCACTAGAGCCAAAAAAAAAAAAATCATGATAAATAGAGAAAAAAACTAATGTTGTCAAAGACTTCATTTTGCTTGGATCCACTATTAACACTCATGAAAGTCGCAGTCAAGTAAGTATTTTAAGTGCTCTTCACTTTCAGCAAGCAAGGTTGTATTATCTGCATATTGCAGATTGTGAATGAGTCTTCCTCCTATCCTGATGCCACATTTTTTTCATATAATCCAGTTCCTCAAATTAGTTTCTCAGCATACAGACTAAGTATGGTGAAAGAAAACAACCCTGGTGCACACCTTTGCTAATTTTAAACCATTCAGTATCTATGTACAGGTTCTTCATGAACACAATTAACTGTTCCAGAATACTCATTCTCCAAATGTTGTCAATAGCTTTGTCATGATTCAAACAATCAAAAGCCTTTGCATAGTCAATAAAGCACAGTGAAACATCTTCCTGGTATTCTCTACTTTCAGCCAAGATCCATCTGATGTCATCAGCACTGATACACCTTGTTCCACATTCTCTTCTGAATCTGGTTTCAAACTCTGGCAGATCCCTGTCAATATACTGTTGCAGCCTTTTTTTTTAAAAAAAATAATGCTTTATTGTGAATTATGTGATAGTTTACATGGGAGAACATTAGCTTCACATTGATCCCATCATATATCGTTTCCTTGCCATGGTTATAAGCCCCTCCATGCATTATCCACCAACCACAGGGTATAACCCGGAAGCCTGTCCCCCAGTCATCAGCACACAGCCCCTCTCCCTCTCTGGGTCCAAAGTCCCCAGCCGCTCCATCTCTCCTTGTCATCATCTCTGCCTCCATCTCTGGCCT
>NW_006408683.1:0-603 GCF_000296735.1 Chrysochloris asiatica
GGATGATCAGAACTCTACTAGAAGAAGAAAGAAGAGGAATAAAAGAGTAATCTACTACAATTTGATGAACTTGACCTATACGTATGGATGTAGTAACTCAAAAGAGGGAACAAATCTTTACAGCAAAGATCTTTCCCACCCCCTCGGTACACAGGGTTGACAGGGATGGACTACGTAGACCTTGGCCACCCAAAAAGGGGGTGGGGGCCTACAAAGGCAGGAAGTGACTGGCTTACAAGCTTTCAAGAAGGAATCTAGTTCCAGAGGGTTCAGGGGGAGGTAGAATCTCCACTGAGTGGTTTCCAACCTGTCTGGATGGGGCTGGTGAAAGGAGATGGGATAAGACTCTTGTGGTTCAATAGTGAACAATTGCTATCAGAACCGAATGTGAGTATTGAGAATGTAAAGGTAGACTTTTGTAACAAAGGAGAGCAGTGGTTGATTCTGTAGTCATGAGCAGAGGTTCCTGGGACCATCAAGAGAGAAGAGTGAGAGACCTTACCCAGAGAAGCAGTGATGTCAGAGATTGAGGCAGAGAAGATGATGTGAAGAGATGGAGCAGCTGGGGACTCTGGACTCAGGGAGGGGGAGGGTCTGTGTGCT
>NW_006408683.1:3154-3683 GCF_000296735.1 Chrysochloris asiatica
GAGGTACAAAGGGACTAAACAAGTCAGCAGAGATTGGCAGAAGCTGACTACTACTAAGAAAGAAAAGCCAGGAGCAGAGGACATGCTTTGCACCTTGGTGTCCCTATGCTGAGAAACTCCTAGACTCAGGAGAAGATTGATGCCAAGACACAGGAAGTTCTTCAAGAGATGCCAACCCACAGATATTGAAAAGCAACAAGGACCTTCCCCCAGGATGGACAAAGTGGACTTCCCTAGAGCTGGCACCCTGAATTCAGAATTCTAGCCTCCTGAACTGTGAAAGGATAAACTTCTGTTTGTTTAAGCCATCCATTATGGTATTTCTACCAGTGCAACACTAGAGGACTAAGGCAGGTAACATCTTGTTCATGTTCAATGGATCTTGGATGAAAGCAGAGAATAGCAGAAACATGTTTCACTGTGTTTCATTGACTATGCTGAGGCATTTGACTACAGATAATGATAAATTATGAATAACATTGCAAAGAACAGGAATTCCTAAACACATAATTGTATTCATGCAGAACCT
>NW_006408683.1:24884-26468 GCF_000296735.1 Chrysochloris asiatica
TCTCCTGTTCTGTGCAGCACAAGGAATCTCGATGATCTACAGCTCTGGCATTCACATTCTGCCGTGGAAGCAGCTTTTCCAGTGACTCGGACCCTGAAATTAAGAGCTAATTCGCTGGCTCTGTGTGCTGAACCTGGGGCTATGGTAGATCCACTTTAACTCTGACTTACCCCTGGGCACAGAGTTTTGGAGGGATGACACTTGCCTGTCCTGTGGTGGGGGAGTTCCACCTCTGTGCTCTGTCATTTGCGATGAGGACATGCTGTCTTGCCCTCTCTTCCCAACCATCTTTACTTTTCCTTCTGGCTAGAGAGATGATCTGGGAGACCCACTAGCGCCCTCGTTTCTGGGTTACTTATTGCACCTTCACTTGCAAGGGGTGTGTGTGTAAGAGGTGCTGGGCTTGTCAAATGGGAATCCCTGGATGTGATAGTGCCATGGGTTATCTGCCATGTAGCTAGCTCTCAATATATGGACATGATGGACTCATCTACATGTATCTAGTACTCTGTATATGGACATGTTGTACTACTCTGCCATACAGCTCGCTCTCAGTATATGGACACGTTAGATCCATCTGCCACGTAGTTAGAACTCTGTATATGGACATGTTGCACTCCTCTCCCATGTAGCTACCTCTGTATATGGACATTTTGGACTCATCTGCCATGTAGCTAGTACTATACATATGGACAAGTTTGACTACTCTACCATGTAGCTAGCTCTCACTATAAGGACATGTTGGACTCATCAGTCAAGTAACCAGCTCTCTGTGTATGAACGTGTTGGACTCTACTGCCTTGTAGCTAGTCCTCTATATGTACACATGTTGGACTCATCAGCCATGTAGCTAGTACTCTATATATGGACATGTTGGTCTACTCTGCAATGTACCTATCTCTCAGTATATGGACATGCTGGACTCATCTGCCATGTACCTAGTACTATGTATATGCACATGTTAGACTACTCTGCCAAGGAGCTAGCTCTCAATATATGGACATGTTGGTCTCATCTGCCTTGTACCTACTACTCTCTATATACATGTGTTGGACTTCTCTGCTATATTGCTAAGTCTCAGTATATGGACATGTTGGATTCATCAGCCATGTAGCTAGAACTCTGTATGTGGACATGTTGTACTACTCTCGCATGTAGTTACCTCTGTATGTGGATATTTTGGATTCGTCTGCCATGTAACTAGCTCTCTGTACATGTATATGTGGACTGATCTGCTATATAGGTAACTCTCTGCATATAATCATATTGGATTTGTCTGCAATGTAGCTAGCTCTCAGTATATGGACATGTTGGACTCATTAGCCATGTAGCTAGCTCTCTGTATATGGACTTGTTGGACTGATCTTCCATGAAGGTAGCTCTCTGTATATGAACATATTGGACTTGTCTGCCATGTAGCTAGCTCTCTGTATATTGACATGTTGGACTCATCAGCCATATAGCCAGCTCTCTCTGTATGAACATGTGAGACTCATCTGCCTTTTAGCTAGTCCTCTCTATATACACATGTTGGACTTATATGCCATGTAGCTATCTCTCAATATATGGACATGTTGGACTCAT
>NW_006408683.1:27213-29532 GCF_000296735.1 Chrysochloris asiatica
ATGTAGGTAGCTCTCTGTATATGAACATATTGGAATTTTCTGTCATGTAGCTAGCTCTCTGTATATGGATATGTTGGACTGACCTGCCAAATATGTACCTCTGTGTATATGAACAAGTTGTATTTGTCTGCCATGTAGCTATCTCTCAGTATATGGACATGTTGGACTCATCTACCATTTAGCTACAACTCAGTATATAGACATGTTGTACTACTCTCACATGTAGCTACCTCTGTATAAGGACATTTTGTACTCATCTGCCATGCAACTAGCTCTCTGTACATGTATATATGGACTGATCTTCCATGTAGGTAGCTCTATGCATATGATCATATTGGACTTGTCTGCCATGTAGCTAGCTCTCAGTGTATGGACATGTTGGACTCAGTAACCATATAGCTAGCTCTGTATATGGACTTGTTGCACTGATCTGCCATGAAGGTAGCTTTCTGTATATGAACATATTGGACTTATCTTCCATTTAACTAGCTTTCTGTATATTAACATGTTGGACTCATCAGACATGTAGCTAGCTCTCTTTATATGGACATGTTGGACTCATCTGCCATGTAACTAGTACTCTATATATGGAAGTGTTGGACTACTCTGCCATATGGCTACCTCTCAGTATATGCACATGTTGGACTCATCTGCCATGTATCTAGAACTCTGTATATGGACATGTTGCACTACTCTGCCATGTAGCTAGCACTCTGAATATTCATATGTTTGACTGATCTGCCATATAGGTAGCATTCTGTTTATGAACATATTGGAATTGTCTACCATGTAGCTAGCTCTCTTTATATGGACATTTTGGACTTGTCTGCCATGTAGCGAGCTCTCTGTATATGAAAATGTTGGACTCATCAGTCACATAGCCAGCTCTCTGTGTATGAACATGTTGGACTCATCTGCTATGTAGCTAGTACTCTATGTATGGGCATTTTGGACTACTCTGCCATGTAGCTAGCTCTCAGTATATGGACATGTTGAAGTCACCTGCCATGTAGATAGAACTCTTTATATGGACATGTTGGAGTCACCTGCCATGTAGATAGAACTCTTTATATGGACATGTTTGACTACTCTGCTCTGTAGCTAGCTCTCTGTATATGGACATGTTGGACTCAACAGCCATGTAGTCAGCTCTCTATGTATGAACATGTTGAACTCATCTGCCATGTAGCTAGCTCTCTGTATATGGACATTTTGGACTGATCTGCCATGAAGGTAGCTCTCTGCATATGAACATATTGGACTTCTCTCCCATGTAGCTAGTTCTCTGTATATGGACATGTTGGACCCATCTGCCATGTAGCTAGAACTCTATATATGGACATGTTGGACTACTCGGCCATGTAGGTAGTTATCAGTATATGGACACGTTGGACTCATCTGCCAGGTAGATAGCTCTCTGTATATGGACATGTTGGACTCATCAGTCATGTAGCCAGCTCTCTCTGTATGAACATGTTGTACTCATCTGTCTTGTAGCTAGTCCTCTCTATATAAACATGTTGGATATATCTGCCATGTAGCTATCTCTCAGTATATGGACATGATGGATTCATCTGCCTTGTAGCTAGAACTCTATATACAAACATGTTGAACTCATCAGCCATGAGGCTAGAACTCTATATATGTACATGTTGGACTACTCTGCCATTTAGCTAACTCTCAGGATATGGACATGTTGCACTCATTTGACATGTAGCTATTTCTCTGTATATGGACATGTTGAACTACTCTGCCATGTAGCTAGTTCCCAGTATATGGGCATGTTGGACTGATCTGCCATGTAGCTAGAACTCTTTATATGGACATGTTGGACTACTCTGCCATGTAGCTAGAACTTTTTATATGGACATGTTGCATTACTCACACATGTAGCTTGCTCTGTATATGGACATTTTGGAATCATCTGCCATGTAGCTAACTCTCTGTATATGGATATGTGGACTGATCTACCATGTAGGTAGCTCAATGTATATGATCATTTTGGACTTGTTTGCCATGTAGCTAGTTCTCAGTATATGGACATGTTGGACTCATTAGCCATAAAGCTAGCTCTCTGTATATAGACTTGTTGGACTGATCTGCCATGTAGGTAGCTCTCTGTATATGAACATTTTGGAATTGTCTGCATATAACTAGCTCTCTGTATATGTACATGTTGAACTCCTCAGCCACGTAGCCAGCTCTCTCTGTATGAACATGTTGGACTCATTTGCCTTATAGCTAGTCCTGTATATATACACATCTTGGACTTATCTGCCATTTAGCTAGCTCTCAGTATATGGACATGTTGGACTCATC
>NW_006408683.1:31897-35395 GCF_000296735.1 Chrysochloris asiatica
ATAGCCAGCTCTCTGTGTATGAACATGTTGGACTCATCTGCTATGTAGCTAGTACTCTATGTATGGGCATTTTGGACTACTCTGCCATGTAGCTAACTCTCAGTATATGGACATGTTGGACTCGTCTGCCATGTAGCTAGTAGTATGTATATGGACATATTGGACTGCTCTGCCATGCAGCTAGCTTTCAGTATATGAACATGTTGGACTCATCTGCCTTGTAGCTGGTCCTCTACATATACACATGTTGGAATTACCTGCCATGTAGCTAGCTCTCAGTATATGGACATGCTGGACTCATCTGCCATGTAGTTAGTACTCTGTATATAGACATGTTAGATTACCGTGACATATAGCTCACTCTCAGTATATGGACACATTGGACTCATCTGCCATGTAGATAGAACTCTGTTTGTGGACATGTTGCACTACTCTCCCACGTAGCTATCTCTGTATATGGACATTTTGGGCTCGTCTCCATGTAGCTAGCTCTCTTTATATGAATATGTTGGACTGATCTCCCATATAGCTCTCTGTATATGAACATGTTGGACTTGTCTGCCATGTAGCTAGCTCCCAGTATATGGACACATATGACTCATTTGCCATGTAGCTAGTACTCTGTATATGGACATGTTGGACTTCTCTTGCATGTAGCTAGGTATCAGTATATGGACACGTTGGACTCATCTGCCATGTAGCTTACTCTCAATATATGGACATGTTGGACTCATCAGTCATATAGCCAGCTCTCTGTATATGAACATGTACTCATCTGCCTTGTAGTTAATCCTCTATATGTACACATGTTGGACTCATCTGCCATGTAGCTAGTACTCTATATATGAACATGTTGGACTACTCTGCCATCTAGCTAACTCTCAGTATATGGACATGTTGGACTCAACAGTCAAATAGCCAGCTCTCTGTGTATGAACATGTTGGATTCATCTGCCTTGTAGCTAGTCCTCTATATGTGCGCATAGTCTCATCTGCCATGTAGCTAACTCTCAGTATATGAACATGTTGGAGTCATCTGCCATGTAGCTAGTACTCTGTATATACACATGTTGGACTTCTCTGCCATGTAGAAAGCACTCAGTATATGGACACACTGGACTCATCTGCCATGTAGCTATCAGTATATGGACACGTTGAACTCATCTCCCACGTATCTAGAACTCTATATATGGACATGTTGCACTACTCTCCCATGTAACTGCCTCTGTATATGGACATTTTGGATTAGTCTGCCATGTAGCAATCTCTCTGTATATGGAAATGTTGGACTCATCTGCCATGTAGCTATAACTCTATATAGCCATGTTGGACTTCTCTGCTTTGTAGCTAACTCTCAGTATCTGTACATGTTGGACTCATCTGCCACGTAGCTAGTTCTCTGTATATGGACATGTTGTACTCATCATCCATGTAGCCCGCTCTGTGTATTAACATGTTGGACTAATCTGCCATATAGATAGTTCTTTGTATATGGTCATATTTGACTACTCTTCCATGTAGCTATCTCTCAGTATATGGACATGTTGGACTCATCTGCCTTATAGCTAGCCCTCTATATGTACAAATTTTGGACTCATCTGCCATGTAGCTAGTACCCTGTATATGGACATGTTCAACTACTCTGCCATGTAGCTAACTCTCAGTATATGCACATGTTGGACTTATATGTCATGTAGCTAGTATTCTATATATGGACATGTTGGACTACTCTGCCATGTTGCTAACTCTCAGTATATGGACACGATGGACTCATCTGTCATGTAGCTAGAACTCTGTATATGGACATGTTGGACTTCTCTTGCATGTAGCTACCTCTGCATATGGACATTTTGTACTCTACTGCCATATAGCTAGTTCCCTGTACATGGATATGTGGATTGATTCCCATGTAGTTAGCTCTCTGCATATGATCATATTGGACTTGTCTACCATGTAGCTAGCTCTCAGTATATGGACATGTAGTACTCATTAGCCATTTAGCTATCTCTCTGTATATGGACTTGTTGGACTGATCTGTCATGTAGGTAGCTCTCTGTATATGGACATATGGGACTTCTCTGCCATGTAGCTAACTTTCTGTATATAGACATGTTGGACTCATCAGCCATGTACACAGCATGCTCTGTATGAACATGTTGGACTCATCTGCCTTGTTGCTGGTCCTCTATAAATACACATGTTGGATTTATCTGCTATGGGCCTCGCTCTCAGTATATGGACATGTTGGACTCATCTGCCATGCAGCTCTTCTCTATATATTGGCATGTTAGACTACTCTGCAATGTAGTTAACTCTCAGTATATGGACATCTGCCATGTAGCTAGTACTCTGTATATGGACATGTTGGACTACTCTGCCATTTAGCTCGCTCTCAGTACATGGACAAGATAGACTCGTCTGCCATATAGCTGGAACTCTGTGTATGGACATGTTGCATTCCTCTCTCATGTAGATACCTCTGTATACGAATATTTTGGACTCTTCTGCCATGTAGCTATCTCTTTTTATATGGATATGTTGGACGGATCTGTCATAAAGAGCTCTCTGAATATGTAAATGCTGGAATTATCTGCCATGTAGCTAGCTCTTAGGATATGGACATGTTGGACTCATCTGCCATGTATCTGCAAGTCTGTATATAGAAATGTTGCACTGCTCTGCCATGTAGCTAGCTCTGTGTATATGTACATTTTGGACTTGTCTGCCATGTAGCTAGCTCTCTGTGCATGGATATGTTGGACTGATCTGCCATGTAGGTAGCTCTCTGTATATGAACATATTAGAATTGACTGCCATATAGCTAATGCTCTGTATATGGACGTGTTAGACTCATCAGCCATGTAGTCAGCTCTCTCTGTGTGAACATGTTGGACTCATGTGCCTTGTAGCTAGTTCTCTATATATACAAATGTTGGACTCATCTGACATGTAGCTAAATCTCAGTACATGGACATGTTGGACCCATCTGCCATGTAGCTAGAACTCTGTATATGGACATGTTGGAGTACTGGGCCATGTAGCTAGCTATCAGTATATGGACACGTTGGACTCATCTGCCATGTAGCTAGGACTCTGTATATGGAAATGTTGCAATCCTCTGCCATGTAAATAGCTCTCTGTATATGGACGTTTTGGACTCATCTGACATGTTGCTAGCCCTGTGTGCATGGATAAGTTGGACTGATCTGCCATGTATGTAGCTCTCTGTATATGAACATACTGGACTTGGCTGCCATGTAGCTAGCTCCCTGTATATGGACATGTTTAATACATCTGCCATGTAGCTAGCTCTCTCTGTAAGAATAAGTTGGACACATCTCTCTTGTAGCTAGTACTCTATATATACACATGTTGGACTCATCTGCCATGTAGCTAACTCTCAGTATATGGATATGTTGGACTCATCTGCCATGTAGCTAACTCTGTATATGGACATTTTGAACTTATCTGCCATGTAGCTAGTACTCTGTATATGGA
>NW_006408683.1:35640-43426 GCF_000296735.1 Chrysochloris asiatica
CTCTCTGTATATGAACATATTGGACTTGTCTGCCATGTAGCTAGCTCTCTGTATATGGACATGTTGGACTCCTCTGTCATGTAGCCAGCTCTCTCTGTATGAACACGTTGGACTCATTTGTCTTGTAGCTAGTCCTCTATATATACACATGTTGGACCCATCTGCCATGTAGTTAACTCCCAGTATATGGACATGTTGGACTCATCTGCCATGTAGCTGTTTCTCGGTATATGGACATGTTGGACTACTCAGCCATGTAGCTAGCTCCCTGTATATGGACACATTGGACTCATCTGCCATGTACTTAGAACTCTATATATGAAAATGTTGCACTACTCTGCCATGTAGCTAGCTCTCTTTATATGGACATTTTGGACTCGTCTGCCATGTCGCTAGCTTTCTGTGTATGGATATGTTGGACTTATCTGCCATGTAGCTAGCACTCTGTATATGGACATGTTGGAATCATCTGCCATGTATCCAGCTCTCTCTGTATGAACATATTGGACTCAACTGACTTGTAGCTAGTACTCTATATAGACACATGTTGGAATCATCTACCATGTAGCTAACACTCAGTATATGTACACGTTGAACCCATTTGCAATGTAGCTACTACTCTGTATATGGACATGTTGGAGTACTCTGCCATGTAGCTAGAAGTCTGTATAAGGAAATGTTGCACTACTCTGCCATGTAGCTAACTCTCCATATATGGACATTTTGTACTCATCTACCATGTAGCTAGCTCTCTGTTCATGGATATGTAGTACTGATCTGCATGTAGGTAGCTCTCTGTATATGAACATATTGGATTTGTCTGCCATGTAGCTAGCACTCTGTATATGGACATATTGGACTCGTCTGTCATGTAGCCAGCTCTCTCCGTATGAATACGTTGGACTCATCTACTTGAGCTAGTTCTATATATATATACACATGTTCAACTCATTTGCCAGGTAACTTACTCTCAGTATATGGACATGCTGGACTCATCTGCCATGGAGCTATCTCTCAGTATATGGACATGTTGGACTCATCTGCCATGTAGCTAGTACTATTCATATGGAAATGTTGGACTACCCTGCCATGTACCTAGCTCTCCGTATATGGACATGTTGGATTCATCTGCCATGTAGCTAGTACTCTGTATATGGAAATGTTGGACTACTCTGCCATGTAGCTAGCTCTCATTATATGGACACATTGGACTCATCTGCCATGTAGCTGAAACTCAGTATAAGGAAATGTTACACTACTCTGGCATGTAGCTTTCTCTCTGTATATGGACATTTTGGACTCGTCTGCCATGTAGCTAGCTTTTTGTGCATGGATATGTTGGACTGATCTGCCATTCTGGTAGCTCCCTGTATATGAACTTATTGGACTTGTCTGTCATGTATATAGCTCTCTTTGTATAGACATGTTGGACTCATCAGTCATGTAGCCATCTCTCTCTGTATGAACACGTTGGCCTCATCTGCCTTGTAGCTAGTCCTCTATACATACACATCTGCCACGTAGCTAATTAAGGTATATGGACATTTTGAACTCATCTGCCTTGTAGCTAGTACTCTGTATATGGAAATGTTGGCCTACTCTGTCATGCAGCAAGCTCTCAGTTTATGGACACATTGGACTCATCTGCCATGTAGCTAGTACTCTCTATATGGAAATGTTGGACTACTCTGCCATGTAGCTAGCTCTCAGTATATGGACACGTTGGACTCATCTGCCATGTAGCTACTACTCTCTATATGTAAATGTTGCACTACTCTGGCATGTGGCTAGCTCTCTGTATTTGGACATTTTGGACTCGTTTGCCATGTAGCTACCCCTCTGTGCATGGATGTGTTAGAATGATATGCCATGTAGGTAGCTCTCTGTATGTAAACATATAGGACTTATCTGTCATGTCACTAGCTCTCACTATATGGACATGTTGGACTCATCTGTCATGTAGCCAGCTCTCTCTATATGAAAACGTTGGACTTATCTTCCTTGTAGCTAGTCCTCTCTATATATATATGTAGGACACATCCACCATGTAGCTAACTCTTAACATATGGTGGACTCATCTGCCGTGTATGGACACATTGGACTACTCTACCATGTAGCTAGCTCCTAGTATGTGGACACTTTGGACTCATTGGCCATGTAGCTGGAAGTCTGTATATGGAAATGTTGCACTGCTCTGCCATGTAGCTAGCTCTGTGTATATGTACATTTTGGACTCGTCTGCCATGTAGCTTATTGTTTGTGCATGGATGTGTTGGAGTGATCTGCCATTTAGGTAGCTCTCTATATGGACATTTTGGACTTGTCTGCCATGTAGCTAACTCTCTGTGCATGGATATGTTTGACTGATCTGCCATGTAGTTAGCTCTCTGTATATGAATATATTGGACTTGTCTGCCATGTAGATAGCTCTCTGTGTATAGACATATTGGACTCATCAGCCATGTAGCCAGCTCTTTCTGTATGAACATGTTGGACTAATCTGCCTTGTAACTAATTCTGTATATATACACATGTAGGACACATCCACCATGTAGCTAATTCTTAGCATATGGACATGTTGGACCCATCTTCCATGTAGCTAGTACTCTATATATGGACATTTTGGACTACTCTTCCATGTAGCTAGATCCCAGTATATGTACACGTTGGACTCATCAGCGATGTATCTGCAAGTCTGTATATGGAAATGTTGCACTACTCTGCCATGTGGCTAGCTCTGTGTATATGTATATTTTGGACTCATCTGCCATGTATCTAGCTTTCTGTGCATGGGTATGTTGGACTGATCTGCCATGTAGGTAGCTCTCTGTATATGAACATATTAGACTTGACTGACATATAGCTAATTCTTTGTATATGGACGTGTTAGACTCATCAGCCATGTAGTCAGCTCTCTCTGTGTGAACATGTTGGACTCATGTGCCTTCTAGCTAGTTCTCTATATATACACATGTTGGACTCATCTGCCATGTAGCTAACTCTCAGTACATGGACATGTTGGATCCATCTGCCATGTAGCTAGTACTCTGTATATGGACATGTTGGAGTACTGGGCCATGTAGCTAGCTCTCAGTATATGGACACGTTGGACTAATCTGCCATGTAGCTAGGACTCTGTATATGGAAATGTTGTAATCCTCTGCCATGTAAATAGCTCTCTGTATATGGGCATTTTGGGCTCATCTGCCTTCTAGATAGTCCTTTATATTTACACATGTTGGAATTATCTGCCATGTAGCTAGCTCTGTGTGCATGGATATGTTGGAATGATCTGCCATGTATGTAGCTCTCTGTATATGAACATACTGGACGTGTCTGCCATGTAGCTAGCTCACTGTATATGGACACGTTTGATACGTCTGCCATGTAGCCAGCTCTCTCTGTATGAATACGTTGGACTCATCTGCCTTGTAGCTAGTCCTCTGTATATATACATGTTGTACTCATCTTCCATGTAGCTAACTCTCATTATATGGACATGTTGGACTCTTTTGCCATGTAGCTATCTCTCAGTATATGGACATGTTGGACTCATCTGCCATGTACCTAGTGCTCTGTATGTAGACATGGTGGACTACTTTGCCATGTAGCTATCTATCAGTATATGAACACGTTGGACTCATCTGCCATGTAGCTATAATTCTTTGTATGGAAATGTTGCATTACTCTTACATGTAGCTAGCTCTCTGTGCATGGATATGTTGGACTGATCTGCCATGTAGGTAGCTCTCTGTATATAAACATACTGTACTTGTCTGCCATTTAGCTAACTCTCTGTGTATAGACATGTTGGACTCATCAGCCATGTAGCCAACTCTCTATGAATACATTGGAATCATCTGCCATGTAGCTATCTCTCAGTATATGCACATGTTGGACTCATCTGCCATGTAGCCAACTCTCTCTGTATGAATACATTGGAATCATCTGCCATGTAGCTAGCTCTCAGTATATGGACATGTTGGACTCATCTGCCATGTAGCTAGTACTCTGTATATGGACATGTTGGACTACTATTCCATGTAGCTAGCTCTCATATATGGCCACATTGGACTCATCTGCCATGTAGCTAGAACTCTGTATAAGGAAATGTTGCAGAACTCTGGCATGTACTTATCTCTTTTTATATGGACACATTGGACTCATCTGTGATGTAGCTAGTACTCTGTATATGGGAATGTTGGACTACTCTGCCATGTATCTAGCTCTCAGTATATGGAGACATTGGACTCATCTGCCATGTAGCTATACTCTGCCATGTATCTAGCTCTCAGTATATGGAGACGTTGGACTCATCTGCCATGTAGCTACTACTCTCTATATGGAATCTTTGCACTACTCTGGCATGTGGCTAGCTCTCTGTATGTGGACATTTTGGACTCATTTGCCATATAGCTAGCACTCTGTGCATGGATATGTTGGACTGATCAGCCATGTAGGTAGCTCTCTGTACATGAACATATAGGACTTGCCTGTCATGTCACTAACTCTCTGTTTTGGACATGTTTGATGCATCAACCATGTACCCAGCTCTCTCTGTATGAATACGTTGGACTCATCTGCCTTGTAGCTAGTCCTCTATATATACACATCTAGGACCCATGTGCCATGTAGCTAACTCTCAGTATATGGACATGTTGCACTCATCTGCCATGTACCTAGAAATCTGTATATGGAAATGTTGCACTACTCTGACATGTAGCTAGCTCCCTGTAGATTTACATTTTGGACTCGTCTGCCATGTAATTACTTCTCTGTGCATGTATATGTTGGACTGATCTGCCATGTAGGTAGCTCTCTGTATATGGACATATTGGACTTGTCTGCCATGTAGCTAGCTCTCTGTGGATAGACAAGTTGTCCTCATCAGCCATGTAGCCAGCTCTCTCTGTATGAACACGTTAGACTCATCTGCTTTTTAGCAAGTCCTCTATATATAAACATGATGGACTCCTCTGCCATGTAGTTAATTAAAGTTTATGGACATTTTGAACTCAACTTCCTTGTAGCCAGTAGTTTGTATATGGATATGTTGGACTACTATGCCATGCAGCAAATTCTCAGTTTATGGACACATTAGGCTCATCTTCCAGTAGCTAGTACTCTGTATATGAAAATGTTGGACTACTCTGCCATGTAGCTAGCTCTCAGTATATGGAAACGTTAGACTCATCTGTCATGTAGCTACTATTCTCTATATGGAAATGTTGCACTACTCTGGCATATTTATAACTCTCTGTATATGGACATTTTGGTTGCGTTTGCCATGTAGCTAGCTCTCTGTGCATGGATATGTTGGACTGATATGATATGTAGGTAGCTCTCTGTATATGAACATACAGGATTTGTCTGCCATTTCACTAGCTCTCACTATATGGACATATTGGACTCATCTTTCATGTAGCCAGCTCTCTCTGTATGAACACGTTGGACTCATCTGCCTTTCAGATAATCCTCTATGTATACACATGTTGAACTCATCTGCCTTGTAGCTAACTCTCAGTATATGGACATGTTGGAATCATTTACCATGTAGCTAGTACTCTGTATATGGATATGTAGGACTGCTCTGCCTTGTAGGTAGCTCTCAATACATGGACACGTTGAACTCATCTGCCATGTAACTAGAAGTCTGTATATGGAAATGTTGCACTTCTCTGCCATGTAGCTAGCTCTTTCTATATGGACAATTTGGACTCATCTGCCATTTAGCTAGCTTTCTGTGCATTGATATGTTGGACTGATATGCCATGTTGGTAGCTCTCAAATATGAACATATTTTATTGACTGCCATGTAGCTAACTCTCAGTACATGGACATGTTGGACTCATCTGCCATGTCTCCACCCAGGTTCACAGGAGTCTATTGAATGTTGTTGGGTTTAGCTCTCAGCTTCATTGTTGTTTTTCACCTCACTTCCCCTTATTGGTGATAAACATGGTCACCAATCAGAGCATGTATTCCCATTGAATCTTAGTCTTGGAAGGGGGTTTGCTTTGAAGGGATCTGACAACTTTCCTTGATGTCTCCTGGGTGAGCAACTTGCTTGCTCGTGTAGTAATCAGTTGGACTGTCATTATTGTTTTGTATTTTTCCTATCAGTCTGTCTTTCAAGAAGTATCTTCTGTTCTTCTAACCACTCCAGGCTGGTCTGCTTGTCCTTTCAAGTGGAAATTTCCCACCTCTGAAGATTCTGGATGCTGTTCAGGATTCCATCTATGGTCTTATGTAATGCAGTTTCCACAGGAAGCCTCCTTCACTGGGCATGCTGTAGCCCCATTTTAGGTATTCCAATCCATTATAGGCAGAAGACAGACTTACAAACTTTCTATGGTGAAATTTCTGGCTATTCCTTTCTCTCCCCCTCAAGTGTCTATTTTATAATGGTATGCCAGGGAAACCAAGATTCAAAAGACAGCCAACCAACTTAACATTTTTCCCTCCCTTTTATCCATTCGAACTATGTCTCAATCCCTATATCCCAGAGCCCTGTTCTTCCAAGGTTGTGCATACGTCATTATTTACCTGTCCCACTTAGCCCATGCAAACCTATCTAATTGTTGTCCCCTCTGCTTTGTTCTTCCATTCCAGTCTCCCTTCTTGTATATTGCCCTCCTCCCCAGCCCCCAGACTATCCTGTGTCTATTCCCTGCCCTGTACTCCACCTTCCCCTCCTCCCCTTATCCCACCCCCACATCCCAGTAACCAGTGAAGAATCCCTTTAGTATGGGTTATTTTTTTTTTTAGTCTTCTACAGTAGTGGTTCTATGCAGTATTTCTCCTTTTGTGACTGACTAATGGGTTAATGCGCCAGACTGAAAAACCATTTGAACTAACTGCAAGGACGGCAGTTCATGTTCACCAGCTGCTCTTCAGAAACCCTATACAGGGTCGCTATGGGTCAGAACAGACTCGACAGCACTTAACAACAACAACAATTTCACTCAACACAATGTCCTCAAGGTTCATCCATGTTATCTTATAGCTGACACCTTCCTTGTTGTTGTATGCTATAACATAACGTGGATGAACCATGTATGTACCACAGTTTTGTTTATCCATTCTTCAGTCGATGGACACTTAGGCTGTCTCCATCTTTTTGCTATTGTAAATAGTGCTGCTATGAACATTTGTGTGCATATATCTACTCATGTTATGGCTCGTATTTCTTGTGGATAAATACCAAGTAGAGGAATTGCTGGAACATAAGATATTTCTATTTCCAACTTTCTGAGGAAGCACCATAATGCTTTCAAGAGAAGTTGGACCATTTTGCAATCCCACTTGCAATGCAGGCATCCCAGTCTCTCCACATCCCCACCAGCATTTATTGTCCTCTACTTTTTTGGTCTTTGCTGTTATTGCTGGTGTGAGATATCTCCTTGTCATTTTGATTTGCATCTCTCTAATGGCTAGTGATCATGAACATTTCTTCATATGTTTTTGGCTGCCTGGATCTGCCTGTTCACGTCCTGTGCCCATTTTTTAATTGGGGTATTTGTCTTTTTTTGGAGAGGTGTTGTAGTTTCCTATAATTGTAGAAGTGAGTCCCTTGTCTGATGTGTCATTGCAAAAGATTTTTTTTCCATTCTGTGGAAAATTCCCTTTTTACTCTTTTGGTGAAATCTTTTGATGCACATAAGTTTTTTGCTTTGTTTTGTTTTTGTTTTTTAAGGTCTTTATTGTGGATTGAGTGAAAGTTTTCAGGGCACAGCATCGGTTTCACATTCAAACATTCATATACCTTGTTTCATTACATTGATTA
>NW_006408683.1:54316-58445 GCF_000296735.1 Chrysochloris asiatica
TTGATGGCCTTCATAATTTTGGGATTCACATTTAGGTCTTTAATCCATGCTGAGTTGCTTTTTGTATAAGGCATGAGGTGAAGGTCTTGTTTCAGTCTTTTGCATATTGCTTTCCAGTTGTGCCAGCACCATCTGTTGATGAGACTATCTCCTCCCCATATTTAGATACTTTGTCAAAAATCAGTTGGCTGTATGTGGATGGATTAATTTCTGGATTCGTGATTCTATTCTATTGATCATTGTGTCTTTTATTGTACCAGTACCAGGTGGTTTTGACCACTGTAGCAGTGTAATAAATTTTGAAGTTGAGGAGTAAGAGGTTTCCAACCTTTTTCTGCTTCTTATGAAGGGCTTTGCTTATCATGGGACTCTTTCCTTGCCATATAAAGTTCATAATTGTTTTTTCCATCTTTTGAAGTAGGTCATTGGGATCTGGGTTGGGATTGCATTATATGTGTAAATTGCTTTTGGCAGTATTGACATGTCCACAATGTTAACTCTTCCTATCCAGGAGCATAGTACATTATTTCATTTTTGTAGGTCAATTTTGGTTTCTTGTTAGCATAGTGGTTATGAATTTGTCTGTGAGCTGCAAAGTCAGCAGTTTGAATCCACCAGCTGTTCCATGGGAGAAAGATGAGGCTTTCTGCTCCGGTAAAGATTTACAGCCTCAGAAACCCTGTACAGGGTCGCTATGAGTTGGAACCAACTCCATGGCACATCACCACCACCACCATTTTGGTTTCTTGTAGTAGTGTTTTGTAGTTTTCTTTGTATAGGTCCTTTGTTTCTCTGGTTCCATTTATTCCTAGATATTTCATACTTTGGGCGCTATTGTATATGGTATTGCTTGCCTAATGTCCTTTTTGATTCTGTCGTTTTTGGTATAGAGGACTCCAACTGAATTTTGTATGTTGATCTTATATCCTGCCACTTTGCTGAATCTTCCAGTGAGGTCTAGTAGCTTTTTTACTGACTCTTTGGGGTTTTCTATGCATAGGATCATATGGTCTGCAAATAGAGAGAGTTTTATTTCCTCTTTGCCAATTTGGATGCATTTAATTTCCCTCTCTTGCTGAATAGTTCTTGCTATTCAGCATAGTATTGAACAGGAGTGGTGACAAAGGGCATTCTTGTCTGGTACCTGTTCTCAGAGGGAAGTATTTCAGTTTCTCTCCATTGAGAGTAATGTAGGCTGCTGGTTTTGTATATATGCTCTTAATTATGTTGAGGAATTCCCCTTCAATTCCTACTTTGTTGAGTGTTTTTATCAAGAATGGATGTTGGATTTTGTCAAATGCCTTTTCTGCATCAATTGATAGGATCATGTGGTTCTTTTGCTTTTCTTATTTATATGGTGGATTATGTTGATCGTTTTTCTAATGTTGAACCATCCTTGCATCCCTGATATGACTCCCACTTGATCATGATGTATTATCTTTTTGATGTGTTGCTGGATTCGGTTGGCTAGGATTTCGTTGAGAATTTTTGTATCTATGTTCATGAGGGATATTGGTCTATAATTTTCTTTCTTAGTGATGGCCTTCCCCGGTTTTGGTATGAGGGTTATGCTTCATAAAATGTATTAGGAAGTTTTCCATCATCCTCTGTATTCTATCATAATTTGAGTAGAATTGGTGACAGCTCTTGCCTGATGGTTTGTTAGAACTCACCAGTGAAACCATCTGCTCATGTCCTCTGCCCATTTTTAAATTGAGTTATTTATCTGTTTCATGTAGAGACATTGTAGTTTCTTATATATTGTAGAAATTAGTTCCTTGTCTAATATGTCATGGTAAAAAAAGATGTTTTCCCATTCTTTGGGCACACTTTTTACTCTTTTGGTGAAATCGTTTTATGCACATAAGTTTCTAATTTTTAATATGTCCCAATCATCTATTTTGTCTTTTGTTTGTGTAATTTTTACAATGTTATGTGTGTGTGCCCTGTATTAGAACCATTAAATTGGCCCCTATTTTTTCATTGATGACCTTTATCATTCGGGATTCACATTTAGGTCCTTAATCCATGCTGACTTGGTTTTTGTATATGGCATTAGATGTAAAGGTCTTATTTTAATCTTCCACCATCGATTTCCAGTTCTGCCAGCAGCATCTCTTGAAGAGACTATTTACTCCCCATTCAATGTGCTCTGGCCCTTTGTCGAAGATCAGTTGGCTGTATGTGGATGGGTTAATTTCTGGATTCTGGATTCTGAATTCTGTTCATTAATCTCTGCATCTTTCGTTGTACCAATACCTGGCTGTTTTGACCATTGTAGCCATGTAGTAAAATTTGAAATCAATGAATGAGAGGCTACAAACTTTGTCCTTCTTCTTAAGCAGTGCTTTGCATATCATGGGTCTCTTTCCTTTCCATTTAAAGTTTGTAATTGTTTTTTTCATGTCTTGGAAGAATGTCATTGGAATCTGGATTGGGATTTTATTATATGTATAGATTGCTTTGTGTAGTATTGACATTTTCACAATGTTAAGTCTTTTGGTTCTTTTTTTTTTTTTTCCCCTCTGTACTGGATACCTCCTGGGGTTGTTTTTTTTAAATCTTTTATTGTTAATTGAGTGAAGGTTACAGAGCAGATCATCTCTTATACATACATCAAATCATACACTTTATTTCATTTTGATATTTGCAATCCCCTCAGTGTAGCATCACTTATCCTCCTTCTTCTTGTGGTTCTTGTTTCCATTCCTCTTTCATTACCAACCCTTCTGAAGTTTGTCATTGGGCAAATACCCCCTACCTTTTAAGGTTTTTTTTTTTTTTTTTTTTTTGTGTGTGTGTGTGTGTATGAATTGAATGATAGTTTATATGGGAATATATATATATATTTTTTCAAGTTGACACATAACATTATTTATTTATTTATTTTAAGGTTTTATCTTGTATTGTGTGATAGTCTACATGGGGGAACATTAGTTTTACATTCATTCCATCAGACATCATCTCATTGCCATAGTTACCATCCCATCCATGCATCATCACCCAACCAAAGGGTATACCCTGCAATCCGGCCCATTCCCCCTCAGGATCGTCAGCACACAGCCCCTCTCCCTCTCTGGATCTGAAGTCTCCAACCACTCCATCTCTTCATATCATCCTCTCTCTTCACGTCATCCTCTCTGTCTCCGTCTCAGGCCTCACTGCTCCTCTTGGTGGGGTCCCGCTCTCTGCTCTTCTCCATTGATGGTCCCAGGGCCCTCTGCTCCTAGATTGAAAGATTAATTACTCCCCTTCTTGCTATAAAATGTCCACCTTTACATTTCCAGTCCTCACAATCAGTCCTGGTAACAATTATTCACCCTTGCATCCCAAGGGATCCATCTGCATTTCTTTTCATCTGCTCTTCCTATACAGATCGGATACTACTCAGTGGGCACTCTACCATCCTTCTGCTCCCTGTGGATCTAGGTTCCCTCTTGAAAGCTTGTAAGCCAGTCACTTCTTACCTTTGTATCCCTTCCCCCATTTTTGGGTAGCCAATGTTCAAGATGTCCATCTCTATCTACTCTTTGTGTGGAGGGGGTGGGAATAATTCTTGAAGCAGGGATTTGTTTGCTCTTTTCTACTACATTTATAGGTGCAGGTTCAGTTTATCAAATTGTATCAGTGATGCTTTTTTCCTCTTCTTTCTTCTTCAAGTTGAGCTCTGTTCATCCCATCAATGGAGGCATGGCAAGTGGGTATCATCTGCAGGTGTGGGTGTTCTTGCGTCTGTCCACCCTCTTCTTATCAGTTGGTTGCTTCAATCTCCACTCTAGTCCTCTGTGAATGTGTCACTGACTCTGAGCCCATGAGTCTCCAGGTCTTGCCTTGCTGCTGGCCGACCAGGTCTCCACCCAGGCTCACCATAGTCTGCTGAACAATGCAGGGCTTAGCTCGCTGTTTCATTGATGTTCTTTGGTCACTTCTCTTTATGTGCGTGGTCACCAATCAGATCATGTTTTCCCATTACATCTTAGTCTTGGAGGAGGATTTGCACTGAGGGGACCCAACCACTTGCCTTGATGTCTCCTGTGGTAACAGTTCTTGTGGTAACAGTCGGACTGCCCTTATTGTTTTGTATTTTTCCTGTAGGTCCTTCTTTCAAGAAGTGTCTTCTGGTTTTCTG
>NW_006408683.1:59509-67583 GCF_000296735.1 Chrysochloris asiatica
CTTTTTTGATCTTTGCTGTTATTACTGGTGTGAGACGATATCTCATTGTTGTTTTGATTTGCATCTCTCTAACGGCTAGTGATCGTGAACATTTCTTCATATGTTTGTTGGCTGCCCGGATCTCCTCCCTGGTGAAGTGTCTGTTCTTATCCTGTGCCCATTTCTTAATTGGTTTATTTGTCTTATTTTTGTAGATGTGTAGTATTTTCCTGTACATTTTAGATGAGTCCCTTATCTGATATGTCATTGCAAAAGATTTTTTCCCAGTCTGTGGGTTCCCTTTTTACTCTCCTGGTGAAGTCTTTTGATGCACACAAGTTTTTAATTTTTAGTATGTCCCACTCATCTATTTTGTCTATTTTTGTTTGTGTGCTTTTCAAAATGTGTGGCAGTCTGTCTATGCCCTGGATTAGTGCCCTCACGTTTGTCCCGTTTTTTCATTGATGATCTTCATAATTTTGGGATTCACATTTAGGTCTTTAATCCATGTTGAGTTCATTTTTGTATATGGTGTGAGACAAAGGTCTTGTCTCAGTCTTTTACATATTGCTTTCCAGTTCTGCCAGCACCATTTGTTAAAGAGATTGTCTCTTTCCCATGTAATGTTCTTAGGCATTTTGCCAAAGATCATTTGGCTGTACGTGGTTGGGTTGATATCTGGATTATCGATTCTGTTCCATTGATCAATGTCTCTTTCATTGTACCAGTACCAGGCTGTTTTTTACCACCGTAGCCATGTAGTAAAGTTTGAAATTGGGGAGTGAGAGACCTCTAACCTTGTTCTTCCTTTTAAGCAGTGCTTTGCTTATCCTGGGTCTCTTTCCTTTCCATATAAAATTAGTAATTGTCCTTTCCATCTCTTGGAAGAATGTTGTTGGAATCTGGATTGGGATTGCATTGTATGTGTAAATTGCTCTGGGTAGTATTGACATTTTCACGATGTTGAGTCTTCCCATCCAGGAACATGGTATGTTCTTCCACTTCTTGTAGTAGTGCTTTGTACTTTTCTTTGTATAAGTCCTTTGTTTCTCTGGTTATGTTTAGTATTTTATCTTTTGTGTGGCTATTGTAAATGGTATTATTTTCTTAATGTCCTTTTCATCATTATTGCTGTTGCTATAGAGAAATCCAATTGATTTCTGTATGTTGATCTTGTACCCTGCCACTTTGCTGAATCTTTCAATAATTACTGAGTCTTTGGGGTTTTTCTATGTATAGTATCATATCGTCTGCCAATATGGAGAGTTTTACTTCCTCTTTGCCAATTTGGATGCCTTTTATTTCCTTATCATGCCATATAGCTCTGGCTAAAACTTCCAGCACAATATTGAATAGTAGCAGTGATAAAGGGCATCCTTGTCTGGTTCCTGTTCGCAGAGGGAGGGCTTTCAGTTTCTCCCCATTGAGAGTGATGTAGGCTCTTAGTTTTGTATATATGCTCTTTATTATGGTGAGGGATTTCCCTTCAATTCCTACTTTGTTAAGAGTTTTTATCAGGAATGGATGTTGGATTTTGTCGAATGCCTTTTCTGCATCAATCGATATGATCATGTGGTTCTTTGCCTTTTTCTTATTTATATGATGAATTACGTTGATTGTTTTCCTGATACTGAATCATCCTTGCATCCCTTTTATGAAACCCACTTGTTCATAATGTTGTTTTTTTTTTTATGTGCTGTTGGGATTCTGTTGGCTAGGATTTTGTTGAAGATTTTTGTGTCTATGTTCATGAGGGATATTGGTCTATAATTTTCCTTCTTAGTTATGTCCTTCCTTGGTTTCGGTATGAGGGTTATGCTTGCTTCATAAAAAAGTATTAGGGAGTTTTCCATCCTATTCTATGTTCTGGAATAATTTGAGTAGAATTGGTGACAGTTCTTCTCTGAATGTTTGGTAGAAGTCACCTGGGAAGCCATATGGGCCTGGGCTTTTGTTGGTCGGGAGTTTCTTGATGATCTGGTCAATTTCTTCTTTTGTTATGGGTTTGTTCAGATTTTCTACTTCAGTCTGAGTAAGTTTAGGTAGGTCATGTTTTTCTAGAAATGTATCCATCTGATCCAAATTTTCGAATTTGTTGGAGTACAGCTCTTCATAGTATTCTGTTATTATCTTTTTTATTTCGTTTGGTTCTGTTGTGACTTCCTCTATGTGGTTTCTAATGTGTTTAATTTGTGTCCTCTCCCTCTTTTCTTTAGTTAGTTTTGCCAATGGTTTGTCAATTTTATTAATCCTTTCAAAGAACCAACTTCTTGTCCTGTTGATTCTTTCTATAGTTTTTTGGTTTTCCATCTCATTTATCTCTGCTCTGATCTTTATTATTTCCATTCTTTTGGTGACTGTAGGTTCCCTCTGCTAGTCTACTTCTATTTGTTGAAGGTGCTGTGTTAACGTGTTGATTTTGTCTCTTTCCTCTTTTTGGATGTGTGCATTTATTGCAATAAATTGACCTATCAGGACTGCTTTCGCAGTGTCCCAAAGATTTTGGTATGTTGTGTTTTCATTCTCGTTTGTTTCTAGGAACTTCATGAATTCACATTTAATTTCTTCTTTTACTCAGTCGCTTTTCAGCAAGGTGTTGTTCAGTTTCCATGTATTCGAATTTATTGTTTTGGCCTTCTTGTTGTTGATTTCTAGTTTTATAGCATTGTGGTCTGAGAAGATGCTCTGTACAATTTTGATGTTTGTGAATTTATAGAGACTTGCTTTGTGGCCTAACACATGGTCAATTCTGGAAAATGTTCCATGTGAACTGGAGAAGAGTGTGTATTGTGCCATTGTTGGATAAAATATTCTGTGTATGTCTGTGAGGTGAAGCTGGTTGTATTGTTAAGTTCTTCCGTGACATTGTTGAGTTTATTTCTGGTTGTCCTATCCCTTTTCAAGAATGGTGTGTTGAAATCTCCTACTATAATTGTGGATTTTTCTATTTCTTTCTTCAATTTCATTAAGGTTTACTTCATGTATCTTGGTGCTTTTTCATTGGGAGCGTATGGTTATGTCATCTTGCTCAATTGACTTTGATAATGAGATACTGTTCTTCTTTGTCTCTTATGTTGGTTTTTATCTTAAAGTTTACTTTGTCAGAGATTAGTATAGGCACTCCTGCTTGTTTATTGCTAGAGTTGGCTTGGTAAATTTTTTTCCCATCCTTTGACTCTTAGTCTGTTTTTGTCTTTGTGTGTAAGGTGTGTCTCTTGCAGGCAGCATATTGATGGATCTTGTTTTTTTATTCATTCTGCCACTCTTTGTCTCTTCACTGGTGCATTCAATCCATTGACATTCAATGTAATTATCGATAAGTATGAGTCGATTACTGTCATTATGTTACTTTTTTGGTGTTGTTGTTCATTCTTTGGTTCTGCTCTACTTTTTGTATTGGGTTTGTGTTTTTTTAAGTTGATTCTGGTCGGTTTCTTCCTATTTTCTTTGTTCATTTGTTCTGTTTGGGAGTTCGTTTTCATGATATATTGTGGGGTGTTAACTTTCTTTGGGGTTACCTTGTAGTCTACTAGCTTTTCTCTGCATTTAGGATACTCCATTGTAACCTGTGAGTTACCTGGCATCTCCACCACCTGGGCTTTCTTTGACATTGTCCCTTCTTTGACATTGATATGTTTATGTCCTTCAGTTGATCTCTGGCCTCTCTTGAGTTTGTTGTTGTAGTCTCATTCCGTTCTGGTCTCTGCTTTCTGTTGGCTGTGTTCCAGGTGGTGTTGCCATACTTGTTAATCTCTGTTTGTCATCTGTTCTTGTTGGTTCTCTGTTCACAGAACTCCCTTTAGGATGTTTTGAAGTGCTGGGTTGGTTTTGATAAATTCCTTCAGATTCTGTTTATCCTGGAATGTTTTGATCGCGCCATTGTATTTGATTGATAGTTTTGCTGGATAGATGATTCTTGGTTGACAGTTTTTTTTTCTTGCAGGGTTTTGTATATGTCTCCCCATGGCCTTCTTGCCTGCATGTTTGTTCTGAATAGTCAGCGCTTGCTTAATCTAATTTGTTTGCCTTTATAAATTATGTTTCTCTTCTCCCTGGCTGCTTTTAGTATTCTCCTTGTCTTTGGCTTTGGAGAGCTTGATTATTATATGTGTTGGAGACTTTCTTTTGGGGTCTATACTTCTTGGGGTATGCTGGGCTTCTTGAATGTTTATCTTCTCATCTTTCAGGATGTTAGGGAAGTTTTGTTCCAGAAGCTCTTCAACTATTTCCTCTGTGGACTTCTTTGATTCTTCTTGTTCCGGGATGCCAATAATTCTCACATTTGTCCTCTTCATGTTATTCAGCATGAATCTTAGACTCTCTTTGGATTGTTTTATCCTTTACCTGTTTGCTGTTCTATCTTGGAAGTATTGAGAGATTTGTCTTCCAGTTCGCTAGTTCTGGCTTCCATCTCTTTTAGTCTGTTCCTTTCCCCTGTCAGACTATTGTCTATTTCTGATATCTTATTATTGATCACCTGGACATCTTTTTGCAGATTTTGAATTGTTTCCAATGTTGTGTCAATCCTATTAGATTGTTCCTGCAGTACTTTCCTTACTTCTTCCTTATTTTCCTCGACCCCTTTTTGGAATATTTGAATTTGGTTCCATATCAGTCTTCTGAATTCCCTCTCAGGCATATCCAGAACCCACTCCTCCTCCTCTGTAAAGCTTTTGTCTGTATCTAGCTCGTTTACATCTGCTGGTCTCTTCTGCTTTTGGACGTGTTTCGATAATGTTAATTGTTTCTTGCTGGGCATGATTATTCTTATTTTACTGTAATTATTATTAATATGATCAGGAGATAGGCGTTCCTTAGTGTCTGTAATGTGTAGTAGGTATGGTTAGGTCTTGTCTACGTAGAGGCTGCGGCGGGTGGATCTGCGGTCGTGTGGGGTCCGTGGTGGTGGAAGGGGTCCGGCGGGCAGGGCGGAGCTCGGAGGTGGTCTGGCGTGTGGGGCAGGGGCCCAGTGGGTGAGGTAGGTGTCGTGGGGGGGAGGGGAGTCCAGTGGGCTGGGGGGGAGTTTCTGTGGGGTCTGGAGGGCAGGGTAGGGTTTGCATGGGTCCAGCAGGCAGGGCAGGGCTAGCGGGGTTCTGGTGCATGGGGCAGGGGACTCATGGGGTCCAGAGATCTGGGTGGGGCTTGTGTGGGGCCCGGTGGGCTGGGCTGGTGTCACGCACAATCACGCAGGTGGGGCGGGAGTAGTGGTGGGTCTGGCGGGCAGGGCAGGGCTCTTGCTTATTCTGGCAGGTCCGCGGGGTCAGAGTGGTGTGTGTGCGCCATCTGAGGTGTCGGGTGTGGTCCGGTGGGGTCTCGCAGTCCAGTGGGGTCTAAGTCGGGGATGGCGGTTTCACAGGTATCGAGGGGGTAGTTTGGCGGCTGAGCCTGGTTCAATTGGGTGGGGCCGCTCAGGCAGGTGGATATAGTCTGTGTCTGATGACGTTAGACAGTCGCCGTTTTTCTCCTCATCTCTGTGTCCTATGTTAACTATTTTCCTGCCCACTACACGTGTTGAGATTTCACACTAGGTTAGAGATCCCTTTCTTTCTCTTCCCCTTGTCTCTTGTGGCTCCTTCTGTTCAAGGTTCCCCTTACTGGAAGCGCCACTCTCCACGTGAGCTGTTTCCAGCCCTGCCCTCCAAGCTCTACAGGAATCGGGGCTGTCACTGCATGCTGCAGTGGGCGAAAGTTCAAAAAGCCAGTAATTCCTCAGTACCGTGATTTTTTTAAAAAAGTGAGTTCAAGAGTTTGAAGCACTGAGACTTATGGTGGTTGTAAGGGTGTGGGTTCACCACAGAAAGGTTTCCTTCTTGATTTCCCCCTCCCTTGTCCCCAGAGCTCCTCTCACCCGAGTTGTCTGGCCGCCGTGGCAAACTCGAAGTCTCTTTTGGTTCTTGTAGTAGTGTTTTGTAGTGTTCTTTGTATAAGTCCTTCATTTCTCTGGTCACAATTATTACTAAATATTTCATCCTTTTGGTGGCTAATGTAAATGGGATTGCCCTCCTAATTTCCTTTTCAGCACTATAATTATTAGTATAGAGGAATCCAACTGATTTTTGTATGTTGATCTTGTACACTGCCACTTTGCTGAATCTTCCAATGAGGTCCAGTAGTTTTTGCTGAGTGTTTGTGGGTTTGTATGTATTAGATCCTATGTTGTTAAGTGCTGTTGTTAAGTGCCGTCGAGTCGGTTCCGACCCATAGCGACCCTGTACAGGGTTTCCGAGGGTGTAAATCCTTACGGGAGTAGAAAGCGTCATCTTTCTCCCGCGGTAGGATTTTACTTCCTCTTTGCTAGTTTGGATGCCTTTAATTTCCCTATCTTGCCTTTTAGCTCTGATTAAGACTTCCTACAAAATATTGAATAGGAGTGGTGATAAAGGGCATCCTTGTCTGGTTCCTGTTCACAAAGGGAAAGCCCTTAGTTTCTCTGCATTGACAGTGATGTTGGCTGTTGGTTTTGTATGTTGTTGTTGTTGTTAAGTGCCGTCGAGTCGGTTTCAACCCATAGCGACCCTGAATAGGATTTCTGAGGCTGTAAATCTTTATGGGAGCAGATCGCCTCATCTTTCTCCCGCGGAGCAGCTGGTAGTTTCGAACTGCTGACCTTCCGGTTCGCAGCCTGATTCGTAACCACTACGCTACCAGAGCTTGTTCATAATTACATAGAGGAATTTCCCTTCAATTCCCATTTTGTCGAGGGTTTTTTTTATCAGGAATGGATGTTGGATTTTGTCAAATGCGTTTTCTGCATCAATTGATATGATCCTTTGGTTCTTTCATTTTTGTTAATTTATATGACTGATTACATTGTTTTCTTAATATTGAACCACCCTTGCATTCCTCTTATGAGCCCCACTTGATTAGGATGTATTATTAAAAATATTATTATTATTAGTAGTAGTAGTAGTAGTATTGATGTGTTGTTGAATTCTGTTGGCTTGGATTTTGTTGAGAAGTTTTACATTGAAGTTCATGAGGGATACTTGTTTATAATTTTCTTCCTAGAGATGTCCTTCCCTGGTTTTCATATGAGGGTTATGCTTGCTACATAGAATGTATTAGGAAGTTTTCCATCCTTTTCTATATTCTGAAATAATTTTTGTAGAATTGGTGACAACTCTTCCCTGAATGTTTGGTAAAACTCACCATGAAGCCATCTAGTCATGGCCTTTTTTGGGGTGGGAGTTTTTCATGACCTGGACAATTTTTTCCTTTGTTACAGATCTGTTCAAGTTTGCTTTTTCATGCTGTTTAAGTGTGCATAATGAGGGATAATGGTCACTTATCCCTTATCTTAACAGTTATCATGAGGGATAATAGTCTGTAATTTTCTTCTTTAGTGATGTCCTTCTCTGGTGTTGGTATGAGGGTTATAGTTGCTTCCCATCAATGAAAAGTCCAGGGACAGATAGCTTCACTAGTGAGTTTTACCAAACATTCATGGTAGAGCTGTCACCAATTCTACTGAACTTACTCCAGATTTTAGAAAAGGATGGAAAAGTTGTCTATGACTTTCAAGTAAACATAACATTATATTATGAGAATGAAAACAACTGTGGTGGATTGAATATATTCCAATGTAAAGAGGTAATAGGCGACACTATATATTTTTAGTGTTTTTAATATTAATTACGTGATTGTTTACATGGGAGAACATTAGCTTTACATTTATCCTAACATATTTTGTTTCATTGCAATGATTATAATCCTCTTCATACATCATTAAACAACCAAATGGTACAACCCGCAAGCTTCTACCCCAGTGTCAGAACACATACCCTCTCCATCCCTGAGCCAAGAGTCCCCAGCCACTCCATTTCTCCATGTAATCATGTCTGCTTCTATCTCTGGCATTACTGCTTCTTTGGATAGAGTCCCGCACTCCGCTCCTCTCCCCTAATGGCCACAGGGACCTCCACTCCAGGATTGCAAAAGCAACCACTTCCCTCCTTTTGTTACAAAACCTCTACCTTTAGATTTCCAACACAGTCATTCCTAATAGCAATTATTCACTATTGAACCACAAGAGTCTCATCCTCATCTCCTTTCTTCAGCCCCATACAGAGAGGTTGGAAACCATTCAGTGGTAAAG
>NW_006408683.1:67814-74528 GCF_000296735.1 Chrysochloris asiatica
TAAATATAGGTCAAGTTCATTAAATTGTAGTGGATTACTCTTTTTTTTCCTCTTCTTTCTTCTAGTTGAGTTCTGATCATCCATTTTTAGTATTGGAAGGGGGTTTACCCTGAGGGTACTTGATGTCTCCCCAGTGAACAACTTGCTTGTTATGGTAGTGGTCAGACTGCCATTATTGTTTTTTATTTTTCCTGCTGATCTTTATTTTAAGAAGTATTATCTGTTCCTCTAGCTGCTCCAGCCTGGTCTGCTTGCCTTTTCAAGTGAAAATTTCCCTCCTTGGAAGATTCTAGATGGGGATCAGGATTCCACCTACCATCTTATGCAATGCAAAGGCTCTCAGATAGAGACACTTGTTTTAATATGTATTAAAACTTGTTGTTGTTGTAAAGTGCTGTCAAGTCAGTTCCGACACATAGCGACACTGAACAGGGTTTCCGAGGCTGTAAATATTTACAGGAGCAGAAAGCCTCCTTTCTCCCACAGAACAGTAGGTAGTTTCGAACTTCTGACCATGAGATTAGCTGCCTGATTTGTAACCAAAACTAGTTCTGTTTATTTCATTGTAATTTTTTTTTAAAGTAGAGAAAATTTCAAGTAACATAATCTTAACCTCATTAAGTCATCCACTGTGACCCTTGGCTTTTCTTCAGATTTTTGTTTAATTGTGTGTGTGCGTGTGTGTGCATATGTGTGTATAATTTTAAATACATATAAGTAATTGATAGAATTTCAACTTGACAAAAGGCATCATAAGGTAAACCATGCCTTTTATATGGATCTCCAGAGGCTGAAGGTCCTGATAGCCTTGCAACTCCCACTGAGACTGCAGCCCTGCAGGTCCCCTACTTGATTACAGGGACAAACACATGCTCATAGGGAGGAAGAACAAAGACAGGTAAGATATATTGTTTGTACATGGAGAGTCTGGACCCTTCAACTCCATATCAGGTACACAGGGAAGGGGAAATCAGGGCAAGACACAGTGTCTCCCATAAAGGCTTACCAGGACACACCCTGCTGACCTTCAGGGGTCTAGGAGGGCTGAGTTGTCTTCTGTACAGAACAAATATGAGTGATTTCTGGGATAATATTTACAAAGAATTCATTATGAATTGAACCCTTTGCAGTTTTGTAAATAATTGCTCTGCTACATTATTCTACAAATTAAAGCTGGAAAGATGTTCATAGGACTATCTCGACTTACACAAATACATTTTTTAAAGCTTTTATTGTGTATTGAGCGATAATTTATGTGTGAGAAGATCCATTTTGCACTCATCCTATCTTATTTTGTATTACTGCAATGATTACAATCCCTTCCATGCAACACCATTTAAGAATATGTGCTTCTACTCCATGTTCTTTGTTTTTGTTTTTGTGTTTTTGTTTTGTTTTGTTTTTTGATGTACACAAAAACACTCAGGAATATATATATATACAAATTTATTTAAACAACTCAAAATGAAGAGAAACAGCTGTAAACATCCATTGAAAATCAGAACATGAAATGTACAAAGTATGAATCTGGGAAAATTGGAAGTTGTCAAAAATGAAATATCTTAGGCAGTAGTGAGCTGAAATGGAATGGTATTGGCCATTTTGAATCTGACAACCACTTGCTTTACTATGCTGGGAATGACAAATTGAAGAGGAATGGTGTTGCATTCATTGTCAAAAAGGACATATCCAGATCAGTCATGAGGTACAATTCTGTAGGATAAAATCCATGTGCCTACAGGGAAGTCCAGTTAATATCACTATTATTCAAATTTATGCACCAACCACTAAAGCCAGTGAGGACAAAATAGAAGAATGCTACCAATACTTCAATCTGAAATTGATCAAACATACAATCTAGATGCATTGATCATTACTGGTGATTGGATTGCAAAGGTTGGGAGCAAAGAGGAAGGATCAGTAGTTGGAAAATAATGGCCTTGGTGATAGAAATGATGTTGGCGATCGCATGATGGAATTCTGCAAAATCAATGATTTCTTCATTTCAAATACCTTCTTTAGACAGCATAAGTGACGAATATACACATGGACCTCACCAGATGGGATACATAGAAATCAAATTGATTACATCTGTGAAAAGAGACAATGGAAAAGCTCCATATCACCAGTCAAAATAAGACCAGAGGCAGACTGTGGAACAGACTATCAATTACTCCTATGCTAAGAAGCTGAAGAAAATGAAGCAGAAGAAAATGAAGACAAGTCCAGGAGAGCCAAAATATGACCTTGACTTTATCCCACCTGAATTTTGAGATCATCTGAAGAACATATTTTATACATTAAACACTAAAGACTGAAGACCAGACGAGTTCTGGGATGACATCAAGAACATTATACAGGACAAAAACAAAAAAAGTCATTGAGAAGACAAAAAAGAAGGAAAAAGTCAAAATGGATGTCAGAAGAGACAATGAAACTTGCTTTCCAGTGTAGAGATGTTAAAGCAAATGGAAGAAATGAGGAGGTCCAAGAGCTGAACAGAATATTTCAAAGTTCAGCTTGAGAAGATAAAGCCAAATATCACAACAAAATCAGAAAACCAAAAAGGAAGAACAGGCTCAGCATTTCTCAAGCTGGGGGAATTGGCAGAAAAATTCAAGCCTCGACTTTTGTTATTTAAGGATTCCTGGGCAAATTATTGAATGATGCAGAAAGCATCAAGAGAAGTTAGAAGGGAGCAGACCAGCCTGGAGCAGCTAGAAGAACAGAAGATACTTCTTGAAAGAAAGATCTACAGGAAAAATATAAAATAGCACAGGCAGACCAACAGTTACTACAAGAACAAGCAAGTTGTTTGCCCAAGAGACATCAAGTCAAGTGGTCAGGTCCCTCAGTGTAAACCCCCTTCCAAGACTAAGACTCAACGTGAATACATGCTCTGAGTGGTGACCACACTTGTCACCGATAAGGGGAAGTGAGGGAAAAGCAGCAATGAAGCTGCAAGCTAAGCCCTACAATATTCAATAGATTTCTGTGAACCCAGGTGAAGACCTGGTTGGCCAGCACAATGGCAAGACCTGGGGACTCTTCAGCCCAGAGTCAGTGACATATCCACAGAGGATTACAGTGGAGAGTGAAGCATCCAGCTGATAAGAAGAGAGGGCATATGCACAAGACCACCCACACTTGCAGATAATACCCACTTGACATGGCTTCAATGACTGGATGATTAGAGCTCAACCAAAAGAAAAAAGAAGCGGGACAAAAAAGAGTAATCTGATACAATTTGATGAACTTGACCTACACCTATGAATGCAGTAGCTCAAAAGAGGGAATAAATCTTTACAGCAAGGATCAATCCCACCCCCTCCATACACAGAGAAGACAGTGATGGGCAACGTAAATATTGGCTACCCAAAATGGGGTGGGCTACAAAGGCAAGAAGTTACTGGTTTACAAGCTTTCAAGAGGGAACCCAGACCCCGAGAGCGTGGAGGAAGGTAGAATCTCCACTGAGTACTATCAAATCTGTGTCAGCGGGACTGATGAAAGGAAATGCGGATAGGTCTCTTATCAATAGTGAATAATTGTTATCAGGACTGATGTGAGGGTTGGAAATGTAAAGGTAGACATTTGGTAGCAAGGAGGGAAATGATTAACTTTTCAGCCTAGTAGCAGAGGTCCCTGGGGCCATAAAGGGAGATGAGCGGAGAGCTGGACCCTACATATATATATAGAGAAAGAAAGAGACAGAGAGACAGACAGACAGACACAGAGAGAGAGAGATTCTTAGTCCTGGTGTGGTGCTGTGGGTTAATACGCCAGACTCCAAAGCCTTTCTAACTGCAAGGTTGGCAGTTCAAGCTCACCAGTTGCTCCTCAGAAACAGTGTTGTTTTTGTTGTGTGCCATGGAGTCGTGTATGACCCATAGCACCTTGTACAGCGTTTCCAAGGCTATAAATCTTTATAGGAGCAGAAAGCTTTATCTTTCTCCCATGGAATGGCTGGTGAATTCGAACTGCTGACCTTAAGGTTCGCAGCCCATTCATAACCACTATGCTACCAGAACTCATTTTATACACACACATACACACATATATATGTTGATATGTGGCATGGAATCAGTTCCGACTACTAGAGATCCTGTACAGGGTTTCCAAGGGTTTAAAAATTGACTGGAGTAGAAAGCCTCATCTTTCTCCCATGAAAGAGCTGGCAGTATCAAACTTCTGACCATGATGTTCACAGCCAGATTCTTAACCACTTACACTACCAGAGCTTCTTATATATTGACTATAAAAATAAGGTTTTCTAGGAGCAGTTGGTGAGCTTAAGCAGCCAACCATGCAGTTCAAATGACTTAGCAGTCTCGCACAATAAAACAAAGTACCACACCAGGACTCTGAATATATATATATATATACTTAAGGTCAGCGGTTCGAAACTACCAGCCGCTCCGCGGGAGAAAGACGAGGCTTTCTACTCCCGTAAAGATTTACACCCTCGGAAACTCTGTACAGGGTCGCTATGGGTCGGAACCGACTCGACAGCACTTAACAACAACAACAACATATATAGATAGATAGATAGATAGATAGATAGATAGATACAGAGAGAGAGAGAGAGAGAGAGAGAAACCTGTATAGGATCTCTATGTGTTGGAGCCCATTCCATGACAATTAACAATACCCATATATATATTCGGAGTTTGATGTGGCTCTGTGGGGGCTTACTTGGCCAGACTGCAAAGCTGTTTGAACTGAAAAATTGGCAGTTCAGGCTCACCAGCTGCTCGTCGGAAACTCTATACAGGTTCTTATATAAGGAGCTCTGGTGGCGTAGAAGTTAGGAATCGGTCTTCTAACCTCACTGACGGTCAGCAGTTCGAAACTACCAGATGTTCCATGTGAGAAAGATGAGGCTTTCTATTTCTGCAAAGATTTACAGACTAAGAAACTCTGTTACAGGGTCTCTTTGCGTCAGATCCAAGTCCATGGCATATGTATATAGAAAAAGAGAGAGGGAGAGAGAGATTCGAAGAGACTCAGAGAGATTCAGAGAGACTAGGAGAGACTCAGAGAGACTCGGAGAGATTTGGAGTCCTGGTGTGGTGCTGTGGGTTGATGCGCCAGATTCCAAAGCTGGTTTAACTACAAGGTTGGTGGTTCGAGCTCACCAGTTGCTCCTCAGAAACCGTGTTGTTATTGTTGTGTGCTGTGGGGTCGTGTACGACCCATAGCACCTTATACAGGGTTTCCGAGGCTGTAAATCTTTACAGGAGCAGAAAGCCTCATCTTTCTCCCACGGAGCGGCTGGTGGATTCAAAGTTCTGGCCTTAAGGTTCGCAGCCCATTCATAACCACTATGCCACGAGAGCTTGTTTTATATATATACACACACACATATATATATATATATGTTGATATGCGGCATGGAATCAGTTCCAACTAATAGAGATCCCGAACAGGGTTTCCAAGGGTTTAAAAATTGAGGGGAGTAGAAAGGTTCAGCTTTCTCCCACGAAAGACCTGGCAGTATCGAACTGTTGACCGTGATGTTTGCAGCCAGACTATTAACCACTACATTACCAGAGCTTCTTATATACTGACTGTAAAAATAGGGTTTTCTAGGAGCAGTTGGTGAACTTAAACCACCAACCGTGCAGTTCAAATGACTTAGCAGTCTCGCACAATAAAACAAAGTGTACCACACCAGGACTCTGAATATATATATATATATATATAGCTTTGGTAGCGTAGTGGTTACGAATGGGTCTGCAAACCACACGGTCAGCAGTTCGAAATGACCAGCCCTTCCATGGGAGAAAGATGAGGCTTTCTAAGATGAGGCTTTCTGCTCCCGTGAATTCTTACAGCCTCGGAAACCCTGTATAGGGTCTCTATGTGTTGGAACTGACTCCATGACACATAACAATACAGATATATATATTCGGACTTTGGTCTGGCTCTGTGGGGTGTTAATTGGCCAGACAGCAAAGCTGTTTGAACTGAAAAATTGGTGGTTCAGACTTACCAGCTGCTCCTCGGAAACCCTATACAGGTTCTTATATAAGCAGCTCTTGTGGCATAGAAGTTAGGAATCGGTCTGTGAACCTCAATGACCGTCAGCAGTTCAAAACTACCAGCTGTTCCATGTGAGAAAGATGAGACTTTCTGCTACCACAAAGATTTGCAGCCTCAGAAACTCTGTACAGGGTCTCTATGGGTCAGATGCAACTCCATGGCATATGTATATAGAAAAAGAGAGAAAGAGAGGGAGAAAGAGACTCGGAGAGACGCAGAGAGATGTGGAGAGATTCGGAGATACTCAGAGAGATTCAGAGTCCTGGTGTGGCGCTGTGGGTTAATGCGCCAGACTCCAAAGCCGTTTTAACTGCAAGGTTGCCTGTTCGAGCTCACCAGTTACTCCTCGGAAACAGCATTATTGTTGTGTGCCGTGGAGTCGTGTACAACCCATAGGACCTTGTACACAGGGTTTCTGAGGCTATAAATCTTTATGGGAGCAGAAAGCCTCATCTTTCTCCCGCGGAGCGACTGGTGGATTCATACTGCTGTGACCTTAAGGTTCGCAGCCCATTCGTAACCACTATGGTACCAGAGCTCGTTTTACACACACACACACATACAAAAACACACATATATACATATGTTGTTGTTGTTGTTGTTAAGTGCCATCGAGTCGGGTCCGACCCATAGCGACCCTGTACAGGGTTTCCGAGGGTGTAAATCTTT
>NW_006408683.1:76640-85670 GCF_000296735.1 Chrysochloris asiatica
ACATATACATGCCATGGAGTCGGTTCTGACTCATAGAGACCGTGTACAGAGTTTCCAAAGCTATAAATCTTTATGGAAGTAGAAAACCTCATCTTTCTCAAAAGGAACAGATGGTATAAGTTCAAACAACTTTTCAGTCTGGCCAATTAACACACAGTGTCACACCAAACTCCGGATATATATATGTAATGTTATGTGTCATGGAGTCTGTTCCTATGCATGGAGATCCTTTACAGGGTTTTCCTGGCTGTAAAAATTCACGGGAGCAAAAAGCGTCATCTCCCTCCCATGGAAGAGCTGGCAGTTTCGAACCGCTGACCATGAGGTTCACAGCCCCATTCGTAACAGAGCTCCATTTGTTGTTGTTAAGTGCCATCAAGTCAGTTCCGACCCATAGAGACCCTGTACAGGGTTTTCGAGGGTGTAAATCTTTACGGGAGTAGAAAGCCTCATCTTTCTCCCGTGGAATGGCTGGTAGTTTCGAACTGCTGACCTTGCGGCTTGCAGCCCAATTCGTAACAACTACGCTACCAGAACAGAGCTCCATAACTATATCTAAATATATATATGTATATCAGAGTCCTGGTGTGTTGCTTTGGTTTATTGTGCGAGACTGCTAAGCCATTTGGACTGCATAGTTGGCGGTTCAAGGTCACCAACTGCTCCTAGAAAACCCTATTTTTACAGTAGGTATATTAGAAGCTCTGGGAGTGTAGTGGTTAAGAATCTGGATGTGAACCTCATGGTCATCAGTTGATACCACCAGCTTTTTCATGGGAGAAAGACGAGGCTTTCTACTCCCGTCAATTTTTAAACCCTTGGAAACCCTGTTCAGGATCTCTATTAGTCAGAACCGATTCCATGCCGCATATCAACATATATATATGTGTGTGTGTAAAAGAAGCTCTGGTAGCATAGTGGCTGTGAATCAGGCTGGGAACGTTTAGGACAGCAGTTCGAATCCACCAGCTGCTCTGTGGGAGAAAGATCAGGCTTTCTGCTCCCGGAAAGATTTGGTGAGCTGAGCAAGGGGATTGGAGGGAAAAAAAGGCTTGGAAGTCAGGAACCAGCCATTTTGCCATTTCTTTATAGAAGTTGTCAATGTCTCTGAAAATTTGGAAGTCAAAAGTGCTGTTTTCTGGCCATTGACTAATTGCAACCAGGTATAGTGCAAAAATCAATTAATTATTTTTCAGATTGATTTCTATTAGATATAATTTCTTTAGATTATTCAGAAGACAGCCTAGAGGGGAGGGGTGGCTTGTAAAGCCTCAGCTCCCATTTTGGGTGGGTCAAGGAGTCACTACTGAAGGAGGTGTCTGCCTTCCCACAGGTGAGAAGGGAGAAGCCAAAGGTACGACTTTCGGACAGGATGGCCTGGAAAGGGTTATGGGCTTCCCTGCACCCTCTGCCAGGGGAGTCTAAGTGATCCCCCAAGGATCAGGGGACAAAGCAGAATCTCTTGGGATCCTCAGGAGAGAGTGCCGTGGGATGACTTTTTAGACCCAGGAATTTTTTACTGGTGTTGGATGAGGATAGATTTAGTAGAATGAATGGCCTCTGAGATCTGGAGCCATGTAAAAGAAAAAACAGACTACTTGGAAGTGAGCAGTTGGGGAAAGGGAGTTTTGAGAACCACCAGGGATTCCCAGGCCTGAAAGGGTTTGTGATCCCTGGTAGTCAGTTGCAGAGGGAGAGAGAAAGAGAGAAGAGAGAGCAGAAAAGCGGGCTACTCATATGAGCAGTCGGAGAAAGAGATCTTAGTTTCAGGAGTTTTGAGAGTTTGCTGGGGTGTGCCCCAGTCAGAAGCTCACAATCCTCCCGGACTGAATCTACAATCTCTCACAGTCTGCTGGAGAGAGAAAAAGAAAAGGAGAAAAGTGATGGGAAAGTGGCTAAATAGCTAGGACATGTTTGGGAGGGGGCTGATGCTTAGAATAGGCTAGCTGTATGGGGGATAAGGCCTTTGTGAGGTCTTGCCAGAGGGTGGAATTCAGGTGGGGCTAACTGATGGGAATGAGGAATTTAAAATATAAGGAAAATAGACATTTTAGAGTGTTACGGCAGTTAATAGAAAAGGCTTAGACAAAGAGGACCTCTGACCACTTTCCGTTCCGTTGGAGGAATTTCTCTAGATCTCTGAGAATTCTATAATATAAGGCGCAATTTTCAAAACATGATTGGTTTGATTTCAGATTGTAAATGAACTCTTTTTTTTTTTTTTTTTTGGAAATTGACCAAGAGCCATCCTAATGGGGTTTCTTTTTCTGTTTTTGAGATATGGGTTCCCATAATTTTTGTGCTCAGTTAAAGGGAGAGGTAAGAGGGGGGTGGCTGGGGCTCAAGATGTTTCTCTACAGGGCGTCCCGAGGAGAGAAATATTGAGGCGGGAGACAGGAGGGAGAGTCAGAAGAACAACCAAAGTGTCCCCTGTATTGTTCAAATGGTGGGCCCCTGAGACATATAAGAAAGGCCTGCTGAAGCCTATGTCTGGGGTCCAGAGGAGGTATTCTGTAGGTATCTTAGAGAAAACCTCTTGAGGCCAATTCACCTTCCCTGTGGGAACAACTAGGGAGGAATCAGCCAGTGGTGGATGGTTGGAGCCGGTCTGGAACATGGTCTTGTGTTCTTCTGGAGCCAAGAGGTTAGGAAGGAGAAAAAAGGGAGACAACTGCCCAGACAGGTGACCAAAGTTGTGAATGCTGCAAGTCCCTTTAGAGGCTACTGGAGAGTAACCCTGGCCAAGCCTCCTCAGTTGGACTTGGTTTGTTCACAACTCTGAGATGTCTCAGAATGAAAAGTTAATCTTATGTCTAAGGATTCACCCATCTAGCTTCTGCCAACTACTGTGCCTTAGATTATGAGGAGAGGAAGAGAAAAGGGTGTGGGGAATGGGGCGAAGGCAACCCAGAATCAGCCGGGGAACTTCAGCTTACTCTCCCTGGCTCCATGTTGGGTGCCAAAATATAAAGAAAAGAAAAGAAAAAAGAAAAGGAAGGAGGGAAGGAAGGAAGGAAGGAACGAACGAACGAACGAATGAACGAACGAAGGAAAGAGAAAGCCTTGGCTTCAACAGCAGGCAAGTTTATTGAGAGTAAACCTGGGAGGGGGTAGTCTTACTTCACCAAAGGAGACCAAGAGCCCGTCTGTTCTCTTACAGACTGGGGTATTTAAGGCGGTGTAGTATGGGTACAGTTCTGGTGAGTTTACAATGAGCAGGGGTATGGAGATTGAGCAGGGGTATGGAGATTTTCCTGAAACCTGGAGTTGGGGTGGGGGAGGGGAGGGTTTCCAGGTGTAACAAAGACCCAAGCTTCCCGGGAGACCGGAAGCTCAAGCAGGACCCCATTCAGTGCCAATTGTGGGTAGTTGCAATGCCATTCTGTTGATCAGGTGCCAGGTCCTTTATATCCTCTTTGCCAATTTGGATGCATTTACTTTCCCAATCTTGCCGTATAGCTCTGGCTAAGACTTCCAACACAATGTTGAATAGGAGTGGTGATAAAGGGTATCCTTGTCTGGTTCCTATTCTCAAAGGGAAAGCTTTCAGTTTCTCTCCATTGAGAGTGATGTTGGCAGTTGGTTTTGTATACATGGTCTTAATTATGTTGAGGCTTTTCCCTTCAAATCCTATTTTGTTCAGTGTTGTTATCAGGATTTTGTCAAACGCCTTTCCTATATCAATCAATATGATCATGTGGCTCTTTTTCGGTTTTGTTTTGTTGCTGTTGTTTTTTTAAAAATTATATGGTGGATTACATTGATTGTTTTTCTATTATTGAACCATCTCTGTATCCCTGATATGAATCCCATTGGGTAATGATGTGTTACTTTTTTGATATGTTGGTTAGGATTTTGTTGAGGATTTTTGCATAGATGTTCATGAGTGCTATCGGTATATAATTTTCCTTCTTAGTGATGTCCTTCCACCGTTTTGGTATGAGGGTTATGCTTGCTTCATAAAAGGTATTATGACATTCCCCACCCTTTTTCTATTATTCTATTCTGGGATAATTTGAGAAGAATTAGTGACAGCTCTTCCCTGAATGTTTCCTAAAATTCACCAGAGAAGCCATTTGACCCTGGGCTTTTTTTTGGTTGGGAATTCTTTGATGACCTGATTAATGTCTCCTTTTGTTATAGGTCTATTCTAGTTTTCTACTTCACTTTGTATAAGTTTAAGTAGATCTTGTTTATCTAAAATTTGTATCCATTTCATAGATTTTCAAATTTGTTGGAGTACAAGTCTTCATAGTATTCTGCTATTATTCTTTTTCTTTCTATTGATTCTGTTGTGACATCACCTATGTGGTTTCTTATGCGTGTTATTTGAGTCTTTTCCCCCTTTTCTTTTATTAGGTTTGCCAGTGGTTTGTCAATTTTATTAATCCTTTCAAAGAACCAACTTCTTTTCCTGTTGATTCTTTCTATAGTTTTTCTGTTTTCTATCTTGTTTATTTCTGCTCGAATCTTTATCATTTCTTTTCTTCTGGTTACTGTAGGTTTACTTTGTTGGTCTGTTTCTAATTGTTGGAGAAGTTGTGTTAATGTGTTGAGGTTAGCTCCTTCTTCTTTTTGGATGTACACATTTATTGCAATAAATTGTCCTCTCAGCACTGCTTTTGCCATGTCCCAAAGATTTTGGTATGCTGTATTTTCATTCTCATTTGTTTTTAGGAATTTTGTAAATTAACGTTTTATTTCTACTACCCAGTAGCTTTTAAGCTGGCTCAAATACAATTTCCATGTATTTGACTTTATTACCTTAGTCTTGCTATTGTTGATTTCTAATTTCATAACATTGTGATTTGAGAAGATGATTTGTAGTATTTTGATGTTTGTAAATTTATGGAGGCTTGTTTTGTGGCCTAACACATGGTCTATTTTGAAAACTGATCCATGTGCACTAGAGAAGAATGTGTATTGTGCTGTTGTTGGGTTGAATACTCTGTACACATCTATGAAGTCAAGTTGATTGATTGTGTTGTTTAGTTAATCTGTGTCTTTGTTGATTTTCTTTCTGGTTATTCTATCCTTTTTCAAAAGCTGTGTCTTAAAATTTCCCACTATTATTGTAGATTTGTCTATTTCTTTCTTTAAATCTATTATGGTCTTCTTTATATATTTTGCGGCTCTTTCACTGGGAGCATAGATATTTATTATAGTTATGTCTTCTAGTTCAACTGGTCCTGTGTCATGAGATAGTGTCCTTCTTTATCTCTCATGCTGGTTTTTGTCTTAAAGTTTATTTTATTAGTGATTAGTACTGCTACTCCTGCTCATTTGTTATTACAGTTATCTTGGTATATTTTTTCCCATCCTTTAGCTTTTAATCTGTTTTTGTCTTTGTGTGTAGGCATGTCTCTTGCAGACAGCATATTGAAAGATCTTGTTTTCTTATCCATTCTGCAACTCTCCATTTCTTGGTGCATTTAATCCATTGACATTCAGTGTAATTATTGATCGGTATGAATTAATTGCTGTCACTATGTTTGTTATTTATGGTGCTGTTCATTTCTTTGTGCAGCATGTCTTTTTGTATACTTTATAGTGCATGTTTTTTTTATACTTTATAGTCAGGTTTTTTTTATATATATATAGTTTTGGTGTCTCATGTTCTTCTTGGATTTTCATTTTCTTGATATGTTGTGAAGTATTACTTTTCTTTGAGGTTGCCCTACATTCTATTAACTTTTTCCTCCCTTTAAAACTATCCTTTGCTCCCTTAAAAAAAATTCTCCTTGCCTACTATTGCAAAATACACTTGAGTGAGATAGAAAGGAATACCAGGAACATGGTTATAGAAGATTTTAAGCCTGTCTTCAGCCTATAACTGATTGGAATACCTAAAAGGGGTTCTATAACTTTCCCAGTGAAATAGGCTTCTTGCAGAGCATTTGTATTGCATAGGACTTTAGGTGAAATCCTGAGCCCCATCCAGAACCTTCTGAAATGAGACATTCCCACTTGAAAGGACATGCAGGCCAGCGCAGAGTGGCTGGAGGAACAGAAGGTACTTCTTGAAAAAAAAGACCAGGAGGAAAAATCAAAACCAAAAATGGCTGTCTAATTGTTTACTACAAAACAAGCAAGTTATTCACCAGGGAGCCATCAAAACAAACAATCAAGTCCCTTTAGGACAAAACCCCCTCCAGGACTGAAACTCAAAGAGATCACAGAGCAGGCATGTGAGCTTGCTGGTGACTGCTCTGGTCTACTTGTGAGTGGAAGTAGGGGAAAGGCAGCAATGAAGAGATCGGCAAACTTTGACTATGTTCTATAGACTCCTGTCTACTTGAAGATGAGAGAGAGAAGAGGAAGGATTGGTGTTCTGAAGTGTGGTAAGACTTGGGGACTCCTGTGCCCATGGTCAAGGACCTAGTCATGGAGGGCTAGAGCTATGAGTGAAGTGTTCAGCTGATATTAAGTTAGGGAAGAGGCATAAGAATGCCCAAACTTGCAGATAGTACCCATTTGACCTAGCTTCAATGGCTTGATGATCAGATCTCAAATAGATGAAGATAAAGAAATTTGATAAAGGAAACAAGTGTAAATTGCTACAATTTGATGAACTTGACCTATACTTATAAAACATAGTAGCTCAAAATACAGACTTAGAAGGACAGAGTCTTCACATCATAGATTAAACCTATCCCCTCTGTACACAGTGTTGATAGGGATGGGCAACATTAGACATTGGCCACCTAAAATAGTAGCGTAGTGGTTACTAATCTATTCATAATGCAATTCATAAGGTCAGCAGTTTGAAACTATCAGCAGAAAGATGAGGCATTCTGCTCCTGTAAAGATTTACAGCCTCAGAAACACTGTAAGCATCGCTATGAGTCGGAACCAACTCCATGGCACATAAACACCACCATAAAGGCATGAAGTTTTCAAGACGTAGTTTAATTCAAGAGTGTATGGGGGGAGCATAGAATCCCCACTGAAGAGTTTCCCTCTTGTCTAGATGGGCCTGGTGAAAGGAGGTAGGGATAGGATTTATTTGACTCAATAGTGAGTAATTGTTATCGTACCTAATTTCAATTGTCACAAATGTAAAGGTAGAAATTGTGTAACAAAAAGCGGGGAATAGTTAATCTTACATTCCAGGAACAGAGGACCCTAGGAGAGAGAAGAGCATGAACAGAATATGGGACCCTAACCAGAGAAGCCAGTGACACCAAAAATGGAGGCAGAGGTGATGGCAGAGATTGAGCAGCTGGGGATTCTATACTCATGGAAAGAGAAAGACTGTGTATTGATGGCCAGAAGGCTGACTTCCAGAATATGCAATTTGGTTGTCTAAATGACATATATTCCTGTGTGTTTTTTGTTGTTGTTGTTTTGCTTTTCCTGGGTTTTTTGTACATCAAAAAAATAAATTTAAAAAAAGAAGAAGAAGAAGAAGTAGGTTTTCTTGATAAAGTAAACTATTTATGATGGTTTTTGGGGAAGGAGGAAATGATACATGTGCTAGAGGGTAGACACACGTTGACATGGGTGACGGGGCAGACAATACACAACTGGTGGGAGGTTGGCAGAGGAAAGATGGTGGTGGCGGAAGACACAGAGAGTAATGCAGCAGTTAAAATGATTAGGGGTAAATGCTAGTAACTGTTGGCACATAGAAGGGATTGCAAACATGTAATGAAGCAAAGTATATGATTTGTTGAACATAAAACTGATGATCTCCTCTCAAAATCTTCACTCAGTTCACAATAAAAAGTTAATGAAAAGAAAAGATGCTAGGGAAATTTTCTTCCAGCAGCTCTTCGATGATCTTTTCTGTGGTTTTCTTTGACTATTCCTGTTCTGCAATTTTAGTCACCTGTAGGTTCTTTCTATTCATTTGTCTTTCTTTAACTTTCTACAGATTTCTGCCTTCTTTTTTCTACTTATTCTATCTTTTCAAAATTGAGAGACTTACCTTCTAAGTCTATAATTCTGGTATCATTCCTTCCCTACTCCTTTTTATTATTATTATTTAAGTTTTTATTGTGGAGAGAATTTCCGGTGCTTCCCTGACCAGGCAGCTCAGGTAGGGCAGTCTCAGGGAAAAGGGGCGGAATTGCACATAGAAAACCTCTGTCTAGCAGACAGACAGCCTTTGCACAAACATAAGAGCTTATATTTCATCATTCAGAACTCATTTTTTTTTAAAAGATCAAATTGCTGAGGAATTACAGGCATTTTGAGCTTTTGCCAGCCTACATGTGGCTCCCACTTCCGTGCCCGAGCCGGTGAGTGCCTCTGCCCCTGCAGACCTTGGAATGCAGGGCTAGAGCAACCCCACTTAGAAGGCTGTGTTTCCAGAGAAAAGGAATAATAAACTAACAAAGCCAAACAAATAGAGAGGGATATCGGCACGGATATCAGGAAATTCAGGGTACCCACGGTACAGAGAGACTAAGAGAGGCATTTTCTATGTCATCAAATACAGACATTGCCGCCCTGCAGCCACTACCCACAGCCCTCTACTGCCCCGGCCTAGACCAGCCCTCTGCCAAGCCAACGAGGCTCAGGAACACCCAAGGCACAGGCCCACCCACTGAGGCCAAGGCCCTCCCAAAGCCCAGACACTCCCACTGAGGCCAAGGCCTGTCCTGAGGCCCAACCCACCCACAGACTGGTCACAAAGGCCCATGCACAACAAAGGCTCAAATCGCATAGGAGCCTCATGGCCCAGTTGGCCCACAGCATGGTTGCCGCCCTGTCGCTGCCGAGATCCAGGTCCCCCAAGACACAACTCACCGCATAGCCAGGTCGCTGAGGCCCAGGGCCCCTGAGGCCCAACTGCTGCGCAGTCAGGTCGCCAAGGCCCAGTGCCCTAGACCCAACCGCCCTCAGCTCGGTCCCCGAGGCACAGTTCTCCTGAGGCCCAATCCGCCCAACCCGCCCACTGAGGCCCAAGCTGCCGATGCCCAGCTGCTGATACCCAGGCCCCCAGAGGCCCAAACCACCCGCCCTAGGCTCAACCCACCCGCCCGAGGCCCAAACGGCCCACCGCCGAGGCCCAGGCCCAACTGA
>NW_006408683.1:90440-90968 GCF_000296735.1 Chrysochloris asiatica
ACCACACTAGAAGGCTTGTAAGTCCGTCTTCTGCCTATGACTGATTGGAATACCTAAAATGGGGCTACAGCGTACCCAATGAATGAGGCTTCTTGCGGAGCCTTTGCAATACATAAAAGTATAGGTAGAAACCGGAACCACATCCAGATCTCCAGAGATGAGAAATCTCCACTTGAAAGGATGAGCAGACCAGCCTGGAGCAGCTAGAAGAATAAAAGATACCAAAAGAAAAAAAAGTTTTTATTGTGAATTATGTATTAGTTTACATGGGAGAACATTATCTTTACATTCATCCTATTGTACTTTGTTTCATTGCAATGATCACAATCCCTACATGCATCATCAAACACACTAAGGGTACACCCCACACTCCTGCCCACCAGCCACCAGCACACAACCCCTCTCCCTCCTGAGTCCAAAGTCCCCAACTGTTCCTTCTGTCCACATCATTGCCTCTGCCTCCATCTCTAGTGGCATTGCCTCTCTGGACACAGTCTTCCACTTCGCTTTTCTCCCTTGATGGTTCCA
>NW_006408683.1:92028-100414 GCF_000296735.1 Chrysochloris asiatica
TTATTTATTGTATGTGTGTGCAATGCAAACGCTCTGCAGGGAGCCTCCTTCACTGGGCAAGTTCTAGCCCCATTTTAGGTATTCTAGCCAGTTGTAGGGTGAAGATGAACTTACAAGCTTTCTCTGGTGATGTTTCTGGCTATTCCTCTCACTCCCTCTTCAAGTATCTATTTTACAATAATAGGCAAGGGAAACCAAGATTCAAAAGACAGCCAAGCATCATAACATCATTTCCCCACTTTTACCCATTAAAATCATGCCTCAATCTTTATATCTATGAGCCCTGTTGTTCCATGTTTGTGCTTAGATCGTTATTTACCTCTGTCCCATTTAGCCCATGTAAACCTTTCTAGTTATTCTCCCATCTGCCTTATATTTCCTTTCCCTTTATCCTTCTAGTGTATTACCCTCTGCCCTGTGTGTTCCACTATCCTGTGCCTATTCCCGACCATGTGCTCCACCTTATCCTCCATCCCTCTCACCCCATCCCATACACCTCAGTAACCAACAACAACAACAATAATAATAATAATAAAATTTCCACCTTTTAGTGTGTGTGTTTTTTTCTTAATCTTTTATGATAACGGCTCTATGCCATATTTCTCCTTTTGTGACTGATTGATTTTACTCAGCATAATGTCTTCAAGTTTCATCCATGTTATGTGGCTTGCTGCTTCCTTGTTATTCTTCAGGATAGTGTAGTATTCCATTGTGTGTGTACCAAAGTTTGTTTATCCATTCTTCAGTAGATGGGCACTTAGGCTGTCTTCATCCTTTTGCTATTGTAAATAGTGCTACTATGAACATTGGTGTCCATATATCTATTCGTGTTATGGCTTCTATTTCTTTTGGGTAAATACCAAGTAGAGGAATTGTTGGATCATAAGATATTTCTATTTGCAACCTTCTAAGGAAATGCCATATTGTTTTCCAGAGTGGTTGGACCATTTTGCAATCCCACCAGCAATGTAGGAGGGTTCCAGTCTCTCCACATCCTTGGCAACACTTATTGTCCTCTACTTTTTTGATCTTTGCTATTATTGTTGGTGTGAGATGATATCTCATTGTTGCTTTCATTTGAATCTCACTAAGAGCTGAATAGAACATTTCAAAGATCAGCTCAAGAAGATAAAGCCAAATATTACAATAAAATGTGCAAAGATCTGGAATCAGAAAACCAAAAAGGAAGAACATGCTTAGCATTTCTCAAGCTGGGGGAACTGAAAAAAAATTCAAGTCTCGACTTTTGTTGTTGAAAGATTCTCTGGGCAAATTACTGAATGATGCAGAAAGCATCAAAAGAAGATGGAAGGAATACACAGAGTCACTGTACCAAAAGGAAATCGCTAATGTTCAACCATTTCAAGAGGTAGCATATGACCAAGATCCAATGATTCTGAAGGAGGAAATCCAAGGTGCATTGAAGGAATTGGCAAAGAACAAGACACCAGGAATTGATGGAATAAAAATTGAAATCTTTGAAGAAAGTGAAGCGGCACAGGATGCACTCATATATCTATGCCAAGAAATTAGGAAGACAACTATCTGGCCGACTGATTGGAAGAGATCCATCCATATCTGTGCCCATTCCAAAGAGAGGTGACCCAACAGAATGCAGAAATCATAGGACAATCTGATATCCCATGCGAGTAAAGTTTTACTAAACGTAATACAGAAACGGCTCAAGAAGAGGCCGTGGGATGAGGGATAGCGTTGCTGATGTCCAATGGATCTTGGCTGAAAGCAGAGAATATCAGAAAGATGTTTACCTGTGCTTTACTGATATGCAAAAGTTTTTGATTGTGTGGGTCATGACAAGATATGGACAACATTGCAAAGTATGAGTATTCTGGAACACTTTATTGCGCTCATGAGGAATCTGTACTTGGAACAAGAGGCAGTTGTTTGAACAGAACATGAGAACACTGAATGGTTCAAAATTAAGAAAGGTGTGCAACAAGGTTGTATACTTTCACCATACTTATTCAACCTGTAAACTGAGCAAATAATCCGAGAAGCTGGTTTCTATGGAGAAAAATGTGGCATCAGGATTGGAGGAAGACTCATTAAAAACCTGCAATATGCAAATGATATAACCTTGCTTGCTGAAAGTGAAGAGGACTTAAAACATTTACTGATGAAGATCAAAGGGCACAGCCTTTGGTATGGATTCAATCTCAATGTAAAGAAAACAAAAATCCTCACCACTGGACCAAGAAACAACATTCTTATCAATGGAGAAAAGATTGTAGTTGTCAAGGACTTCATTCTTCTTGGATCAACTATCAACACTCATGGAATCAGGAGTCAAGAAATCAAACAACATATTGCATTAGGCAAATCTGCTGCACAAGAACTTTTTAAAGTGTTCAAGAACAAAGATGTCAGCTTGAGGACTATGGTATGCCTGACCCAAGTGATGGTATTTTCAATAACCTCCTATGCATGTGAAAGCTGCACAGTGAATAAGGAAGACCATAGAAGGATTGATGCTTCTGAGTTATGGTATTGGAGGAGAATATTAAAAGTACCATGGTCTGCCAAAAGAACAAATAGAGCCGTTTTGGAAGTGCACCAGAGTGCTCCTTGGAGGCCAAGATGGCCAAACTTCATCTCTCATACTTCAGACATTGTCAGGAGGGAAGGACCAATTACTGGAGAAATATATCATGTTTGGTAAGGTAGAGGGTCAGAGAAAAAGAGGAAGACCCCCAACGAGATGGATTGGATAAGTGGAAGCATCGATGGACTCAACTGTGCCAACAGTAGTCAGGTTGGCCCAGGATCAGGCAGTATTTCGTTCTGCTGTGCATAAGGTCACTATGAGTCGGTACCTAACAACAACAATAACAATGGCTAGTGATCATGAACATTTCTTCATGTTTGTTAACTGCCTGGATCTCCTCCTTGGTGAAGTGTTTATTAATGTCCTGTGCTCATTTTTTAATTGGGTTATTTGTCCTTTTCTTGTAGAGGTGGTGTAGGTTCCTATGTATTTTGGAAATTAGTTCCTTGTCTGATGTGTTGTTGCAAAAGATTTGTTCCCATTCTGTGGGCTTCCCTTTTACTCTTTTGATGCACATAAGTTTTTAAGTTTTAGTATGTCCCATTAATCTATTTTGTCTATTTTGTTTGTGTAAGTTTCAAAATGTTTGGTAATCTGTGTATGCCCTGTATTAGAGCTCTCACATTTCCCCCTATTTTTCCATTGATGACCTTTGTAATTCTGGGATTCACATTTAGGTCTTTAAACCATGCTGAGTTGGTTTTTGTATAAGGCGTGAGGTAAACGTCTTGTTTCAGTCTTTTGCATATAACTTTCCAATTCTGACAGCGACATCTATTGAAGAAAATATCTCCTCCCCATGCAATATACTAAGGTACTTTGTGGAAAATCAGCTGGCTGTATGCGGATTGGTTAATTTCTGGATTCTCAATTCTGTTCCATTGATCAGTGTATCTTTCATTATACCAACACCAGACTGTTTTGACCACTGTAGCCGTGTAGTAAAATTTGAAATCAGGGAGTGAGAGGCTTCCCACCCTATTCTTCTTCTTAAGCATTGCTTAGCTTATCCTTGGTCTCTTTCCTTTTTATATAAAGTTTGTAATTGCTTTTTCCATCTCTTAGAAAAATATCATTGGAATCTGGATCGGGATTGCATTATATGCGTAACTTGCTTTGGATGGTATTGACATTTTCACAATGTTAAGTATTCCTATCCAAGAGTATTGTATATTCTTCCATTTTTGTAGGTCTCTTTTGGTTTCTTGTAGCAGTATTTTTTTTTAATATTTTATTATGAATTATGTGATAGTTTACATGGGAGAACATTAATTTTACATTCATCCTATCATATATCGTTTCATTGCCATGGTTACAATCCTCTCCATGCATCATCAACCAACCAAAGGGTATACCCTGCAAGCCTGCCCGCACCTTCCCCCTCCCACTCCCCCCCTGGTCATCAGCAGCCCCTCTCCCTCTCTTGGTCTAAAGTCCCCAACTGCTCCATCGCTCCACATCATTGTCTCTGCCTCCATCTCTGGCATCACTGTTTCTCTGGGTAGGGTCTTGCTCTCTGCTCTTCTCCCTTGATGGTCCTAGGGATCTCTGCTCCTAGACTGCAAGGTTAATCACTCCCCTCCTTGCTACAAAATGTCTGCCTTTACATTTCCAACCCTCACAATCAGTCTTAATAACAATTATTCACTACTGTATCACAAGAGACCTATCCTCATTTCATTTCATCAGCCCCACCTAGACAGATTGGATACTACTCAGTGGAGATTCTACCTTCCTTCATGCCCTCTGGATCTAGGTTCCCTCTTGAAAGTTTGTAAGCCAGTCACTTCTTGCCTTTGTAGCCCCCCATTTTGGGTAGCCAATGTCCAAGTTGTCCATCCCTATCTACTCTGTGTATGGAGGGGGTGGGAATGATCCTTGCTGTAAAGATTTGTTCCCTCTTTGAGCTACTGCATTCGCCTTTACATTTCCAACCCTCACAATCAGTCCTAATAACAATTATTCACTACTGTATCACAAGAGACCTATCCTCATTTCATTTCATCAGCCCCACCTAGACAGATTGGATACTACTCAGTGGAGATTCTACCTTCCTTCATGCCCTCTGGATCTAGGTTCCCTCTTGAAAGTTTGTAAGCCAGTCACTTCTTGCCTTTGTAGCCCCCCATTTTGGGTAGCCAATGTCCAAGTTGTCCATCCCTATCTACTCTGTGTATGGAGGGGGTGGGAATGATCTCTGCTATAAATTTATTGTGAATTATGTGACAGTTTACATGGGAGAACATTAGTTTTACATTCATTCTATCATATATCGTCTCATTGCCATGGTTACAATCCCCTCCATGCAATCCTTCCCCCGTGTCCCTCAGGTCTTCAGCACACAGTCGCTCTCCCTCTCTGGGTCTAGAGTCTCCAGCTGCTCCATAGCTCCACATCATCATCTCTGGCTCCATTTCATGCATCACTGCTTCTCTAGGTAGGGTCCCACTCTCTGCTCTTCTCCCTTGATGGTCCTAGGGACCTCCGCTCTTGTAGCAGTATTTTGTAGTTTTCTTTGTATAGGTCCTTTGTTTCTCTGGTTACATTTATTCCTAGATATTTCATCCTTTGGATGGCTAATATAAATGATATTTTCCTAATGTCCTTTTCAGCTCTGTTGTTATTGGTATAGAGGAATCCAACTGATTTTTGAATGTTGATCTTAAATTCTGCTACTTTGCTGAATCTTTCAATGATGTCTAGTAGCTTTTTTACTGAGACTTTGGGGTTTTCTATATATAGGATCATATGGTCTGCAAATAGAAAGAATTTTACTAACTTTTTACCAATTTAGATGCCCTTGATTTCCCTATCTTGCCATATAGCTCTGGATAAGATTTCACCACAGTATTTAATAGGAGTGGTGACAAAGGGCATCTTTGTCTGGTTCCTGTTCTCAGAAGGAAGTTTTTCAGTTTCTCTCCATTGAGAGTAATGTAGGCTGTTGGTTTTGTATATATGCTCTTAATTATGTTGAGGAATTTCCCTTGAATTCCGACTTTGTTCAGTGTTTTTATCAGGAATGGATGTTGGATTTTGTCAAATGCCTTTTCTGCATCAATCCATATGGTCATATGGGGTTTCCCCTCTTTTTTCTTGTTTATATGGTGGATTATATTGATTGTTTTTCTAATGTGGAACCATCCTTGCATCCCTGATATGAATCCACTTGGTCATGATGTATTATTTTTTTGATGTGCTGCTGGATTCTGTTGGCTAGGATTTTGTTGAGAATTTTCACATCTATGTTCATGAGGGATATTGGTCTATATATTTTTTTCTTAGTGATGTCCTTCCCTGGTATTGGTATGAGGGTTATGCTTGCTTCATAGAATGTATTAGGAAGTTTCTATCCCCCTCTATATTCTAGAATAATTTGAGTAAAAATGGTGACAACTCTTCCCTGAATGTCTGGTAGAACTCACCAATGAAGTCATTTGGACCTGGACTTCTTTTGGTTGCATGTTTTTTAATGACCTGATCAATTTCTTCAATTATTATGGGTCTGTTCAAGTCTTGTACTTCACTCTGTGTGAGTTTAGGTAGGTCATGTTTTTCTTTAACTGTATCCATCTCTTCCAAATTTTTTAATTTGTTGGAGTACAACTCTTCATAGTATTCTGTTATTATCCTTGTGATTTCCTTTGGTTCTGTTGTGACATGGCCCATGTGGTTTCTGATGTGTGTTATTTGTGTCTCCTCCCTCTTTTTGTTGTTAGGTTTGCCAATAGTTTGTCAATTTTATTGATCCTTTCAAAGAACCAGCTTCTTGTCTTGTTGGTTCTTTCTATAGTTTTTCTGTTTTCTATGTCATTTATTTATTTATTTATTTTTAATGTTTTATTGTGAATTATGTGATAATTTACATGGGAGAACATTAATTTTACATCCATCCTATTGTATATCATTTCATTGCCATGGTTACAACCCATCCATGCATCATCAACCAACCATAGGGTATACCCTGCAAGCCTGCCCCACGGGTTGTCAGCACACAGCCCATCTCCCTCTCTGGGTCTAAAGTCCCCAGCTGTTCCATCTCTCCATGTCATCGTCTTTGCCTCCATCTCTGGCATCACTGCTTCTCTTTGTAGGTTCCCACTCTCCGCTCTTCTCCCTTGGTAGTCCCAGGGACCTCCGCTCCTAGACTGCAAAGTTAATCACTTTCCTCCTTGCCACAAAATTTCTGCCTTTAGATTTCCAACCCTCACAACAAGGCCTGATAATGATTATTCACTATTGTGTCACAAGAGACCTATCCGCATTTCCTTTCATCAATCCTGCCTAGACAGATTACTCAGTAGAGATTCTACCTTCCTCCACACCCTTGGATCTAATTTCCCTTTTGACAGCTTGTAAGGCAGTCACTTCTTGCCTTTGAAACACTCCAATTTTGTGTAGCAAATGTCTAACTTGCACATCCCTCTCTACTGTGTGTATGGAGGGGGTGGGAATGATCTCTGCTATAAATATTTGTTCCCTCTTTGAGCTACTGCATTCGTGGGTGTACATCAAGTTCATAAAATTCTATCAGATTACTCTTTTTTTTTCCTTTTCTTTCTTCTAGTTGAGCTCTGATCATCCAGTCATCGAAGCCAGGTCAAGTGGGTGTTCTTGTGCTTATGTCCTCACTTCTTATCAGCTGGATGCTTCAGTCTCCTCTCTAGTCCTCTGTGGCTATGTCACTGACTCTGGGCCCAAGAGTTCCCAGATCTTGCCAGATTGCTGGTCAACCAGGTCTCCACCCGGGTTCATAGAAGTCTACTGAACATTGTAGGGCTTTGTTCGCAACTTCCTTGCTGTTTTTCCCTCACTTCCCATTGTCGGTTATGAACATGGTCACCAATCAGAGTGTGTATTCCCATTGAGTCTTAGTCTTAGAAGGGGTTTGCTCTCAGGGGACCCGACCACTTGCCTTGATGTCTCCTGGGTGAGCAACTTGCTTGTTCTTGTAGTAATCAGTTGGTCTGCCTATATTGTTTTGTATTTTTCCTGTCTTTCTTTCTTTCAAGAAGTATCTTCTGTTCTTCTAGCTACTTCAGGCTGGTCTGCTTGTCCTTTCAAGTGGAAATTTCCACTTGAATCAAGTGGAAGATTTTCGATGCTGTTAAAGATTCCACCTATGGTCTTATGTAATGCAGAGACTCCACAGGAAGCCTCCTTAATGGGCACGTTGTAGCCCCATTTTAGGTATTCCAATCAGTTATAGGCAGAAGATGGACTTACAAGCTTTCTATGGTGAAATTTCTGGCTATTCCTTTCTCTCCTCCTCAAGTGTCTATTTATAATGGTATACAAGAGAAACCAAGATTCATAAAAGAGCCAAGCATCTTAACATTACAGATGTTTCCCCATTCAAACCATGTCTCAATCCAGAGCCCTGTTGTTCCAAGGTTGTGCATATATCATTATTCACCACTGTCCCACTTAGCCCGTGTAAACTTGCCTAATTGTTCTCCCATATGCTTTGTTCTTCCATTCCCCTCCGCCTTTTTGTATATTGCCTCCCTCCCTAGCACCCAAACTATCCTGTGTCTATGCCCTACCCTGTACTCCACCTTCCCTCATTCCTCTCACCCCACTCCCCAGTCCCAGTAGCCAGCAAATAACCCCTCTCCCCACTTTAGTATGAGTTCTTTTTCTTGGTCTTTTACAGTAGTGGTTCTATGCAGTATTTCTCCTTTTGTGACTGACTAATTTCACTCAACATAATGTCCTCAAGGTTCATCCATGTTACTCGGTGGCTTTTAGCCTCCTTGATATTCTTCAAGATAGCATAATATTCTATTGTGTGTATGTACCACAGTTTGTTTATCCATT
>NW_006408683.1:101421-110416 GCF_000296735.1 Chrysochloris asiatica
TCAATTGATATGATCATGTGTTTCTGTCTTTTTTCTTATTTATGTGGTGGATAATGTTGATTGTTTTTCTAATGTTGAACCATTCTTGCATCCCTGATATGAATCCCACTTGATCATGATGTATTATCTTTTTGATGTGTTACTGGGTTCTCTTTGCTAGCATTTTGTTGAGAATTTTGCATCTATGTTCATGAGGGATATTGATATATAATTTTCTTTCTTAGTGACGTCCTTTCCTGGTTTTGGTATAAGGGTTATGCTTGCTTCATAAAAAAATGCATTAGAAAAATTTCCATCATCTTCTATGTTCCAGGAAAAATTGAGTAGAATTGGTGACAACTCTTCCCTGAATGTTTGGTAGATCTCACCAGTGAAACCATCTGGCATGGACTTTTTTGGTTGGGATTTTTTTTTTGATGACCTGATCAATTTCTTCTTTTGTATGGATCTGTTCAAGTTTTCTTCTTCCCTGTGTGTAAGTTTAGGTAGCTTCTGTTTATATAAAAACGTATCCATCTCTTCTAAGTTCTCAAATTTGTTGCAGTAAAACTTTTAATAGTATTCTGTTATTATCCTTTTGATTTCCTTTGGTTCCATTGTGACATTGCCTATGTGGTTTCAAATGTGTGTTATTTGTGTATTATCCCTCTTTTCTTTTGTTAGGTGTCCCAATGGTCTGTCAATTTTGTTAATCATTTCAAAGAACTAGCTTCTTGTCCTGTTGATTCTTTCTATAGTTTTCCTGTTTTCTATCTCATTTGTTTCTACTCTAATCTTTATTATTTCTTTTCTTTTGGTTGCTGTAGGTTACCTCTGTTGATCTATTTCTAACTGTTGTAGATGCTGTTTTAATGTATTAATTTTGGTTCTTTATTATTTTTGGATGTGTGCATTTATTGCAACAAATTGTCCTCTCTCTGCTACACTTTCTCCGTGTCTCAAAGATTTTGTTATGTTGTGTTTTCATTCTCAATTGTTTCTAGGAAGTTTGTGAATTCACGTTTAATTTCTTCTACTACCCAGTCGCTTTTCAGCAGGGTGTTATTCAGTTTCCATGTATTTGGTTGGATTTCCTTTGTCTTCCTATTGTTGATTCTAGTTTGATAGCATTGTGGTCTGAGAAAATGCTTTGTAATATTTTGATATTTGTAAATTTATAGAGGTTTGTTTTGTAGCCTAACACACGGTTTATTCTGGAGAATGTTCCATGTGCACTGGAAAAGAATGTGTATTGTGCTGTTGATGGGTTTAATGCTCTGTACACTTCTATGAGGTCTAATTGGCTGATTGTGTTATTTAGTTCTGTATCTTTTTCAAGTTTTTTCCTTGTTGTTCTATCCATTTTTTAAAGTGGTGTATTAAAATCACCCACTAATATTGTAGATGCATCTATTTCTTTCTTCAAATCTGTAACAGTTTGCATTATATATTTTAGAGCTCTTTCATTGGGAGCATAGATATTTATTATGGTTATGTCATCTTGTTCAATTGTCCCTTTAATCATGAGAAAATGGCTATATTTATCTATTTTGCTGGCTTTTGACTTAAAGTTTATTTTATCAGAGATTAGTACTGCCAATTCTGTTCATTTTTTTATTGCAATTAGCTTTTGGTATGTGTTTTTCCATCCTTTGACTTTTATTCTGTGTTTTTCTCTGTGTGTTGGATGTGTCTTTTGCAGACCGCATATTAAAGGATATTGTTTTCTTATCCATTCTGCCACCCTCCATCTTTTAGCAGGTGCGTTTATCCTGCTTACATTCAGTGTAACTATCAATAGGTATGGATTAATTGCTGTCATTATGTTTGTTTTTTATGGGGTGTTGCTGCTTTCTTTTTCTGTGTATCTTCCTTTGCTGAGTATATGCTTTTTGCGCTCTTTCTTCTGAGTTTCCTCATCATTTTAGTGTTTCCATGTTCCTCTTAGATTTTCATTTTCTTGGTATGTTGTGAAGTGTTAATTTTCTCTGAGGTTGCCTTGTTGTTGTTGTTAAGTGCTGTAGAATCGGTTCTGACCCATAGCAACCCTGTACAGGGTTTCTGAGGCTGTAAATCTTTACGGGAGCAGAAAGTCTCATCTTTCTCCCATGGAGCAGCTGGTAGTTTTGAACTTCTGATCTTGCGGTTAGCAGCCCAATTCATAACCACTATGCTACCAGAATTTTCTCTCCATTTAGAGCATTCTATTTTATCTTGTAGTCTACCTGACCTTCTCACCATCTGGATCGCTGTTCCTATGTGTTTACCTTCTTTTACATTGTATGTGTTTTGATCATAGACTGACCTCCTAGATTCTCTGTGTTTGTTCTTATAGTTTTGTTCTGTTCTCCACTCTTCCTTCTGTCGATTTAATTCTGGGAGGTGCTGCCACATATGTCAACCTCTCGTTGTTGTCCTTGTTGGTTCTCAGTCCACAGAACTCCCTTTAGGATGTTTTGTAACGCATGGTTGGTTTTGAAAAATCCCTTAGCTTCTGTTTATCCTGGAATATTTTGATTACACCATTGTATTTTATTGATAGCTTTTCTGGATAAAGGATTCTTGGTTGGCAGTTTTTTTCTTTCAGGGTTTTGTATATGTCTTCCCATTCCCTTCTTATTTGCATGATTTCTGTTGAGAGACCCAAGGTTAATCTGACTTGCTTGCCTTTGTATATAACACTTCTGTTTTCCTTAGATGCTTTCATGAGTGTTTCCTTATCTTTGATTTTGTAGAGCTTTTGGTGATTTTCTTTTGGGGTCTATCCTTCCTTGATTTCTTTGATCTTCTTGACTTCTTTTTAGCTTTTCACTTTTCAGGATGTTAGAGAAATTTTCTTCCAGAAGTTCTTCAACTATTTCCTCTGTGGACTTGTGTGATTCGTCTTATTCTAGAATGCCAATAATTCTTAAGTTATTCCTCTTCATGTTGTCCAACATGAATCTAGACCTTCTTCACATTTTTTAATCCTTTTTTCTATTTGCTCTTCTATCTTAATGGTATTGAGAAATTTGTCTTCCAGCTCACTGGTTCTGCCTTTCATCTCTTCTATTCAACTTCTGTGCCCTTTCAGAGTATTGTCTATTCCTGATATTCTATTATTGATCGTTTGGACGTCTTTCTATAGGTTTTGAATTGTTTCCAATGCTGTATCTAACTTATTTGATTGTTCCTGTAGCGCTTACCTGACTTCTTCCTTACTTTTCTCAACTGCATTGTAAAGTGTTTTGAAACATTTTATAATCACTTTTCTGAATTCCTTCTCAGGCATTTCCAAGGCCTAGAGGTAGGCCAGGTCTACCTCTAGGTCATTTGTCTCAGACATTTTATATTGTTTCTGGACATGTGCTTATATAGTCATCTGCTTTTGTTTCTTGGACATGTTTAGTGTTTAGCTGTGGCCATAATACTTAACTGAGTACATGTTTTGGTATTTTTTATGCTTTCTTATTGCTTCCAGGTAGATGTGATCAGGATGTGGGCTTCCCTTTTCACTCTTCTTATAGCTTAACTCAGAGTAACTTTCACAGGTGTTGTCTGCCTCCTGGTACATGGCAGTTGGTATTGGTTCTTGTCTGGGTTTTGGTGTTTTATAGAGTGTGATTGTAGCTTGACTATATGACAGCATTTGCTGTCTCTTCTGGGATAATATAGGGAGAGAAAGAGTTCCCCAAAGGTAGAAGGGGGAGCATAAAACAGCAAAACAACACCAGCAAAAAAAAAAAAAGAAAGAAAGAAAGAAAAAAAAAACCACAAAAGCAACAAGAACAAACAGACAAAACTAGACTGAATACCCCTAACAACAATGTGGGTTAATATGCCAGACTGCAAAGCTGCTTGAACTACAAGTTCAGCAGTACAAGCTTACCAGCTGCTCTTTGGAAACCCTATACAGGGTTGCTATGGGTCGGAAACAACTCGATGACACTTGACAACAACAACAACAACAGTAGGATGTGATGGTAGAGGCATCAGTAGCTCAATGGTTCACTGCTCTCATTCTTGCAAGAGACTTGTCTGATTCCCTGCCAGTACACCTCATGTGCAGCCATCACCTCTCTGCCAATAGAAGTTTGTTTGTTTATATGATGCTGAACAAGTTTCTGTGGAGCTTCCACACCAAAATGTGATCTACTTCCAAAAGTCAGCCATTGTTTATATATCACAAGAATCTGATCTGCAACACATCATGAAGACGGTGTAGCACTGGGAAGTGCATTGGGTTACCATGAGTCAATATAGCTAAAGACAACTAGAATGCATTCTCTCTGAGGATGGAGCTTTTTGTCTATTTTGTTCACTTCTGTATCTCTAGGCCCGAGGTTAGTACCTGGCATGTGGAGTTTTCCATAAATGTTAGTGGGAGGAATGGATGATGTGTGTGTGGATAGGTGTATATATGGGTCCTACAGCCTTTCTGGAAGAACAAGGATGGAGAGATCCTGTGCCTTATCATTTTGTAAGAAAGGATGATTAGTTTATCTTTTTCAAAAATGTGTTCTTGTTATTATATATTATCCTTTACTCAATTATACATACATATTACTGTGGGGAAAAAAAAAAACAACAACACACAAACCTAGACTGAATACTATAGTCTATAATCACAGAAAATGGAGAGGAAGGAGAGAAGAAAACAAAAATTTTAGCCTAATATGAGTATGACTTTAATGTCCTCTTTTCAGCTTCTTGCCTTCAAAGCTGCCTGAGAGATTTCAAGATGTCATTGTTGGTTGTTATGCTGTACCTCAGGATTTAATTTAATTTTTGGCCTGTTTTGTTTTTAAACTCTCTTTCCCTCTCTACACCCTTGTCCTGGCTTTTCCCATATTAAAAAAAAACCAAAGCAAAACAAAAACAATTCAGGGCCAGCTCTTGGGCTGAGGGTATCTGTGCACATGCATGGCAGAAGAACTCACCAGCGGTGAGGGTGGAGGTGTCCACTCCCTCAGGCACCCCCCTCTAGTCACCAGAATGGAGGTGCACACATAGTGGGGGTGCCAATCAACAGATACCAAAAAAGAAAAGAAAAGAAAATCAGAACAAAGCAAAACTGACAAAGTGTTTTGTCCACCTTTTCTCCGAGGTTCCTGTGGCATTTTTCCGTGGTGTGTCTGCTCCCCTGCTTTGTCTTGCTATTTGATTTCACCCAAGTTGTTGACTCTGGGCCACTGAACCCAGCAGATTCAAAAGTATGTGATTTCTTACTTTTGCTACAAGTTCCACTAGCTATAAACCTTCAAACCTTTTATATATTCCTATCTCTATGGTTCCAAGTTTTGGAGCTCTGCCCTGGATCTGCTTTGCCTGGTTTTCTGTGGTATCGCTTATGGCGAACTTCACTGCATCTTCACTGTAGCCACCATCAAGCCCCACTTTCCTTATCTCATTTATTTTTGCTCTGATTTTTCTTATTCATTTTCTCTTGGTGACTGTAGGTTCCCTCTGTTGGTCTGTTTCTAATTGCTGGAGATGATGTGTTAATGTGTTAATTTTGGTTCTTTCTTCTTTTTGGATGTGCACATCTATCACAATAAATTGTCCTCTCAGCATCACTTTTGCAGTGTTCCAAAGATTTTGGTATGTTGTTTTTGTGTTCTGGTTTGTTACTAGGAACTTTCTGAATTCATGTTTTAATTTCTTCTCTTATCTAGTCACTCTTCAGCAGGGTACTATTCAGTCTCCATGTATTAAACTTTATTTCCTTGGTTTTCTTATTGTTGATTTCTAATTTTGTGGTACTCTGGTCTGAAAATATGTTTTGTAGTATTTTGATGTTTGTAAATTTACGGAGTCTTGCTTTGTGACTTAACACATGGTCAATTCTGGATAATGTTCCATGTGTGTGGAAAAGAATCTATATTGTGCTGTTGTTTGGTTGAATGCTCTGTACACATCTATGAGGTCAGATTGGTTGATTGTGCTATTTAGTTCCTCTGTAGCTTGGTTGAGTTTCTTTATGGTTGTTCTATCCCTTTTCATAAGTGGCGTATTAAAATCCTCCTCTATAATTGTAGATTTATCTGTCTCTTTCTTTAAATCTAGTAGGGTTTGCTTTATATACCTTGGTGCTCTTTCATTTGGAGCTTAGATGTTAATTATCATTATGTCATCTTGCTCAATTGACCCGTTAATCATGAGATAGTGTTCTTCTTTATCTCTTATAGTGGTTTTTGCCTTAAAGTTTATTTTACCAGATATTAGTATTATCAATCCTGCTTGCTTTTTTATTGCTGTTAGCTTGGTATATTTTTTTCCATCCTTTAATTTTTAGTCTGCTTTTGTCTTTGTGTGTAAGGTATGTCTCTTACAGGCAGCATATTGAAGGGTTTTGTTTTCTTATCCATTCAGCCACTCTCTGTCCCTTCACTGGTACATTTAATCCATTGACATTCAGTGTCACTATTGATAGGTTTGAATTAATTGCTGTCATTATGTTAATTTTTGTGGTGCTGTTTGTTCTTCTGTTCTGCATGCCTTCTTGTGTTGTGTTCATGTTTTTTGTTCTAATTCCTGTTTGTTTATTTGTTTTAATGTTTCCTTGTTCTGTTTAGATCTTCATTTTCATGGTAAGTTGTGAAGTATTAATTTTCTTTGGGGTTAAGTTTTCCCTGCATGTAAGACAGTCTATTGTATCCTGCCATCTAATTGACTTCCTCACCACCTGGATCTCTGTTCCTATATTTTCCCCTTCTTTGACATTCTTAATGTTTTGATCTATGGTTGGCCTCACAAGTCCTCTGATTTCATTACTGTAATTTTGTTCTGTTCTAAACTCTGCTATCCATCACCCAAGTTTCAGGTGGTGTTGCCACGTCTGTCAGTCTCTGGTTGTTGTCTGTACTTGCTGGTTTTCATTCCAAAGAACTACTCCCTTTATTTTGTTTTGAAGTGCTGGGTTGACTTCAACAAAATCTCTTAGCTTCTGTTTATCCTGGAATGTTTTGATTGCACCATTGTATATGATTGACAGTTTTGTTGGATAGACAATTCTTTGTTGGCAGTTTTTTGTTTTGTTTTGTTTTTTTCTTTTAGAGTTTTATATATGTCTCCCCATTGCCTTCTTGCCTGCATGGTTACTGCTGAAAAGTCAGAGCTTAATCTGATTTGCTTGCCTTTGTAGGTAACACTTCTCCTTTCCCTGGCTGCTTTTAGGATTGTTTCCTTGTCTTTGATTTTGGAGAGCTTGATTATGCTGTCTCAGCGATTTTCTTCTGGGTCTGTCCTTCTAGGGGTTATTTCAGCTTCTTGAATATTTATATTCTTGTCCTTCAAGATTTTAGGAAATTTTTCTTCCAGAAGTTCTTCAACTATCTCTTCTGTGAACTTCTATGATTCTTCCTGTTCTGGAATGCTAAAAATTCTTAAGTTATTTCTTCTTATGTTATCCAGCATGATTCTTAAACTCTTTTCAGATCTTTTAATCCTTTTTTCTGCTTGCTCTACTATCTTATAAGTTTTGAGAGATTTGTCTTCCAGCTTGCTGGTTCTGACTTCCATCTCTTTGATTCTTCTCTTTTACCCTTTCAGTGTATTATCTATTTCTGATATTTTATTATTAATCATGTGGACTTCTTTTTGCACATTTTGAATTGTTTCCAATGCTGTATCTATCTTGTTTGATTGCTCCTGTAGCACTTTCCTGACTTCTTCCTTATTTTCCTCCATCCCTTTTTGGAGCATTTGAATTTGTTTCCATATTATTTTTCCAAATTCCTTCTCAGGCAAATCCAGAACCTACTCTTCTACTAGAAAGTCTGTGTCTGCTTCCAGCTCATTTGTCTCAGTTACTTTTTTCTGTTTTTGTACATGTGTTAAGATCTTTAATTGTGTTTTCTTGCACAATTTCAACAGCTGTGTTAGTTTTTAATGCTTAAATGGATGTATGTTGCTTTGTTGTTAAGCTTACTGAGTGTCTCCTGGTGGATATGAGCAGGAGATAGGCTTCGCTTTTCACGTGTAATGCCTAGCAGCTGGTTTTGGCTCTTGTCCAGATGGTGGGGTACTACAGGGTATGCTTGTGGCTTGGCTACATGGACACAGTTGCTGTCCTCTCTTGGATAAGGTAGGGGCAGAAATCTCCAACCTCTGGGAGAAGAGTGAATCCAAAAGAACCAAAGACAGGAACAATATAAAAGCAGAGACAGAAACCACCAATCAAAAACAAAAATAAAATTGTGATTGACACTATCCACTGGCCTTTGCTGTGCAAAGGGTCCCACCTAGGTAGACCTTGGGGCTGGTTGCCAAGATCAAAACGTCATAAGAAGCAGCCTGTGGGTTTCCTCTCTGTGACATTGGAAAAGTGGGTGAAATGCTGGACCCTTTGGGGGTGTGCTTCTGTCCATCTGAAGGCATCTGGGCTGTGCAGTGAGGGCATGATTGGGGTGAAGAGGAGAGATACATGAGAAATGAAAAGTGAAAGATGAAAAATTGATCACACCTCTCCCTTTGCAGCTCTGCATCTTCTAGTGCTGGGTCGCTTCCTCTACTGGGCTGTGGCCCCGCCCTCAGGCCAGAGGACTTCTGGCTGCCAGCCACTGTGGCTGAATCAATTCAGAAATCATCATATTTTGCTTCCGCAGCCAGATTTATTCTCAATGGGCATGGGTAACTGGCACCCAATACCTTAAACAAGATCCAAAGCTCCACAGTTTTTCTGCAGACCACACTTTCTCTGATTTTTGGGGGGTTTTGGCAGAAGAGTTTTCACTGTCTGTCTCTGCTTTCCCCGCCCCCAAACTGGAAGTACCCTTCCTTATTCCTTTGCCCTTTCAGTGTATTTTCCACTTCTTATATATTATTATAGATCAACTGGAGCTTTTTTGCAGTTTTTCCATTGCCTCCAATGCTATATCTATTTTGTTTGATTGTTCCTATAGGAACACTTTATGACTTCTTCCTTATTTTCCTTGACCTTTCTCTGGAACATTTGGATGCACTCAATATAATTTTAAAAATAGTTTTTTGTTTTTTTTTAATTTAAAGTTTTTATTGTGGATTGAGTGAAAGTTTA
>NW_006408683.1:113345-118561 GCF_000296735.1 Chrysochloris asiatica
AGCTCTGATCCTTCCCCCACGTGGTCTCACCCAAGATGGCAGCTCCTGGAGCAGCCAAGCATCCCGGACTAGAAAGCAATAGATTTCTTGCTTCTGCCACAGATTCCCCCAGCTGTGAGCCTTCCAACCTTCTAAGTATTCCTTTATATGTGGTTCAGAGTTCTGGGACCATACCCGGAACCTGCTTGGTCGGGAATTCTGTGTTGTTGTTGGCGGAGCTCTCTGCTATACATCTACCCGATCCGCCATCTTGTTTGTTCTCTAAAAATAGTTTTTCAGATAATTCCAAAACCCTTTCCCCCTACAAAGCAATTTCTAGCTCTTGCTCTTGGTTGTTTGTTTTAGCTAATCTGTCTTGTTTCTTCATGGGAGCAGAACTTTTCTGCTGCTTTTAGGCATTGTGTTGTTGTTGTATTTGTATTAATTATATGGATGTATTTTGGTGTATTCTTAAGCACTCTCCAATTGCCTCCTGTTAGGTGTGATCAGGAGATGGACTTCTATGTTCATTGCTCTTACAGCTCAATTCAGAGTGTTTTTAGCAGGTGTTGGTTATAGATGCTGCTCTGGTGTATATTGTTGTTATGTGCCACTGAATTGGCACCATCTCAAGACAACCCTATGCACAACAGAATGAAACACTCCGTGGTTCCATGCCAACCTTACAATTATTGCTAAGCCCGAGTCTATTGCTGCCACCACTGTGCTAATCCATCTCTATGGGAGTAATTTATCTTTCTCTGACACTCCACTTTATCAAATATGGTATTCTTCTCTAGGGATTAATTCCTCCTGAAAACATGTCCAAAGTATGACAGACAAATTCTGGCTATCCTAGCTTACAAGGAGCATTCTGACTGTACTTCATGCAACACAGATTATTTTGTTCTTTTGGTGGTCCATAGTACTTTTAATATTCTCTGCCAACACCATAATTCAAATGCATCAATTATTTGAATTTTCCTTATCAACTATTTGACTGACCAACTTTCACATACATATGAGGTCATTGAAAATACCATGAAATGGCCAGTGCACCTTACTCCTCAACCTGACACCTTGCTCTTCAACACTTTAGAGAGGTCCTGTGCAACATATTTGCCTAATACAATACAACTTTGATTTCATTGTGTGTGTGTGTGTTTTTTAATGTTTATTGTTAATTATGTGATAGTTGACAGGGGAGAACATTAGTTTTACATTCATCCTATCATATACTGTTTCATTGTCATGGTTACAATCCCCTCCATGCATCATCAACCAACCAAAGGATACATCCTACAAACCTTCCCCACCTTGTCCTCCCCACCTCCCCACCCCCTAAGTTGTTAGCCCACAGACCCTCTCTCTCTCTGGGTCTAAAGTCCTCAACTGCTCCATCTCTCCACATCATTATCTCTGCCTCCATCTCAGGGATCACTGCTTCTCTGGGTAAGGTCCTGCTCTCTGCTCTTCTCCCTCCATGGTCCCAGGGACCTCCACTCCTAGACTGCAAAGTTAATCACTCCCCTCCTTGCCACAAAATGCCTACCTTTACATTTACAACCCTCACAATCAGTCCTGATAGCAATTATTCACCATTGTATCACAAGAGACCTACCTGAAGTTCCTTTTATCAGTCCTGCCTAGACAGATTAGATACCACTGAGGGGAGATTCTACCTTCCTCCACACCCTCTGGATCTAGGTTCCCTGTTTTTTGTTTTGTTTTGAATGTTTGATTGTGAATTATGTGATAGTTTACATGGGAGAACATTAGTTTTACATTCATCCTATCGTATATTGTTTCATTGACATGGTTACAATCCCCTCCATGCATCATCAACCAACCAAAGGGTATGCCCTCCAAGCCTGCCCCCTGGTCATCAGCACACAGCCCTCCTTTCTCTCTCTCTGGGTTTAAAGTCCCCAACTGTTCCATCTCTCCACGTCATCATCTCTGCCTCCATCTCAGGCATCACTGCTACTCTGGGTAGGGTCCTGCTCTCTGCTCTTCTCCCTTGATGGTCCTAGGGACCTCCGCTCCTAGACTGAAAAGTTAATCACTCACCTCCTTGCTAAAAAAAATGTCTACTTTTACATTTCCAACCATCACAAGCAGTTCTGAAACAATTATTCACTATTGTATCACAAGAGACCCATCCACAGTTCATTTCATCAGCCCCACCTAGACAGATTGGATACTACTCAGTGGAGATTCTACATTCCTTCACGCCCTCTGAAACTAGGTTTCCTCTTGGAAGCTTGGAAGCCAGTCACTTCTTGCCTTTGTAGCCCTCCCCCAACCCCCATTTTGGGTAGCCAATGTCCAAGTTGCCCATCCCTGTCTATTCTGTGTATGGAGGGGTGGGAATGATCTTTGCTGTAAGGATTTGTTCCCTATTTTGAGCTACTGTATCCATAGGTGTAGGTCAAGTTCATCAAATTGTATCAGCTTACTCTTTTTTTCCTCTTCTTTCTCCTTCTGGTTGAGCTCTGATTATCCAGTCATTGAAGCCAGGTCAAGTGGGTATTACCTGCAAGTGTGGGTGTTCTTGTGCATATGCCCTCTCTTACTGGCTGGATGCTTCACTTTCCTCTCCAGCCTCTGTGGCTATATCACTGACTCTGGGCTCAAGAGTTCCCAGGTCTTGCCACACTGCTGGTCAACCAGGTCTCCACCCGGGTTCATAGGAGTCTATTTAACATTGTAGGACTTAGCTCACAACTTTATTGCTGTTTCCCCCTCACTTTCCCTTATCGGTGATGAATGTAGTCACCAATCAGAGAGTGTATTCCCACTGAGTCTTAGTCTTGGAAGGGGGTTTGCAGCGAGGGGACCCGACCACATGCTTTGATGTCTCCTGGGTGAGCAACTTGCTTGTTCTTGTAGTAGTCACTCAGTCTGCCTATATTGCTTTGTATTTTTCCTGTCAGTCTTTCTTTCAAAAGTATCTTCTCTTCTTCTAGCCACTCCAAGCTGGTCTGCCCATCCTTTCAAGAGGAAATTTCCCACCTCTCAAGATTCTGGATGCTGTTCAGGATTCCACCTATTGTCTTATGTAATGCAGAGGCTCTGCAGGTAGCCTCCTTCACTGGGCAAGTTGTAACCCCATTTTAGGTATTCCAATCAGTTATAGACAGAAGACAAATTTACAAGCTTTCTATGGTGATATTTCTGGCTATCCCTTTCTCTCCCCTTCCCATGTTTATTTTATAATGTAATGCAAGTATAACGAAGATTCAAAAGACAACCAATCATCTTAACATTATTTCCCCGCTTTAGCCCATTTCAACCATGTCTCAGTCCATGTGTCCCAGAGCCCTGCTGTTCCATGATTGTGCATGTATCATTATTTACTTCTGTCCGGCTTAGCCCATGCAAACCTGCCTAATTGTTCTCCCATCTGCTTTGTACTTCCAGTCCCCTCTTCCTTTTTGTATATTGCCCCTCTCCCTTGCACCCAAACTATCCTGTGTCTGTTCCCTGCCCTGTGCTCCACCTTTCAGTCCCTCCCCTCACCCCACTCCCCACATCCCAGCAACCAGCTAAGAAACCCCACGCCCCTTTAGTATGTATTCTTTTTCTTAGTCTTTTACTGTAGTGGTCCTATGCAATATTTCTCTTTTTGTGACTGATTAATTTCACTCAACATAATGTCCTCAAGGTTCATCAATGTTATGTGGTGGCTTGTAGCTTCCTTGTTATTCTTCAAGGTAACACAATATTCTGTTGTGTATATGTATCACAGTTTGTTTATACATTCTTCAGTAGATGGGCACTTAGGCTGTCTCCATATTTTTGCTATTCTAAATAGTGCTGCTATGAACATTGATGTGCATATATCTACTCGTGTTATGGTTCGTATTTCTTGTGCATAAATGCCAAGTAGAGGAATTGCTGGATCATAATATATTCCTATTTTCAACCTTCTGAGGAAGTGCCATATTGCTTTCCAGAGAGGTTGGACCATTTTGCAGTCCCACCAGCAGTGCAGGAGTGTCCCAGTCTCTCCACATCTCCACCAGCATGTATTGTCCTTTACTTTTTTGATCTTTGCTGTAATTGCTTGTGTGAAATGATATCTCATTGAGGAGCTCCATCACCAACAACACAGAATACCGGGCCAAGGAGGCTCAGGGAATGGTACTAGAACTCTGAACCACATATAAAGGAATATGTAGAAGATTGGAAGGCTTATAGCTAGGGAATGTGTAGGAGAATCACAAAATCCATTGCTTTCTAACTCAAGATGCTCAGCTATTTCCAAAGCCACCATCTTGGGAGAGAAAAAATCGGGGAAGGATCAGAACAGCCACGAAAGCCTAACAGAACCAAGGAGATATATGTGTGGACATTCATATTTTTGGTATCTGTCTATTGTTCATTGGTCTCTTGCTGATTGCACAGATCCATTCTGGTAACTGAGGGAATACCTGAGTGAGTGAATACCCCACCCCTGGAGGATTCTACTATGCATGAAAACAGATCTCCTCAAAATTTAAAGTTACAGTTTTGACATAAAACCAAATGGCCACTACTTGTCTGTCTGTCATACAGTGGTGGCTTGCGAGTTGCTGTGATTCTGAGGGCTATGCCACCGGTATTTTGAATAACCAGCAGGGTCACCCATGGTGGACAGCTTTCAGATGAGCTTTTAGACAAAGACAGACTAGGAAGAAAGAGTGACAAACTATTTCTGAATATTTAGTCACTGAAAACCTTATGAATAGCAGAGAAACACTGTCAGATACAGTGCCAGAAAATGAGCCCCTCATGTTGGAAGGCACTCAAAATGCAACTAGGGAAGAGATGCCTCCTCAAAGTAGTGTTGATGTGAATGGAGTTAAGCTCATGGGAGAAAAGCCCACAGAACCTTCTTTTTCTGGTGGGGCACAACTCAAAATGAAGAGAAACAGCTGTAAACATCCATTGAAAATCAGAATATAGAATGTATGAAGTATGAATCTGGGAAAACTGGAAGTTGTCAAAAGTGAAATGGAATGCATAAACATCGATATCTTAGGCACTAGTGGGCTGAAATGGACTGATATTGGCCATTTTTAATCTGACAACAACATGGTTTACTAGGCCAGGAATGACAAATTGAAAAGGAATGGTGTTGCATTCATCATCAAAAAGAACATATACAGATCAGTCATGAAGTACAATGCTATATGTGATAGGGTAATATCCATGTGCCTACAGGGAAGCCCAGTTAATACCACTATTATTCA
>NW_006408683.1:121081-137465 GCF_000296735.1 Chrysochloris asiatica
TAAAGTGTTGAAGAGCAAAGATGTCAGTTTGAGGACTAAGTGCACCTGACTCAAGCCAAGGTATTTTTACTAACCTCATATGCATACAAAAGCTGGATAGTGAATAAGGAAGACCACAGAAGAATTTATGCCTTTGAGTTATGGTATTGGAGGAGAATACTAAAAGTGCCATGGGCTGTCAAAAGAACCAATAGATCTCTTTTGGAAGAAGTACAGCCAGAGGGCTAGTTAGAGGGCAAAATGGCCAAACTTTGTCTCTCATACTTTGGACATATTGTTAGGAGGGAACAGTCGCTGGAGAAGGCTATCATGTTTGGTAAGATGGAGGGTCGGAGAAAAAGAGGAAGACCCCCAATGAGATGGATTGGTCAGGTGGCAGCATTGATGGGCTCAATTGTGGCAACAGTAGTGAGGTTGGCCCAGGATCGGACACTGTTTCGTTCTGCTGTGCATAAGTCTGTACCGACTCGATGGCACCTAACAACAACAACAATGGCTAGTGATCATGAACATTTCTTCATATGTTTTTTGGCTGCCTGGATCTCCTCCTTGGTGAAGTGTCTATTCATGTCCTGTGCACATTTTTTAATTGGGTTATTTGTCTTTTTCTTGTAGATGTGTTGTAGTGTCCTATATATTTTAGAAATGAGTCCCTTATCTGATGTGTCATTGCAAAAGATTTTTTTCCAATCTTTGTGTTCCTTTTACTCTTTTGGTGAAGTCTTTTGATGCACATAAATTTTTAATTTTTATTATGTCCCACTCATCTATTTTGTCTACTTTTGTTTGTGCACTTTTCAAAATGTATGGCAGTCAGTGTATGCCCTGAATTAGAGCTTGAATTTGTCCCTATTTTTTTCATTGATTACCTCATAATTTTGAGATTCACATATAGCTCTTTAATCCATGCTGAGTTCATTTTTGTATAGGGTGTGAGGCAAAGGTCTTGTTTCAGTCTTTTACATATCGCTTTCCAGTTCTGCCAGCACCATTTGTTAAAGAGACTGACTCCTCTCCATGCAATATGCCTAGGCACTTTGTTGAAAATAATTTGGTTGTATGTGGTTGGGCTAATTTATGGATTCTCAATTCTGTTCCATTGATCAATGTCTCTTTCATTGTACCAGTACCAGGCTGTTTTGACCACTGTAACCATGTAGTTAATTTTGAAATTGGGGAGTTAGAGACCTCCAACCTTGTTCTTCCTTTTAAGCAGTGCTTTGCTTATCCTGGGTCTCTTTCCTTTCCATATAAATTTAGTAATTGTCCTCTCCATTTTTTTGAAGAATGTTGTTGGAATCTAGATTGGGATTGCATTGTATGTGTAAATTCTTTGGGCAGTATTGACATTTTCACGATGTTGAGTCTTCCTATCCAGAAACATGGTATGTTCTTCCACTTCTGTAGGTTTCTTTTGGTTTCTTGTAGTAGTGTTTTGTAATTTTCTTTGTATAAGTCCTTTGTTTCTCTGGGTATGTTTATTCCCAAATATTTCATCCTTTGCGTGGCTATTGTAAATGGTATTGCTTGCCTAATGTCTTTTTATCGCTATCCCTGTTGCTATAGAGAAATCTAACTGACTTTTGTATGTTGCTCTTATATCCTGCCACTTTGCTGAATCTTTTGATGAGGTCTAGTAGTTTTTGTTTAACTGAGTCTTTGGGGTTTTCTATGTATAGCATCATATCGTCTGCAAATAGGGAGAGTTTTACTTCCTCCTTGCCAATTTGGATGCCTTTAATTTCTCCATAATGCCATATAGCTCTGTCTAAAACTTCCAGCACAATATTGAATAGGAGTGGTGATATAGAACATCCTTGTCTGGTTCCTATTCGCAGGGGGAAGGCTTTCAGTTTCTCTCCATTGAGGGTGATGTAGGCTCTTGGTTTTGTATATATGCTCTTGATTAAATTGAGGAATTTCCCTTCAATTCCTACTTTGTTGAGTGTTTTATCAGGGATGGTTGTTGAATTTTGTCAAATGCCTTTTCTGCATCAATTTATGTGATCATGTGGTTCTTTTCCTGTTCCTTTTTCTTATTTATATGGTGGATTATGTTGATTATTTTCCTGATGTTGACCCATCCTTCCATCCCTTTTATGAAACCCACTTGGTCATGATGTATTATTTTTTTGATGTGCTGTTGGATTCTTTTGGCTAGAATTTTGTTGAGAATTTTTACATTCATGAGGGATATTGGTCTATAGTTTTCTTTTTCAGTGATGTCCTTCCCTGGTTTTGGTATGAGGGCTATGCTTCCTTCATAAAAAGTATTAGGGAGTTTTCCATCCTCTTCTATGTCCTGTAATAATTTGAGTAGAATTGGTGGCAGTTCTTCTCTGAATGTTTGGTAGAACTCACCATGAAGCCATCTGGGCCTGGGCTTTTGTTGCATGGAAGTTGTTTGATGACCTGGTCAATTTCTTCTTTTGTTATGGGTTTGTTCAAATGTTCTACTTCATTCTGAGTAAATTTAGGTTGGTCATGTTTCTAGAAATATATTCATCTCATCTAAGTTTTCGAATTTGTTGGAGTACAGCTCTTCATAGTATTCTGTTATTATCCTTTTGATTTTGTTTGGTTCTGTTGTGACTTCACCCATGTGGTTTTATTTGTGTCCTCTCCCTCTTTTCCTTAGTTAGTTTTGCCAGTGGTTTGTCAATTTTCTTAATTCTTTCAAAGAACCAGCTTCTTGTCCTGTTGATTCTTTCTATAGTTTTTCAGTTTTCCATCTCATTTATTTCTGCCTTTATCTTTATTATTGCCCTTATTTTGGTGACTGTAGGTTCTTTCTGCTGGTCTGCTTCTAGTTGCTGAAGATGCTGTGTTAATGTGTTGATTTTGGTTCTTTCTTTTTTTTGGATGTGCACATTTATCACAATAAATTGTCCTCTCAGGACTGCTTTCCCTGTAGCCCAAAGATTTTGGTATGTTCTATTTTCATTGTCGTTTGTTTCTATGAACTTTGTGAATTCACATTTAATTTCTTCTACTACCCAGTTGCTTTTCAGCAGGGTGTTGTTCAGTTTCCATGTATTCGACTTTGTTGCTTTGGTCTTCTTATTGTTGATTTCTAGTTTTATAGCATTGTGGTCTGAGAAGATGCTCTGTAGAATTTTGATGTTTGTAAATTTATGGAGGCTTGTTTTGTGACCTAACACATGGTCAATTTTGGAAAACGTTCCTTGTGCACTGGAGACGAACGTGTATTGTGCTGTTGTTGGATTGAATGCTCTGCATACATCTATGAGGTCAAGTTGGTTGATTGTTGTTTAGTTCCTCTCTAGCTTTGTCAAGTTTTTTTCTGGTTGTTCAGTCCCTTTTTGAGAATGTTGTGTTAAAATCTCCCACTATAATTATAGATTTATCTATTTCTTTCTTCAATTCCATTAAGGTTTGCTTCATATATCTTGGTGCTCTTTCATTGGGAGCGTATATATTTATTGTGGTTATGTCATTTTGCTCAGTTGACCCTTTGATCATGAGATAGTGCCTGTCTTTGTTTCTTATGCTGGTGTTTATCTTAATGTTTACTTTGTCAGAGATTCGTATTGCCACTCCTGCTTGTTTATTGTTTCTGTTAACTTGTAAATTTTTTTCCATCTTTTAACTTTTAGTCTGTTTTTGTCTTTGTGTGTAAGGTATGTCTCTTGCAGGCAGCATATTGATGGGTCTTGTTTTCTTATCCATTCTGTCACTCTCTGTCTCGTCATAGGTGCATTCAATCCATTGACATTCAATGCAATTGTCCATAGATATGAATTGATTACTGTCATTATGTTACTTTTTTGGTGGTGCTGTTTGTTCTTATGTTCTGCATTCCTTCTTGTTTTGAGTTTGTGTTTTTTGTGTTATTTCTTGTCAGTTTTTTTCTTAGTTTCCATATGTACTTGTTCTGCTTGATAATTCATTTTTATAATAAGTTGTAAAGTATTAGCTTTCTCTGGGGTTACCTTGTAGTCTACTATCTTTTCTGTATGTTTAAGATACTCTATTGTATCCTGTAATTCATCTGGCATCCTCACCACCTGGGTCTCTTTTGCTACTTTTGTCCCCTCTTTGACATTGATATATTTTTGGTCTTCATTTGATCTCCCAGCTCTTTTGAGTTTGTTGTTGTGGTCTTGTTCTGCTCTGAACTCTGCTATCTGTTGACTGAGTTCCAGCTGTGCTGCCACACTTGTCAATCTCTGTTTGTTGTCTGTTCTTGTTGGTTTTCAGCCCACAGAACTCCCTTTAGGATGTTTTGAAGTTCTGGATTGGTTTTGATAAAATCTCTCAGATTCTGTTTGTCCTGGAATGTTTCAGTCACATCATCGTATTTGATTGATAGTTCTGCAGGATAGATGATTCTTGATTGACAGTTTTCTTCTTGCAATGCTTTGTATATGTCTCCCCATTGCCTTCTTGCCTGCATGGTTTGTTCTGAATAGTCAGAGCTTAATGTAATTTGCTTGCCTTTATAAGTGATATTTCTCTTCTCCCTGGCTGCTTTTAGTGTTCTTTCCTTGTCTTTGATTTTGGAGAGCTTGATTACTATATGTCTTGGAGACTTTCTTTTGGGGTCTATTCTTCCTGGGGTACCTTCAGCTTCTTGAATGTTTATCTTCTCATCTTTTAAGATGTTAGGGAAATTTTCTTCCAGAAGCTCTTCAACTATCTCCTCTGTGGACTTCTCTGATTCTTCTTGTTCAGGATTGCCAATAATTCTTACATTATTCCTCTTCATGTTATCCAGCATGAATCTTAGACTTTCTTCAGATTGTTTTATCATTTTAGCTACTTGCTCTTCTATCTTGGCCGTATTGAGAGATTTGTCTTCCAGCTTGGTAGTCCTGGCTTCCATCTCTTCTAACTGCTCTTTTTCCCTTTTAGCATTCTGTCCATTTCTAATATCTTATTATTGATCATCTGGACATCTTTTTGCAGGTTTTGAATTTTTTCCAATGCTGTATTAATCTTATTTGATTGTTCCTGTAGTACTTTCCTTATTTCTTCCTTGTTTTCCTCTACCCCTTTGTGGAACATTTGAATTTGTTTCCATATCATTCTTCTGAATTCCCTCTCAGGCATATCCAGAACCCGTTCTTCCTCTTCTATAAAGCCTTTGTCTGTCGCCAGCTCATTTGTATCAGCTACTCTCTTCTGTTTTTGGACGTGTTTCGATAACGTTTGTTGTTTCTTATTCGTCATGATTATTATTTTTGTTATTATTATTATTTTTTTTTTAAGTTTAAGTGAATGCTTAAACATTGATTGTTTGGTTACTGAATGTCTCCTGGTGAATATGATCAAGAGATAGGCTTTCCTATTGCCTGTCATATTTAGGAGGTGTTCTTGGGTCTTGTCTCAGTGGTGGAATATTATGGGGTATGCTTATAGCTTGGCTATTTGGCCACAATTGCTGCTTCTTCTTGGGTAATGTAGGGAGGAAAATTCCCACCTCCAGGAAAGATGTGTGATCAAAAGGACCAAAAGCAAAAGTAATATAAATGTATAGACAAAAATCACCACTTTGGAGCAGAAATGAAGCTGTTCTTGACTGTCTTGTGTGACACCATCAGTGTGTGTTCAATTAGAGGCCTCCAGCAGGGGTGGGGGTGACCCCTCTCTCAGGCCTCTCCTCTAGTTACTACCATATAGGTGTGCAGATATATATTGGGGAGTTAATGGGAGAAAGATCACCCACTATTTTTGTCTCTGAAGGTCAGTTGGTTATCTGCATGTGCTCAGCACAAAGCTTGGGATGGTTGAGTCCTGTTCTGCTGGGGTTTTGTAAATTGCTTTGAGTTTGTCCTGCACAGGGAACTCTGACCGCAGGTTGCAGGTCAATAACTGGAAATTCCAAATTGCCCCCTGGGAGGAAGTTGAGGTGCCCCTCCCCGGCTCAGACGTACTGCCTCAGAATCCTGGTTAGGTTGCTTGCAGTAGTAACCTATTCTATGCTGCACTGGTGCCAGAAGTTCTGGTGGGGAGATTTTGGGTCCGTAGGTGACGTCTTAAGTCACCGCCAAGCTTCCTCTCTCTGTACAGTGGGAAAGCTGTCCCGCCTGATGTCTGGGCTAAGACATTAAGTTGGGACAGGGGGAGAGAGAGGGAGAAATGTGTAGTTTCCTGTGGCTTTTTCTTTCTTTCTTTCTTTCTTTCTTTCTTTCTTTCTTTCTTTCTTTCTTTCTTTCTTTCTTTCTTTCTTTCTTTTTTTTTGCTGAAAGTGTCTCTTTCTGAGCTGGGCTGGCTTTAGCCCCCACCTCTAAACTCTGCCGGGGTGGTGTAGTAGCCGAGGCAGTCCAGTCTCCAGATTCCTAAATTGCCCATATTTTTCATAATATCATGATTTTTTCACTTGCGAGTGCGTGATACTGACATCCTGGATCTGGGGGTCTGGGGTTGTTCTATAAGCGTTTCCTTCACGATATCCCCCTTCCTTCTCCCCAGAGCATACCCTATATGGTATTAAGTGGCTGAAACCCCAACCAGAAGTCCAAGTTTGATTTCTTGACTGTTGCTTCCATGAGTGTTGGTGGCTGATCTGAGCACAATGAAGTTTTTGACAACTTCAATAATTTCTCCATTTATATGGGTGTTGCTTATTGGTCCAATGGTGAGGATTTTTTATTTCTTTACATTGAGATGTGACCCATACCATAGGCTGTGGTCTTTAGTCTTCATTAGTAAGTATTTTAAGTCCTTTTCATTTTCAACTAGCAAGGCTGTATCACCTGCATATCACAGGTTGTTAATAAGCCTTCCTCCAATCCTCATGTCACTTTTTTCTTCATATAATTCATCTTCTGAAATTATTGTAAGTATAGTGAAAGAATACACCTCTGGTTCACATCTTTACTAATTTTAAACCATCTGTTGTTCCACTTTTATGTCCTAACAACTGCCTCTTGGTCTATGTACAGGTTCTTAATGAGCACAGTTATTTTTTCCAGAATACTCATTCTGGAGCAAGTTGGTCAACCCAAATCTGAAGTCACCTCCTTTCTTTCTTCTGTTCCAAATCTTACTCCCAGTAAGCACTTGATCCACTTATTTGTTCCTTTACTTGAAGTTCAGAGTTCCAGAACTATCCTATGAATCTGTTTTTGTCTAGTTTCTGTGCTTTTATTAATGGGGGTATGCACAGCATTTCTCCTTTGTCTGCCATTAAGTCCTGCTTCTCTTCTTTTCCATTTGTTTAATGACCTTTCTCTTTCTTCATACATCATGTTCTTGGTATCATCCTGCAACTCTTCTCTGTTTCTGTAATTAGTATTTAATGCATAGAATCTGTTCTTGAGATGGCATTTGAATTCAGGTGGCATATATTCAAAGTCATATTTTGTCCCATGTGGACCTGCTTTAAATTCCAATAACATTAGTTAACTTATGGTCTGCTCTACAGTCAGTTCTTGGCCTTGATGATACTGAACATTTCCACATTCTATTTCCACAGATGTAGTAAATTTAATTTTTGTGTATTCTGCATGGTAAGGTCCATGTTAGTCAACTTTTATCTTGTTTACAAAAGATATTTTCAATGAATAAGTCATTGTTCTTGCCAAATTCTATCATACCACTCCAGCATTGTTTCTATCACCAAGGCTATATTTTGGAACTACTGATCCTTCCCCTTTGTTTTCAACTTTTGTGTTCCAACCACCAGTAAGTATCAATGCATGTAGATTACATGTTGTTATCAATTTCAGATTGAAGAAGTTGGTAGAACTCTTCAATTTCATCATAATTGGTTTTAGTGGTTGGTGGGTAAATTTGAATAGTAGTGGTCTTAACTGGACTTTCTTGTAAGCATATGGGTATTAACCTATCACAAACGGCATTGTATTTCAAGATAGGTCTTGAAGTGTTCTTTTTAATGGGGAATATAACCATTCCTCTTGAATTTGTTGTTCTTGGCATAGAAAACCATGTGACTTTTGGATTCAAAATGGACAATACCAGTTCGTTAATGCCTAGGGTATGGATATTTATACATTCCATTTTTCTTATTTTCCTAGATTCCTTATTTATACATTCCAATTTCTTATTTTCCTAGATTCCTATTCCATACTGTCTGTGTTCTGATTACTGATGGATGCTTGCAATTGTTAGTTGTTGGGAGCGATTTGAGCTGAAGGTCTCAGACTTGGAGGTAGTTTAACTGAAGGATTACAACTGAACAGTTGTGGTCCAGAAACTCGGGCTGCTCCCAAGTCAAGGAATTTGCAGGGCTGTCTCAGGGGACAGGGAACTTGCAAGGTTATTTCCTTGCATGACCTTCAGCTCAAGTCTGCAAAAACATCTAGCTGCCCTATCTCTGTTTCCCTAGCAACTACATTCTTCTGTTAAAGTCCCGCTTACTGCATGCATCAATAACACAAGATGTTATTCTTTTCCCTGTCCCAAATCACCTCCCCTTGAGCTGTGTATATAATAAACTCACTGTTTTGGTCTGTGTCACAGTATCTCCATCAGAGTGCTGTGTCCCACCTGGTACCAACTTTACTAGTCTCATTTTGTGTCTTCTGTGTTTCTTTTTTTTCTAATCTCCCATTGCTCCTACTCGGGTTTAATCTCTCCATGTGGGTTGCAGAGAAAAGCCAATTGTTGAACGCAGCAGTTGGTCCCAGCAGTTACTCTTCATTTTGAGTTGTGCCTCATCTACTAATGAAACTCACCAAAGCTTTGAGCCTTTCACTTCATTATGTTATCGTTGTTGTTCGGTGTCATGGTGTCAGTACTGACTCATAGTGACCCTATGCACAACAGAATGAAACACTGCCTGGTCCTGTGCCAACTTCACAATCATGCATGGCCCATTACTTCTGCCATTGTGCAAATCCATCTAGTTGGGGACCTTCCTCTTCTTTGATGACACTTCACTTTACTAACATGATGTCCTTCTCTGGGGACTGATCCCTCCTGATAATATATCCAAAGTATTAGAGATGAAGTCTGGCCATCCTGGCCTTTAAGGAACATTCTGGCTGTACTTCTTCCAACACCGATTAGTTAGTTCTTTTGGTTGTCCAAGGTACTTTGAATATTCTCCTACAACACCATAATGAAATGCATCAATTCTTCTATGGTCTTCTTTATTTATTGTCCAAATTTCACATTCATATGAGGTTATTGAAAATATAGTTTGGGTCACGTGCACGTTGGTACTCAAATTGCCATCTTTCCTCTTAATCACTATAAAGAGGTGTTGTGCAGCATATTTGCCTACTGCAATACGTCATTTGATTTCTTGACTGCTGCTTCCATGAGTGTTGATGGATGATCTGAACAAAATGAAATCTTTGACAACTTCAATAAAGAAAAATCTCCACTTATCTTGATATAATTCATTGGTCCAATTGTGAGGATTTTTTGTTTTCTTTATAGAGAGGCACAACCCATACAAAAGGCTGTGGTCTTTGATCTTTATCAGTAAGTATTTTAAGTCATCTTTGCTTTGAACAACCAAGGTTGCATCATCTGCATATCACTGTTTGCTTTGAGTCTTCCTCCAATTCTGATTCCAAATTTTTCTTCATATAATTCAGTTTATCAAATAATTTTTTGTTTATCATACAGATTGAATAAATATAGTGAAAAATATACAAGCCTGGTGCATACCTTTCAGATTTTAAACCATTCAATGTTCCCTTATTCTGTTCAAACAAGTGTCTCTTGGTCTACGTACAGGTTCTTTATGAGGACAATTAAATGTTCTAAAACACTCATTCTCTGCAAAGCTGTCCATAGCTTATCATGCTCTACACAATGGAAATCCTTTGCATAGTTGATAAAACTCAGGTAAATATCTTTCTGGGCTTCTCTGCTTTCAGAAAAGATCCATCTAATGTCACTTTGCCTGAATCCTGCTTGAATCTCTGGCAGTTCCCTGTCAATGCAATGTTGAAGCCACTTTTAAATTATCTTAAGCAAATTTTTACTTACATTTGATATTAATGATTTGATATTAATGTCTGGTGATTTGTGCATTCATTCCATCAGGTCACGTTGGAATAGGCACAAATATGGATCTCTTCCATTCAGTTGGCCAGGTAACTGTCTTCCAAATTTCATGGAATAGATGAGTGTCTGTAGTGCTGCACTGGCTCTTGATCATTTGCTACTTCTTGAAATGGTTTGATGTAGACCATTTCTTTTTCATACAGTCACTTTGTTAATTTCTTCCATCTTTTTTTTTTAATGCTTTCTGCATCATTCAACATTTTACCCATAGAATGCTTCAATGTTGCTAGTAAAGGCTTGATATTTTTTCTCCAGTTCCCTCAGCTTGAAAAATACTATGCATATTCTTCCTTTTTGGTTTTCTAACTCCAGATCTTTGCACATTCCATTTTAATACTTGACTTTGTCTTCTTGAGCTGCCCTTTGAAATTTTATATTCAGCTCTTTTATCTCCTCATTTTGTCCATTTGCTTTAGTAACTCTACACTAATAGATAAAGTTTCATAGTCTTTTCTGACATTTTTTGGTATTTTCCATATTTCTTCTTTTCTTAATAAACTTCTGATTTCTTCCTGCATGAAGTTCTTGATGTCATCTAACAACCTTTATGATCTTTGGTCATTAGTGTCTAATGCATCAAATCTCTAATTTCAGGTCAAAGTTATAATTTGGCTCTTATGGACTAGTTTCAATTTTCTTCAGCATCCGCCTGAATTTGTATATGAGCAATAGATGGATTGTTTCACAGTCTGACCCTGGTCTCATTTTGGCTGATGATATGGAGCTTTTTCACTGCCTTTTCCCACAGATGTAACTAATTTTATTTCTGTGTAATTCCATCAGGTTATTTATACGTGTATAGTCATCATTTATACGTGTATAGTCATCTTTTATATTGTTTAAACAAGGTATCTGCAAGTCATTGGTCTTGCAAAATTCTATCATGTAATCTCCAGCATCATTTCTATCACTAAGGCTGTATTTTCCAACAACTGATCCTTCATCTTTATTTTCAACCTTTGCATTCCAATCAATATATGTTGATTGCGTGTTTGATCAATTTCAGACTGAAGAAATTGTTAGAATTCTTCAATTTCATCATCACTAGCTTTAGTCATGGTTGGTGTATAAAGCTTAATCATAGATAAATTAAGTGGTCTTCCTTGTTTGTTATAGTTGTTAAGTGCCATTGAGTTGATTCCAACTCATAGTGACCTTGCATAGGGTTTCTGATGAGCAGCTCGTGGATGTGAACCACTGACCTTGTAGTTTATAGTCCACTGCTGATCCTCTAGCATGCATATGTATGAATATTAACCTATCCAAGTTAGCACTGTACTTCAAAATAAATCTTGAAATGTTCTTTTTTATGATAATTGCAACATCTTGAAATTATCATTCCTGGCATAGTAAACCATGTGGTTGTAAGATTCAAAATGATCAATACCAGTCCATTTCAGCTCACTAATATCTAGGATATTGATGTTTATGTGTTCCATTTAATTTTTTATAACTTCCAATTTTCATAAATTCTTACTTTGTACATTTCATGTTCTGATTATTAATCAATATTTACAACTGTTTTTCCTCATTTTCAGTTGTGCTCCATCAGCAAATGAAGGTCCCAAAAACTTTACTCCATTTGCGTCATCATGGTCTATATCATGTTTTTATCATGTTCTGCTTCTATTCATAAGATTTTCAATGGCTAAACATTCAGAAGTAGTCTGTCTGCCTCTCCTTCTTCTTAGCCTATCTTAATTTTGAAGCTCCATTGAAACCTGTCCACCATGGATGACCCTGCTAGTACTTAAAATACTGGTGATCTAGCTTCCAGCATTACAACAACATGCAGGCCTCCACAGTACAACAAAATGACAGATGTGTGGTAGACTGACAGGCAGGATACCGCATGGTTTAGTCAGGAAAGTTATGCATCTACATTGCATTCTTTCACCATACTTATTCAGTATATATGCTTAACAAGTAGTCTGAATATCTGGGAGTGAGTAATAGACTCACATTTTACAAGGATGGAACTTTCAGTGTAAAAAGTAACAGCAAAAAGAGATGTGTTCCACTTTCAAGAGGGAACCTGGTGCTGGGGAGCATGGCAGAAGGCAGAATCTCCAGAAGGTACTATTCAATCTGTCTGGGCGGAGCTGATGAAAGGAGATACAGATGGGTAACTCGTGATACTGTAGTGAATAATGCTTATCAGGACGGATTATGAGGGTTGGAAATGCAAAGGTAGAAGTTTTGTAACAAGGAAGGGAGTGATTAATTCTCCAGGATAGGAGCGGAGGCCTCTGGGACCATCAACGGAGAAGAGCCGAGAGCGGGACACTATCCAGAGAAACAGAGATGCCTGAGATGGAGACAGAGATGATTATGTGGAGTGATGAAACAACTGGGGACTTTGGACCCAGAGAGGGAAAGGGACTGTGGGCTGAAAACTGGGGGGAGGAGGGGGAAGTGTAGGGAGCGGGTTTCTGGGACATACCCTTTGGGTGGTTGAGGATGCATGGCGGGGATTGGAACCATGGCAATGAGATGATATGCGATGGAATGAATGTAAAACTAAAGTTCTCCCATGTAAACTATCATATAATTCACAATAAAACATTAAAAAAAAAAAAAAAGAGAGAGAGAGAGAGAGATGTGTTCCAACTTTCAAAAGAGTGGTTTCATGAGGTAAGAAAAGTCTGTGGTCATGGATGGTTTTCTCACTTATCAAGAAAAATTTATACTGTTTTTACTTCCAACTCTTTATCATTAGTGCTACAGATATGACATAGAAATTTCTCACTGCGTTTTAGAATTGGTGAAAACCGAGCCAGAAAGTACATAATCATGAGATATCTGAAGAGTGCTCACGTTGCCTTGAAAAGTGGGAAATACTGGCAGTATAACTGAGGCTACACAAAGCCACTCATGCCAGAACTACTACTTTGATGGAAATGGAGAAGAAAAGGTGGAAGGGCAGATGTTTGATATTGCATTTTTTTTTTCCTTTTGTGTTATCTGTATTGATTTGGCTGTTTCTTCTTTTTTAATATGTGCGTATTTTTGGCTGGGTTCTCTAGAGAATTAAAACCAGTGAAACGTATGTACAAGTGGGAGGGGCTCAAGTCCAGTTCAGATAAACCAATATCCGCAGACAAGCAGGTCTGACAGGAAGACAAGCAGGAAGACACGGATTACAGGAGTCCCAAGTCTGTATCAGATTAATCGAGACCAGCAGGCAGGTTGAACAGGCATATAGGCAGGCAGATAGGTCCAGCAAGTAGGAAGGCAGGCAAACAATAGAACGGGACACTGACTCAAGTCCAAAGATCAGAGGTTGGAGGATGACCCAGATGCAATATCCAGACTGAGCTGAAAAGCAAGAAAGCTTTACCTGACTGTCCATTATTTTGAAGGCAGGCTACACCCTTGAAAAAAATACTTACAACTGATTGGTTGTTTATTGTCAATCATCATAAACTTAGCTATACCTACTCATAATCAATCATTATAGAGCTCTGGTAGCGTAGTGGTTACGAATCGGGCTGCAAGCCACAAGTTCAGCAGTTCGAAATTACCAGCTGTTCTGTGGGAGAAAGATGAGGCGTTCTGCTCCCGTAAAGATTTATAGCCTCGGAAACCCTGTACAGGGTCGCTATGAGTCAGAACCGACTCCACGGCACACCGCAACAACAACAACATTGTATAGATCTCACCATGTAGATAACCACATCTCAGCTGAGAAATCACTAGGAATCCTGGCCCAATCAAGTTTGCACAAAACCTCAACTATCACAGTCCACCCAATGTCAACTGGCACCTATAAATGATATGCATAATCTCTAAACACAGACAATATAAGTCATATTTGTGCCTAACAAATAAAATGTATACAACCAAAAACATACTGACCCTATTTACATCTTCTATTTCATAAATGAAAAACGCAAAGTATTTGATACACACATGAAAAAGAAAACAAAAGACTGGAGAACCTGTGACTATGGTCCTCAACAACCCTTCAGGTCTGGAAAGGAACTCACCCTCATGCCCCAATTTTCAAGCAAGAAAATAGATATATGGTAGGAGAGGTGGGGACAATAACACTAGTAATGTATGCTCACCATTGAATAGTCAATCATTCAAAATCAAAAGCATAACACATTCCTAAGGACAAAGTAGATAAGGGAAGGTGGGTGAAGTGCAAACAGAAACCACAGGCAGGAAGCAGGATAACTCTTATTGTATGGAGGAGATTGCAATCATTGGATGAAACTATGTGTATGACTTGCTGAATACAAAACTAATGATCTTGTCTTTAAAGCATCACTAAATTTACAATAAAAAGTTTATATATTATATGTATGAACTTTTTATTACATACACACATACATACATATACATATATAATATATAATGTGCTGGACTGCAAAGTCATTTTCAACTGCATGCTTGGAAGTTCAAGCTCACCAGCTGCTCTTCAGAAACCCTATTATACAGGGTCAGAACTGACTTGATCACACTAAACAAGAGTGAGCAATATATATATTCATAACAATTATAGCCCTTGTTTCTGCAGCTGATCACATGGTCATAGCTGGTATTTAGAACTTCCTCCTTCTACTATACATGCTGTATTACCTATGACCTTGGCAATACACAAGAAGGGGTAGGAGATGGAAAAATAAGGTAGATAGGGGAACACTTAGGCAGGTTTCATGGGCTAAGTGGGACAGAGGTAAATAGTGATGCATGCTCAACCTTGGAACAACAGGGCTCCGTGATACAGGGATCGAAGCATAGTCTAAATGGGTAAAAGAGGGAAAATAATGTTAAGATGCTTTACTGTCTTACGAATATTAGTTTCCCTTGCCTACTATTGTAAAATAGACACTTGAGTAGAATAGAAAGGAATATTGGGAAACATGATTACAGAAAGCTTGTAAGCCCATCTTCAGCCTATAACTGATTGTTGGTGTTGTAGAATACATAAAAGTTCTTCTAGAAGTTATCCAGTGAAACAGGCTTCTTAAGGAACTTTTGTAGTGTATAGGACTTTAGGTAGAATACTGAACCTCATTCAAAACCTTCTGAGGTGGGAAATTCCCACTTGAAAAGACATGCAGACCAGCCTGGAGCAGCTAGAGAAACAGAAGATACTTCTTGAAAGAAAGACCAGCAGGAAAAAATAAAATACAAAAATGGCAGTCTGATTGGCTACTACAAGAACAAATTGTTCACTGGGGAGCCATCAAGGCAGACAATCAAGTCCCATCAGGACAAACCCCTCTCCAAGACTGAAAGAGAACACAAAAGCAAGCATGTTAGCTTGCTGGCAACCACGTTGGTCAACTTGTAAGTGGAAGTGGGGGAAAGGCAGCAATGAAAATATGGGCTGAGTTTGACTTCTGTCAACCTGGAGATGAGAGAGAGAAGAGAAAGGGCTGGTTGGTCCACAGTATGGTGAGACCTGGGGACTCCTAAGCCCATGAACAAGGACTTAGCTGTGGAGGGCTAGAGCTGACAATGAAACGTTCAGCTGGTATGAAGTGAGGGGAGACACAAAAATGCTCAAACCTCCAGATAGTACCCATTTGACCTAGCTTCAAAGGCTTGATGATCAGAACTCAATTAGAGGAAGATAAAGAAATTTGATAAAGGAAACATGCAAGTTGTTACTATTCTACAGACTTGACCTATACTTATGGATGTAGTAGCTCAAAATACCAACTGAGAGGGAAGAAGTCTTCACATCAAGGATCAAACCTACTCCCTCTGTACACAGGGCTGATAGTGTTTGGCTGTCTAAAACAGCGATCTCTGGTAACATAGTGGTTACGAATCAGTCTGCTAACCTCAAGGTTGACAGTTCGAAACTGCCAGCTGTTCCACAGAAGAAAGATGAGGCTTTCTGCTCCTGTAAAGATTTGCAGCCTCAGAAACCCTATGCAGGGTCACTATGAGTCAGAACTGACTCCATGGTACTTGACAACAACAACACCATAATGGCAAAAGTGACTGGCTTACAAATTTTCAAGAGGGAGCTTAGTTTGAGTGTACAGAGGATGGTAGAATCCCCACTGTATAGTTTTCATTTTGTCTAGATGGGTCTGGTGAAAGGACATGAGGATAGGATTCTTATGATTCAAAAGTGAGTCATTGTTATCATGACTAATTGTGATAGTTACAACTGTAAAGATAGAATTTTTGTAACATAAAAAGGGAGTAATTAATCTTGCAATCCAGAAACAAAGGACCCTAGGACCATCAAGGGAGAAGAACATGAGCAGAATGTGGGTCCCTATCCAGAGAAGCAGCGATACTAGAGATGGAGGCAGAGATGATGACATGTGACATGGAGATATAGAGTAGCTGAGGACTCTAGACTCATGACTGTGTGCTGGTGACCAGGAGGTACTCTTTCAGAATG
>NW_006408683.1:137565-142195 GCF_000296735.1 Chrysochloris asiatica
AAACATCCCAGAGGGAATTGAAGCAACTAATGTTGAAAACATGGAGGGGATTGTAATCATTGCAATGAAACAAAATACCATAGGATAAGTGCAAAACTGATGTTCTCCCATGTAAACTATCACTTAATTCACAATAAAAGCTTTGAAGAAAAGAAGTACAAACTTGAAAGTACTGACAAGATTTCTCATAAAACAAACAAACATAATAAGTATCTGAAAAAACAAACATAATGAGTAGAGAAGAGCTATCTCAGCTCTCAGTGGTGTCCTGGCCAAAATCCTGATCAACAGAATTTGTGATCATAATAAAATGATTGTGTGAAAGCACTAAATTTGGGGATCATTTGCTATACAATAATAGTAATTGGAACACTCATGCTATCCCTCTGTTTAAAGTGGTTTATAATTCTGCATCACCACCAGGGTAAAGAGCAAATTCCTTTGTTCTTCACTACTAGACTCCTTCCTACATCATCAAACCATCTCATGACCCTCCACACATGAGCCCTAGTCCCATCTTTACTGACATTGCTGGAAAGTTCCCTATTTTCCCAGGCATCCATGGCTTTATGCATACTATTCATCTGCTTGGGTACTTTTCTGACACCAGATATTCAGAAATCATTGAGAAACTTAAGAGAATACAACTCCACTTTCTTCCTGATGTCCTCTTTCTTCTGGTATTATAGTAAATGAGTCCTGGTGTGGCACTGTAGATAAGTACTGGACCACCAACTACAAGATTGACAGTTCAAGACCACCACTCACACCTAGGAAACCCCAGATAGGGTCATTATGACTAGGAACCAACTCAACGACACTTAACAACAATAACCGTAATAGTCAAGGAATTCTGTTAAAGAATGTTAACGGAATATTGATTATTGTCTAGGTCTTTGAAAAGAATAGAATTTGTATCCAAATGAAGGTAAGTCAAAAATTATCCCCATCCTGGCTGTAGAATTTATTTTAATCAACGTTTAGAAAAGACAAATACTTCATTTTTCAACATAATCTCCTTGCTTTTCAATACACTTTGTCCATCTGTCAACAAGTTTTTGTAAAGAGCGTTGGTTGTTGCACATTTTTCCTGGCAGAATTTCAGAACTGACCCTTGAAAATCACAGAAACTGTAAGCATCAATTTTCTAGCTGCTGATTGACTTTTTTTTTTTTTAACTTTTTATTGTGAATTGAGTGAAGGTTTACAGAGCAGATCATCAGTTTTACATTCAACAAATTATATACTTTGTTTCATCTCAATTACAATCCCCTCCATGTAGCATCATGTATCCCACTTCTCTGTGTTTCTTGTTTCCATTCTTCACCCTTTTGAATTTGGCCCTTAGGTAAATGCTGCCATTTGGATCTAGTACAATTGACCAGTCTATGGTATGCGTACCTCACTAGTCTTCAGAAAACTGACTCTATGTTTTTTAGTTATTCTTGTGATCTGAGTGAAGGTTGAAGAACAGATCATAAGTTACAACGTACTTTTAAATCTATTAATGGATCTTAGTACATAAAGTTTTATAATCCTTGCCACAATCTATTTTATAACATTTTCATCACTCCAAAAAGAAATGCCATTATCTCCAGCCTCCCCTTGCCCCAACTCCATGGTACACTCCCAGCCTCATGCAACCAGTAATCTATCTTTTGTTGCTGTAGATTTGCACTTTTGGAACATTTCATACAATGGAGTCATTCAGCCTATGGTCTTTTTTTTTTGTAAATTATGTGATTGTTTACACAGCAGAACATAGTTTTACATTCATCCTATCATGTATTATTTCATTGCCATTGCTATAATCTTTTCCATGCATCATCAACCAACCAAAGGGTATACACCCTGCAAGCCTTCCTCCCCCCAACCCCCGTCCCCAGTCGTCAGCACACAGCCCTCTCCCTCTCTGGGTCTAGAGTCCCCAGCCACTCCATCTCTCCACGGCACTGTCTCTGTCTCCATCTCTGGCATCACTGTTTCTCTGGGTAGGGTCCCGGAATCCACTCTTCTCTCATGATGGTCCCAGGGACCTCCAATCCTGGACTGTAAAGTTAATCACTCCCCTCCTTTTGCTACAAAACTTCTACATTTACATTTCCAACAGTCAGTCCTGATGGCAATTATTCACTATTGTACCACAAGAGACCTATCCCCATCTCCTTTCATCAGCCCCACCCAGACAGATTGGATACTACTTAGTGGAGATTCTACCTTTCTCCATGCCCTCTGGATAAAGGCTCCCTTTTGAAAGCTTGTAAGCCAGTCACTTCTTGCCTTTGTAGCCCACCCCATTTTGGGTAGCCAATGTCCAATTTGCCCATCCCTGTCTACTCTGTGTATGGAGGGGGGTGGGAATGACCCTCACTGTAAAGGTTTGTTCCCTATTTTGAGCTACTGCATCCATAAGTGTAGGTCAAGTTCATCAAATTGGATCAGATTACTCTTATTTTCCTCTTCTTTCTTCTTCTAGTTGAGCTCTGATCATCCAATTATTGAAGCCAGGCCAAGTGAGTATTATCCGCAAGTGTGGGTGTTTTTACGCATATGCCCTCTCTTCTTATCAGCTGGATGCTTCACTGTCCACTCTAGTCCTCTGTGGCTATGTCACTGAATCTGAGCCCAGAAGTTCTCAGGTGTTGCCACATTGCTGGTCAACCAGGTCTCTCATCTGGGTTCACAAGAGGTTATTGAACGTTGTAGGGCTCAGCTTGCAACTTCATTGCTGTTTTCCCCTCACTTCTCCTTATTGGTGATGAGCATGATCATCAATCAGAGTGCATGTCTGCTCATGTATTCCCACTGAGTCTTAGTCTTGGAAAGGGGTTTGCCTTGAGGGGACCCGACCACTTTATTTGATGTCTCCTGGGCAAGCAACTTGCTTGTTCTTGTAGTAATCAGTCGGACTGCTGTTATTGCTTTGTATTTTTCCTGTCGGTCTTTCTTTCAAGAAGTATCTTCTTTTCTTGTAGTTACTCCAGATTGGTGTGCTTGTCCTTCCAGTGGAAATTTCCCACCTCAGAAGATCCTAGATGCGGTTCAGGATTCCACCTATGGTCTTATGTAATGCAGAGACTCCACAGGAAGCCTCTTTCACTGGGCATGTTGTAGCTCCAGTTTAGATATTCCAATCAGTTATAGGCAGAAGACAGACTTAAAGCTTTCTATGGTGATATTTCTGGCTATTCTTTTCTCTGCCCTTCAAGTGTCTAGTTTATAATGGCATGCCAGGGAAAACAAGATTCAAAAGACAGCCAAACATCTTAACATTATTTCCCCACTTTAGCCCATTCCAACCATATCTCAATCCCTGTATCCCAGAGTCCTGTTATTCCAAGGTTGTGCATATATCATTATTTACCTCTGTCCCACTTAACCCATGCAAACCTGCCTAATTGTTTTCCCATTTGCCTTATTCTTCCATTCCCCTGCCCTTTCTTATGTATTGCTCCCATCCCTAGCACCCAAACTATCCTGTGTCTACTCCCTACCTTGTGCTCCACCTTCCACTCCCTCCACTCACCCCACCCACCAAGAATCCCCCCTCCCTCTTTAGTATGGGTTCTTTTTCTTAGTCTTTTACAGTAATGGTCCTATGCAATATTTCTCCTTTTGTGACTAATTTCACTCAACATAATGTCCTCAAGGTTAATCCATGTTATGTGATGGCTTATAGCTTTCTTGTTGTCTTTCAAGGTAGCATAATAGTCCATTGTGTGTATGTACCACAGATTGTTTATCCATTCTTCCATTGCTGGTCACTTAGGCTGTCTCCATCTTTTTGCTATTGTAATTAGTGCTGCTATAAACATTGGTGTGCATTTATCTACTTGTGTTATGGCTCATATTTCTTGTGTGTAAATACCAAGTAAAGGAATTGTTAGATCATAAGGAGCTCTGGTAGCATAGTGGCTACGAATAGGGCTGCGAACCTTAAGGTCAGCTCTTCAAAACTACCAGCTGTTCCACAGGAGAAAAATGAGGCTTTCTGGTCCCGTAAAGATTTATAACCTCGGAAGCCCTGTACAGGGTCGCATTGAGTCTGTTTCGACTCCATGGTACATAACCACCACTACCACCACCAAAGGTATTTCTATTTCCAACTTTTTGAGGAAGAGCCATATTGATTTCCAGAGAGGCTGAACCATTTTTCAATCCCATCAGCAATGCAGGAGAGTCGCAGTCTCTCCACATCCTCACTGGCATTTATTGTCCTCTACTTTTTTGATCTTTGCAGTTATTGCTGGTGTGAAATAAATCTCATTGCTGTTTTGATTTGCATCTCTCTAATGGCTTGTGATTATGAACATTTCTTCATTTGTTTGTTGGCTGCCCAGATCTTCTCCTTGGTGAAGTGTCTGTTCATGTCTTGTGCCCATTTTTTAATTGGGTTATTTGTCTTTTTCTTGTAGAGGTGCTGTAATTTCCTGTATATTTTAGAAACTAGTTCTTTGTTTGATGTGTCATTGCAACAGATTTTTTTTCATTCTGTGGGTTCCAGTTTTACTCTTCTGGTATAGTCTTTTGATGTACATACGTTTTTAAGTTTTAGTATGCCCCACTCATCTATTTTGTCTATTTTTGTTTGTGTAGTTTTCAAAATGTTTGGTAGTCTGTGTATTCCCTG
>NW_006408683.1:142872-144535 GCF_000296735.1 Chrysochloris asiatica
GGTATAGAGGAATCCAACTGATTTTTGTATGTTGATCTTATATCCTGCCACTTTGCTGAATCTTCCAATAAGGTCTAGTAGCTTTTTTACTGAGTCTTTGGGGTTTTCTATATATAGGATGATATTGTCTGCAAATAGAGTTTTACTTCCTTTTTGCCAATTTGGTTGCCTTAATTTCCACATCTTGCCATATAGCTCTTCCTAAGACGTCCAGCACAATATTGAATAGGAGTGGTGACAAAGGGCATCCTTGTCTGGTTCCTATTCACAGAGGGAAGTCTTTCATTTTCTCTCCATTAAGAGCAATGTAGGCTGTTGGTTTTGTATGTTGTTGTTGTGTGCCATGGAGTGGGTTCCAACTCATAGCAACCCTGTAAGAGTTTCTGAGGCAATAAATCTTTATGGGAGCAGGAAGCCTCATCTTTCTCCCACAGAAGAGCTGGTAGTTTAGAACTAGAGAAGTTGTGGTTCAAAGCCTGATTCGTAACCACCATGCTACCAGAGTGCCTTGGTTTTGTATATAAGCTCTTAATTATGTTGAGGAATTTACCTTCAATTCCTACTTTATTGAGTATTATTATCAGGAATGTATTTTGGATGTTGTCAAATGCATTTTCTGTATTAATTGATATGATCATGTGGTTCTTTTCTTTTTTCTTATTTATATGGTGGATTACGTTGAATTTTTCTAATGTTGAACCATCCTTGCATCCCTGATATGACTCCCACTTGATCATGATGTATTATCTTTTTGATATGTTGCTGAATTCTGTTGGCTAGAATTTTGTTGAGAATTTTTGCATCTATGTTCATGAGGGATATTGGTCTATAATTTTCTTTCTTAGTGATGTCCTTCCCTAGTTTTGATATGAGGGTTATACTTGCTTCATAAAATGTATTAGGAAGTTTTCCATCCTCCTCTATCTTTTGGAATACTTTGAGTAGAATTTGTGACAGCTCTTCCCTGAATGTTTGGTAGAATTCACCAGTAAAGCCGTCTGGGCCTGGACATTTTTTGGGTCTGTTCAGGTTTTCTACTTCACTGTGTGTAAGTTTAGGTAGGTCCTGTTTATCTAAAAATGTAACCATCTCTGATAAGTTTTCAAATTTTTTAGAGTATAACTTTTCATAGTATTCTGTTAATATCCTTTTGATTTCCTTTGGTTCCATTGTGACATAGCCCATGTGATTTCTAATGCATGTTATTTGTGTATTCTCCCTGTTTTCTTTTGTTATGTTTGTCAACGGTCTGTCAATATTGTTAATCCTTTCAAAGAAAGGATCTTGTCCTGATGATTCTTTATATAGTTTTTCTGTTTTCTATCTCATTTATTTCTGCTCTAATCTTTATTATTTCTTTTCTTTTGGTTGCTGTATGTTCCCTCTGTTGATCTGTTTCTAATTGTTGTAGATGCTGTGCTAATGTGTTAATTTTGGTTCTTTCTTTTTTTTTTTTTTGGATGTGTGTATTGATTGCAGTAAATTGTCCACTCAGCAATACTTTTGGAGTATCCCAAAGATTTTGGTATGTTGTGTTTTCGTTCTCATTTGTTTCTAGGAAAAATTTTTTTTTTTTTAATTTAAGGTTTTTATTGTGGATTGAGTGAAAGTTTACAGGGCACATCATCAGTTTCACATTCAACAATTCATATAACTTGTTTCA
>NW_006408683.1:152578-153175 GCF_000296735.1 Chrysochloris asiatica
CTGTTCATTTTTTATTGCAATTAGCTTGGTATATATTTTTTTTCCATCCTTTGACTTTTAATCTGTTTTTGTCTCTGTGTGTAAGATGTGTCTTGCAGACAGCAAATTGAAGGAGCTTGTTTTCTTATCCATTCTGCCACCCTCCGTCTTGTAACTGGTGAATTTAATCTGTTTACATTCAATGTAATTATCGATAGGTATGGATTAATTGCTGCCATTATGTTTGTTGTTGGTTTTTTTTTTTTTTTTTTTTGTGTGTGTGTGTGTGTGTGTGTATGTGTGTATGGTGTTGCTGCTTTCTTTGTTCTGTATTTCTTCCTTGGCTGAGTTCATGCTTTTTGTTTTCTTTCTTATGAGTTTCCTCATAGTTTTAATGTTTCCATGTTCTCCTTTTTTTAATGTTTATCGTGAATCATGTGATAGTTTTCATGGGAGAATATTAGTTTCATATTAATCCTACTGTATATCGTTTCATTGCCAAGGTTAGAATCCCCTCCATGCATCATCAACCAACCAAAGGGTATACACTACAAGCCTGCCCCCCGGTCATCAGCACACAACCCCTCTCCCTCTCTGTGTCTAAAGTCCCCAACTGCT
>NW_006408683.1:153640-156683 GCF_000296735.1 Chrysochloris asiatica
TTTGGGTAGCCAATGTCCAAGTTACCCATTCCTGTTTACTCTGTGTATGGAAGGGGTGGGAATGATCCTTGCTGTAAGAATTTGTTCCCTCTTTTGAGCTACTGCAATCATAGGTGTAGGTCAAGTTAATCAAATTATATCAGATTACTCTCTTTTCCCTCTTCTTTCTTCTTCTGGTTGAGCTCTGATCATCCAGTTATTGAAGCCAGGTCAAGTGGGCATTATCTGCAAGTGTGTCCATGTTCTTCTTGGATTTTCATTTTCTTGGTATGTTGTGCAGTGTTACTTTTCTTTTAGGTTACTTTATATTCCATTAACTTTTCCCTATACTTAGTGCAATCTCTTTTATCCTGTAATCTACCTGACCTTCTCAGCATCTGGATCTCTGTTCCTATGTGTTTACCTTCTTTTACATTTTAAATGTTTTGATCATAGACTGACCTCCCAGATTCTCTGAGTTTGTTCTTATAGTTTTGTACTATCTTTGACTCTTCCTTCTACACTGATTTAGTTTTGGGAGGTGCTGCCACATATGTCAATCTCTGGTTGTTGTCTGTTCTTGTTGGTTCTCAGTTCACAGAACTCCCTTTTGGATGTTCTGTAACACAGGGTTGGCTTTGGAAAAATCCCTTAGCTTCTGTTTATCCTGGAATGTTTTGATTACACAGTCATATTTGATTGATAGTTTTGATGGATAAAGGATTCTTGGTTGGCAGTTTTTTTATTTTCTCTCAGGGTTTTATAGATGTTTCCCCATTGCCTTCTTGCTTGCATAGTTTCTGCTGAGAGAGATGAGCTTAATCAGACTTGCTTGCCTTTGTATGTGACACTTCTGTTTTCCCTGGCAGCTTTCAGAAGTGTCTCCTTATCTTTGATTTTGGAGAGCTTGACTATGATATGTCTTGGTGCTTTTCTTTTGGGGTCTATCCTCCCTGGGGTTCGTTGAGCTTCTTGAATGTTTATCTTTTCACTTTCAGGATGTTATAGAAATTTTCTTCCAGCAGTTCTTCAACAATTTTCTCTGTGGACTTGTGTGATTGTTCCTGTTCTGGAATGTCAATAATTCTTAATTTATTCCTATTCATGTTGTCTAACATGAATCTTAGACCTTCTTCAGATTTTTTTTATCCTTTTATCTTTTAGCTCTTCTATCATAGTGGTATTGAGAGATTTGTCTTCCACCTCAGTAGTTCTGCCTTCCATCTCTTCTATTCTACTCCTTTACCCTTTTAGTGTATTATCTATTTCTGATCTTCTATTATTAATCATTTGAACCTCTTTCTGTAGGTGGTGAATTGCTTCCAATGCTGCATTTATCTTATTTGATTGTTTCTGTAACATTTTCCTGACTTCTTTCTTATTCTTCTCAAGTCCATTATAAAGTGTTTTGAAACATTTTTTATAATTTTTATGAATTCCTTCTCAGGCATTTCCAAGGCCTGCCTTCCCTCCAGAATGGAGTCCAGGTCTACCTCTAGGTCATTTGTCTCAGACATTTTATCTTGTTTCTGGACATGTGCTGATATTGTCATCTGCTTTTGCTTTTTGGACATGTTTAGTGCTTATCTGTGGCCTACATACTTAACTGAGTGTGTGTTTTGGTTTTTTTTTATGCTTTCTGATTGCTTCCAGGTAGATGTGATCAGGATGTGGGCTTCCCATTTCACTCTTCTTATTGCTTAACTCAGAGTAATTTTCACAAGTGTTGTCTGTTTCCCTGGTATATGACAGTTGGTATTGGTTCTTACCTGGATTTTTGTGTTTTATAGAGTGTGATTGTAGCTTGACCACATGGCAGCAGTTGCTGTCTTTTCTTGGGTGATATAGGGAGAGAAAGAGTCCCCCAGATGTAAAAGGGGGAGTATAAAACAGCAACAGCAAAAAATAAGGTAGAAAACACACCAAAAACAACAACAACAGCAACAAAAACTAGATTGGATACAGTAGTCTATAATCGCAGAAAAGGGAGATGAGGGAGAGAAGAAAAAAAAAAAGTCTGTAGCCTAATATGAGCATGACTTTAATGTCCTCTTTCAGCTTCCTGCCTTCAAAACAGTCTGATAAATTTCAAGATGCCACTGTTGGTTGTTATACTGTACCTCAGGATTTAATTTAATTTTCAGCCTGTTTTGTTTTTAAACTCTCTTTCCTTCTCCACACCCCTTGTTCTGGTCTTTTCCCTATTGGCTGGAACTTGGGCTGAAAGTATCTGTGCACATGTGTGGCAGAAGTGGGGTGTGTCCACTTGCTCAAGGACCCCCTCTGGTAACCAGAATGGAGGTGTGTAAACAGTGGGGCACTAATGAACAGATACCAAAAAAAGAAAATCAGAATGAAGCAAAACTGACAAAATGTATTGCCCACCTTTGCTCTGAGGTTCCCGCAGCATTATTCCATGATGGGTCTGTTTCTTTGCTTGTACTTGTTGTTTGGTCTTGCCCAAGTTTTTGGCTCTGGGCTGTCGAGCCTGGCAGAGTCAAAAGGGCATGATTTCTTACTTCCGCTACAAGTTCCACTAGCTATAAGCCTTCAAACTTTAAAAATATTCCTACCTATGCAGTTCAGAGTTTTGGAGCTCTGCCCTGAACCCACTTTGCCTGGTATTCTGTGGCATTGCTGTCAGCAAACTTCACTGCAACTCTACCCTATCCACCATCAAGCCCACCTCCCTGCTGTATCCCTGATGGTTGACTTTTTTTTTTAATGTTTTATTGTGACTTATGTGATAGTTTTCATGGGAGAACATTACATTCATCCTATCATATATCATTTCATTGCCATGGTTACACTCTCCTCCATGCATCATCAACCAACCAAAGGGTATACACTACAAGCCTGCCCTCTGGTGGTCAGCACACAGCCACTCTCCCTCTCTGAGTGTAAAATCTCTAGCTGCTCCATCTCTCCACATCATCATCTCTGCCTCCATCTCTGACATCACTGCTTCTCTGGGTAGGGTCCTGCTCTCTGCTTGATGGTCCTAGGGCCCTCCACTCCTAGACTGCAAAGTGAATCACTCCCCCCCTTGCTACAAAACATCTAC
>NW_006408683.1:157556-160088 GCF_000296735.1 Chrysochloris asiatica
TTTTTTTCCTGTTGGTCTTTCTTTCAAGAAGTATCTTCTGTTCTTCTAGCCACTCCAGGCTGGTCTGCCTGTCCTTTCAAGTGTAAATTTCCCACCTCTGAAAATTATGGATGCTGTTCTGGATTCCACCTATAGTCTTATGTAATGCAGAGGCTCCACAGGAAGCCTCCTTCACTGGGCACATTGTAGTCCTATTTTAGGTATTCCAACCTAATGGTTGACTTTTGAACTTTTTCTTGGTCAGAGATTGAGGATGTTTCCATTCCATACTGTCATTTACTCTCTGACTCATAGTTATGAATCCATGTCTCATCACCTTTAATGATGATTTTTTTTTTCCTTTTTAAAGAAATTTTTACCTTCCTTCAAGTTTTGCTTAAAAATTTTTTGCAGATGTCTAAACACTTCAGTTTATTCTTTTCCTTGAGTTGTTTCAGTACCCATCTCACACAAACTTTTTGAAACCCAAGTGTATTATGGATTATTTTATAGACAGAGCCATGGCTGATTTGCAAATGACTTGCCACATAATCCACTGTCACATCTATTCAATAGAATCATTTCATGCTCTATGTTTTCATCAGCTCTGTACATGAAGGGGTCTTTCAATATACCTGGAATGTGGGCAATTTTTGACACACCCTCATAGATTCTGGAGCCAGATTTCCTGCACCCAAATCCAAACTGTGCTACTTATTAGTGAATGAGTATGCAAATTATTGTTGGGAGTCCTGGTGTGGCACTATGGGCTAATGTGCTGTACTGCAAAGTCATTTGAACTACAACGTTGGCCGTTCAAGCTCACCAGCTGTTCCTCGGAAACCCTATACAGACTTGCTATGGGTCAGAACCAAGTCAAAGTCATTTAACAACAACCAAATGCAAATTTTTTACTTACTAGTGAGTGACTATACTTCAATCTTTCCATCTTTAAAATGGGGTGATGAGTTAATATGTGTAGTGTTTCTAATGATTCCCAGCAGAGAGTGTTTGGAAAATATTTGTTTAAAATAAAACACATTTACAAGTGGTAAACTCTAGTCCTTGCTCAGGTCTCATTTAGTATCACCTTTGAAAAATCTCCCCGATGTCTTTTCTCATTTAACTGTTTATACAGAAACTCATGTTTCCAAAGCACTGTCAGCTGACTATGGTTACAGCATTTGTCAGTGTCTGTAATTTTATTACTGTAATTGTTAATATCCCTCAGTTTATCTATTAGGGCCTTGAGGGCAGAAGCTGAGTTTTACTCATTTCTCTAAGGCCAGAATTTGAGTCATAGTAAGTCTTCTATGAATATGTATTAACTGGTTGATGGTTTGATTTTATAAACATGTAAAACATAAATGCTTTGATTTTATATTCAAAGTCTACTGGTTGAACAGACTCTTGATCATGTGCTTTAATTTTTTGTTTATTAAAATATCCATAAAATGTGTCTTGTTCTTTTAGAATCCTTCTTTTGAAACCCTAGGTTTTTTGTTGTTGTTAAGTGCCATCAAGTCAGTTCCGACTCATATATAGTGTTTCTGAGAAGCTGCTGGTGGATTTTAGTTCAAAGTCCACTGCTGATCCTACAGCACCACACCAGGAGGCTGGTTTAGGAGCATTCAATCACTATTATTCCTGGAGAAAGATGATCACAAGGAATGAAGTTGATCAGCATCCTTCTAATTTTTAAGATATTTTTTTAGATGATTATTTAGGTAATTCTGATGCCTTGGATTTCATCTTCAGTGTTAAGAGTCCACTGTTGTTATCTGCTCATGTTACAATAAGAACTGTTGTTGTTGTTAAGTGCAATCAAGTTTGTACCGACTCATAGTAACTCTATGCACAGCAGAATGAAATACTGCCTGATCCTGGGCCAACCTCACAATTGTTGCCATGAGTGAGCCCATTGATGCTGTCACTTTGCCAATCCATCTTGATGGGGGTCTTCCTCTTTTTCTCTGACTCTCCACCTTGCCAAACATGATATCTTTCTCCAGTGACTGGTTCCTCCTGACAATATGTCCGAAGTATAAGAGACAAAGTTTGACCATCCTGACCTCCAAGGAGCACTCTGGCTGCACTTCTTCCAGAATGAATCTATTGGTTCTTTTGGCAGTCCATGGAACTTTCAATAGTCTCCTCCAGCACTATAACTCAAAAGCACCAATTCTTCTTCAGTCTTCCCTATTCACTCTCCAGCTTTCACATGCATATGATGTTATTGAAAATACCATGGCTTGGATCAGGTACATCTTAGTCCTTGAGCTGACAACTTTGCTCTTCAACACTTTAAAAAGGGTCTTGTGCAGCAGATTTGCCTAATGCAATACGTCATTTGATTTCTTGACTGCTGCTTCCATGAGTATTGCTAGTTGATCCAAGAAGAATGTAGTCCTTGACCACTTCAATCTTTTTTCCATTGATAAGAATGTTGTTTCTTGGTCCAGTGGTGAGGATTTTTGTTTTCTTTACATTGAGATGCAATCCATACCGAAGGCTGTGCTCTTTGATCATCATCAGTAAATATTTTAAGTCCTC
>NW_006408683.1:161208-166351 GCF_000296735.1 Chrysochloris asiatica
TCTGTGTGTGCGGTGTGGGAACAGGGGAAGAAGGGTTCTCATGACAAGATCAGGTCTATTATTGATCCAGGATAACTTTTTCCTGTGACATGAATCAAAATCATTTGACTCAGGAAGAGTTTAAGGATAACTAGGTATTGTTACATGTCCCTTTCCTCCATTTCCCTTGCTATTAAATCTGTCTTTCAAATTAAAGGAGGTTTTCCCTGTAAATAGAAGCAGTGCCAGACTAGCACACAGGCCCAGTTCCAGGTGTTCCTTGACTGAGCTCCCCATTCACCTCTCTCTCTGGAAGGCGAGGTGTGGTCCATTCCTCCCAGTACCTACAAAACCAGCTCCCTTTGCGTTCGGCTTCCTACTTTTCTCCCATTGCTCACACTCACAGTTTCTCGTGAGGGTATTTTTTTAGGGAGGGAGGGTGTAGGAGAGGAGGACGTGAAAAAGATCCGGCGGGGTGGGGCAATCAGAGCTCTGTCACCAAGAGTCACACCGCCTTCACTTGCCTCCACGGAGCGTGTGAGAGCGCAGCAGATAGCGCGGCAGAGGTCCGGGTTCTGTGACTCTCGGGATTTCAGAATTCTCAGCGACGTGCACGGCACGCTGAGCGGGCTGAACGCCTGAGCTCTCTAGGGAAAGCAGATCCGGCACCAACAGCCACCAGTGCTCAGGAAGGAAGTTCAGTCTGCGGCAGCCGGATTCCCAGGGATACACCCTATCATGGAGCCTTTGCAGAAGAACGCCGAGACAGCGGCGGTGGCGCTAGCAGTGGCCGACCCCCAGGGGGCGTCCTCCTCCAGTGGAGTGGTGGTGCAGGTCCGCGAAAAGAAGGGTCCCCTGCGCGCTGCTATCCCCTGCATGCCTTTCCTGGTGGCCGTCACCTGCCTGTTCCTCAACACTTTCGTGCCAGGATTGGGTAAGAAGCTATGGCAGCCACCCCGTGGCACAGACTCACCTGAGGGAGGGAGGAGAAGGAAGGAGGTTGGGAGCAGCGTGGCCAGAGACTCTCTGGCAAGTCTGTGCCCGCACGCCTGGCTGTATCCCCAGTGACCCCTGGCAGGTTAGAAAAGAGCGTGGAGGAGGTCCCTGAGAGAGGAGGTGTTGTACAGGGCTTCCTGATTTGCTTTCTTCCTTCCCTGAAACGTGGACGAGGTACCTGGACCGGAAAGAATGGGAAACTTTGTGAGGAATGTTGGAGCCTGCAGACAGTGGCCCAGACCGCTACCCCGGGCCACGCTCCTTGAGTTCCGAATCCGGTTCTCTGAGCCGCGCGTGCCCTCTCGTGAGTTCCTAGCTCCGAGGGGACCTAGGCTCAAAGCTGAAAGAGTGCCTGCAGCAGCGCAGAAGGCTAAGCAACCAAACACGAGTCTTTCCTGGCATCAGAGAAGTTAGCAGAGCCAAGAAGTGGGCAGAAGACAAGCAGGGTCAGGACACATCCCACAACCACACCTGGTTCCGCGGACCTCTTAAAGGACGCTTTAGTCAGCATCTCCACCACTTTCAGGGTTGTCTAGCTTCAGCCAGCATCCCTGCAGGGCACTAAGGGAATGAGTAATGATCTTTTTAGTTTGGATGTATGTGGGCTTGGGCTGCACTTGACCAGGGGTGACCCATATCTTCCATCTTTTCCATTTCCTAGAAAGTGCCGATATAATTCTGTTCCTTACCTTGGCTTCCAAATTTGAAAACATATTCAGCAGAGTTGAGGAGCAAATGGGTGCGTCCAGGGAAGGATACAGGAATTTTCCTGACCTCTGATTTTTCCTAACACATCCCCAAATCTCTACCTATTGCCAGTTTACCAGGATAGCATGAGCAATTTGTTCTTGGTGTGCTGAAAGGCTGCATCCCTTTCCCTTTCTTACTACCCTCATCCCCTGCCCTTCCTGTCCTCCCTCCCCGCCATTGTTTTAGTTTGACCTTTCTCACTGCCTTGCTCAGACATCCCACTTTGCTTAAGGCCACAGGCGAGGAGAACAGGTGGGGCAGGGGAGACTATGGTAATAATAGTTGTGAGAAACGTTGAGACCAATAAATGTTCAAGTAATCCAATCTGTACTCATTTTAGCAAAACTGAGATTTTCTTTATTTGGTTTTGCAAAACTGGGCACTGCATGGCGTGCCTATAAACTGATTTATTCCCCTGTCTCTAAAAAGCCAATCTTCCAGGTCCAGTTTCCCAAGCATCCCATTTTCTCTCCCCATAGAGTAGTCAAGATGGCACCCAGGGTCTTAATGACTATATTCTTATTTAAGCTCTGGTAGTGGTTACGAATCGGGCTGCAAACCACAAGGTCAGCAGTTCAAAACTACCAGTTGTTCCACGGGAGAAAGATGAGACTTTCTGCTCCCGTAAAGATTTACAGCCTCGGAAACCCTGTACAGGGTCGCTATGAGTTGGAACCGACTCCACGGCACATAACAACAACAAATCCGAGAACAAATTTCTTTCCACCCTTCCCCCAATTCACCCTCCTTATATATCCCTGGGTGTGAATTAACAACCTATGTCTGGCTGGCCTAGCAATCTCATGAGCCTTGTATTCCTGAAAATAGGCCATCTTGAGAATTTCTCACACACACATTCATTTTGTTTTGGTTCTTTCTGTGTACTTGCCTTTCTGCCCCAGGAGGTTGCTTTGGCCATAATGGCACACCTGTCTGAGCAATAAGTTGTTGTTGTTAAGTGCCTTCTAGTCAGTTCAAATTCATAGTGACCCTGTTGCAGCAAGAAAAGGCCCGAACAGGAGAAAAAAAATCACTGGAACATCAGCGATAATAGAGGAAGATGCTTTATTGTCAGCGGAGTGTCAGCAAACTAACGTCCCAAAGAAAACCAGCTCCCCAAAACAGTTTTCCTATAAGGTTTATATAGGATTACACAGGACTGAGTGGTGAGACCACCGTGTTACTTTCTCATTGGTGGTTCCTAGATAGTGTGTTTTTTACAAAATCAGAAGAAGTTGTTAGTTTTCTGCAAATTCAGAGAAACTGTAACATTCCAGAGTGATCAGACCTTAGGGTTAGGCCTCAAGGTCTTATGGGGTTAGACTTCAAGGTCTTATGGGCAAGGGGCCTCCCCCTCTTTCCTAGGCCTAAAGGTCTTAAAGCTAGACCTCAAGGTTTTATGGGCAGGGGTCTTCTCCCTCAACCCGGTACAGAATTTCTGAGCAGAAGCTGGTGTGAACCACTGACCTTGTAATTCTCAGTCCCGTGATTATCCTACAGCACCACATCAGTGTTAGAAATGAATTCCGATGTCACACAAAAAGACACTTGGTGAGACTAAATTAACTTGGCAAAGCAAAATTTACTCCTGCAGAAGGGTGCAAGTGCATTGCTGTACACGAACAGGCCAGCAAGCACACCCGAGTGGGCAGTCCACTCAGGTTTTTAATCCCTGACGCTAGTCTAAAGGCTATGTCTCACCCCATTGGCTACAGCTTTGACCGCACAATCTTTTCCCTTACCCGGTTGGCTTGTTCAAATTTCTAAAACGCGCATTTCCATTTCAGGAAATAGTAAAAAGTAGAAGAGCGGTCAAACAGTCTGTATTAACTTAAGGAAGTAGTAAAAGAATAAGAAAGATCATAAAATCTCTGCTCACTTTGGGAAGTAGTCAAAGAAAAAGAGAGATCATAAAGTCTTTACTCACTTCGGGAAGTAGTAAAAGAAAAAAAAAGAAAGCACTCGAAAACAATAACCAGAATTACAATAATTTTTGAAGAAAGATACTCATTTCCACATCAGTAAGCTACGTGGCCTTTAGTCGGACTTCCCATTCCATAATGCCTCAGTCCCTCTGTCTATACCATGCCCACCACCACCCCAAGATGGTGTTATCAGGTCAACCCTCTGCCCTTTTAGATACTGTGATAGTCATGCTGATGTAAATTCAGTCCTATCAGAAACTTCTTTCCAGCTGTCTCTTTCACAGGTGTAAAGATGATTAGCAGTGATGCATCTTGATTCCACTTTTTGAAAGTCCTGAAGTAAATGCCACCCATGATACTTTGAAGGAAAAGATGCATCAGTGCCTGGTAAAAGAATAAAGTTGCTGATGGATGAAAGAACCACCTGGAAGGCAGGACTGTCCATATCTACTCCCCTCCTCCCCACCCCATGTCTTCCTTTGTAGGCCTTACTTCCAACCTAAGACAAACACTTGGTGCTGTCTAGTCAATTACTATATATGTCAACTTCGAGTACTACAGAGTAGGGCTGCTCCATAGAGTTTTCTTGGATGCAGTCTTGGAAGCAGTTCTCTAGGTCTTTCTTCCATAGAGCCACTGTGTGAATTTAAACCGCCAACCTTTTGATTAGTAGTCAGTCACAAACTGCTTGTACCACCCAGAGATCTGGACTCACCTTACTGGATACCTTTCACGTCATTATTCCTGCTTTGTTGCCAGTGTCTGACCTCAGGAACCTCCACTTCCCTTGTCCTCTGCCCCAGGGATCAGTCTTTTCTTCCTTTACACTTTGTTCATAGTAAGTTTTTATAAGAACATTTTATAAGAAATCAACAGAGAAAAAAAGGGGAATGAGGGCAAGCAAACTTCAAAAAGTAATAAATCAGATAAGCCACACATGTAGACTTCTGAAATTTCATTGACCTTTTCCAGGTATATTTTGGCAAAATCCCTTAGCTTCTGTTTACTCTGGAATGTTTTGATTACACCGTTGTACTTGATTGACAGCTTTGCTGGGTAGAGGATTCTTGGGTGGTAGTTTTTTTTTTTTTCTTTCAGGGTTTTATATATGTCTCCCCATTGCCTTCTTGCCTGCATGGTTTATGTTGAAAATCCAAGCTTTGTCTAATTTGCTTACCTTTGTACATTATATTTCTCTTTTCCCTGGCTGCTTTCAAGATCCTGTCTTTATCTTTGATTTTGGAGAGATTGATTATTATATGTCTTGGTGATTGTCTTTTATGGTCTATCCATCCTGGGGTTCTTTGAGCTTCTTGAATGCTTATCTTTTCACTTTTTAGGATGTTAGGAAATTTCTCTTCCAGAAGCTCTTCAACTATCTCCTCTGTGGGCTTGTGTGATTGTTCCTGTTCTGGAATGCCAATAATTCTTATGTTATTCTTCTTCATGTTATCCAACATGAATCTTAGGCCTTCTTCAGATTTTTTTTTATC
>NW_006408683.1:167151-168634 GCF_000296735.1 Chrysochloris asiatica
GGAGGTGCACAGACAGCAAGGGGCCAATCAACAGCTACCGAAAGAAAAGAATGTCCACACCTTTATCTCTGCAGTTCTGCCAGGCGTCTGTGGCCGCTCAGATCCTTCCCTTGCTTGGTCTCACCCAAGATGGCAGCTCCTTGAGCAGCTGAGTGTCTCGAATTAGAAAGCAATGGATTTCTTGCTTCTGCCACAAATTCTCCCAGCTGTAAGCCTTGCAACCTTCTAAATATTCATTTATATGTGGTTCAGAGGTCTGGGACCATCTCCTGAGCCTGCTTGGTTGGGTATTCTGTGTTGTTGCTGGCGGAGCTCCTTTACTGCACTTCCACCCAATCCACAATCTTGTTTGTTCTCTCCTCCAGGTATATTTTGGTTTGGTTTTGTTGCTGTTGTAGCATTTACTGGATGCACAAGCTCCTCTCCACATTGAATGGGGTGTCATTAGTCCTTGGTAGTATCTCATCTGTAAGATAGGAACACCTCTGTTTCCAGGTTGCTGGGAGAATGAAATGTGATCATGGAAAGTACAAGAAGTGTTCAGCTCTTCACCTTTCTACAGAGCTGATCAATGATCTCACCTGGCAGGAAGGGAATTATTACTTTGGTGGCAGTGGTGTCCTCCTGGACCTTTGCTTCTGAGTACTTGTCGATGTCCCTGCCCCGGACCTTTCAACCTACCTTGCAGCAGAATTTTTTATGACAAAGCAGCCTGGACAAACCTTGAAGCATTTTGTTTTGATTACTCCCCAGGAGTGGTTTGAATGACCCCAGCTCCTGAAAATACTCCCCTTGGCCCAGATAAACTACTTTAGATTTGCCTGGTGTCTCTGAACCTGTTGCTGTAGAGTTGATTCTGACTCATGGTAATCCCATGTGTTTCAGAGAAGTTCTGTTTGTACTTCATACAGTTGTCAATGGCTATTTGTTTTCTGAAGTTAATTACCAGGGTTTTCCTCTAACCATTTGCAGCACCCAAGGATGCCAGTGTATTTGAAGCTCCTATGAGAACTCAATATTCATGTCTGGCTCTGCCCTTTAATGAGATGTAACTTTTTTTTTATTCATTCACACATTCATTCAACAAACACAGAGTATCTACCACATGCCAAGCACTGGGGCTGTGACAATGAATTAATCAGTCAAGATACCATAGACTATTGGGGAAATGTGAACAATCTTTGTTGGAATTCAAAAAGTATTATAATGGCTGCTGGAACAGCATGTTTCAGTAACAATTCTCTCTCTGGTATTCATAGAAATCCTCCCAATGGAGTAGTTTTAAGATAGATCCTGCTGAGAAACTCCATCATTGGCCCCAACCACTTGCTATCTTGATTTTCACTCCCTGAATACTGAGGCAGGCCTGAGGACTCAAGGAACCAGAAAGTTTACCTCTCCCTACTATTCAACCTTTCTTAGGAAGTGTTCTTAAGGACATATTTCAGCAAAACAAAGACTCAAACAAAAAAAAAAAAAAAAA
>NW_006408683.1:169429-174779 GCF_000296735.1 Chrysochloris asiatica
TTCTACTCCCGTAAAGATTTACACCCTCGGAAACCCTGTACAGGGTCGCTATGGGTCGGAACCGACTCGACGGCACTTAACAACAACAACAACAACAGTGCCAAATGATGAGACTCTCAGGTTGTAAGGCAGGGGAAGAGCTGCTTCCTCAAAGTAGAGTTGACATTGATGACATAAATGGAGTAAAGCTGTAGGACCTTCACTTGTTGATGGAGCACAACTGAAAATGAGGAAAAAGAGCTGTAAATATCCATTAATAATCAGAATATGGAATTAATCTAGGAAAATTGGAAGTTGTCAAAAATGATATGGAATGCATAAGCATTGATAACCTAGACATCAGTGAGTTGAAATAAACTAGTATTGGTAATTCTGAAGCTGACAATGGGTTATAATGTTGGTAAAGACAAATTGAAGAGGAATGGCATCACATTCATCATCAAAAAGAACATTTCAGTATATGTCTTGAAGTACAATGCTGTCTGTGATAGGCTAATATCCATATGCCTATGTGATAGTTACGGTTCTGTGTTAACTTGATTGAGCCAGAATTCCCAGTTGTTTGGCAGATGATAGTTAACTCTATGGTGATTGGCTATGAGCAGATATAGTTAACACTGATGATTGGCTATGAGAAAGGTTATTTCCTTGGGGGTGTGGCCTGCCCCCTGTGTAATGGACATGTAGGAAAGACTCATTCTCTTTCCCAGTGGATCTGGATCTTACATCTGGCTCGCCCTTTGATGAGTGATGAACTAATGTTCATCTGAACCGGACTCGGAACTCCAGTTGACCTGGCCTACCAATCTTGGCTTAGCTGACCCAGATTTGGGACTCCCCTATCTCTATAATTCTGAGCCGTTTCCTTGCTATAAACTTCTCTTTAGATATATATACATATATAAGTTGCACTGGTTTTGCTTATTTAGAGAACCCAAACAACCTACAAGGAAGACAAGTTAATACAATGAATATTCAAAATTATGCACCAACTACTAAACTAGTGATGATGAAATTGAAGAATCCTACCAACTTCTTCATCTGAAACTGATCAAGCATGTAATGAAGATGTATTGACATTACTGGTGATTGGGATGTCAAAGATGACAGATTGGTAGTTGGAAAATGTGGCCTTGGTGATAGAAATGATGCTGGAGACTGCATGACAGAATTTTGTAAGACCAATGACTTCTCCATTGAAAATACCTGTTTTTAACAATGATTATACACACGGACCTCACCAAATGTAATACACAGAAATCAAATTGATTACATTCATGGAAAGAGATGATGGGAAAGCTCAATATCATTTTGGATCAGACCATAAATTGCTCATATGCAAGTTCAGGCGGAAGCTGAAGAAAATTATAACAAGTCCACTAGAGCTAAACATATGAACTTGGACATATCCCACTTGAATCAAGAACATCAAATCAAGAACATCATACAGGAGGAAAGAAAAAGGTTATTAAGAAGACAAGAAAGAAGGAAAAGACCAAAATGGATGTCAGAAGAGACTCAAACTTGCTCCGCAACATAGAGACGCTAAATAAATGCACAAAATGAGGAGATAAGAGAGCAGAACAGAAAATTTCAAAAGTCAGCTCAAGAAGACATAGTCAAATGTTATAATGAAACATTCAAAGACCTAAAGTTAGAAAACCAGAAGAGAGGAACATGCTCAGCATTTCTCAAGCTGAAAGAACTGAAGAAAAACTTCAAGCCTCGACGTGCAATATTGGGCCAAATATTGAATGATGCAGAAAATATCAAAAGAAGATGGAAGAGTTACTGTACCAAAAAGAAATGGTTAATGTTCAACCATTTCAAGAGGTAGCTCATATCCACCATCAACACTCATGGGCACAGCAGTCAAGAAATCAGATGACATATTATATTAGTCAAATCTGCCACAGAAGTCTTCTTTAAAGTGTTTAAGAGCAAAGAGAGCTAAGATGTGCCTGACTCAAGCCATGGTATTTTCAGTAGACTCATATACATGTGAATGTTGTGCAATGAATAAGGAAGACCCTAGAAGAATTAATGCATTTGAATTATGGTATTGCGAAAGAATATTGAAAGTTCTATGGCCTTCCAAAAGAACCAACAAATCTGTGTTGAAAGAAGTACAGCCAGAATGTTCCATAGAAGTCAGAATGGTCAGACTTAATCTCTCATATTTTGGACATATTATGAGGAGGAACCAGTGCCTGGAGAAGGACATCATACTTGGTAAAGCGGAGGGTCAGTGAAAAACAGGAGGATCCCCAATGAGATGGATTGGCACAGTGGCAGCTGCAATGAGCTCAAGCCTAGCAAGGATTGTGAGGTTGGCTCAGGACTATCATTCTGTTGTGCATCATAAGATTGCTATGAGTCTGTTCCAACTCAATGGTACCTAGCAACAACAATCAGAAACTTCAGGAGGCAGAGGGGGTGCAGACTTCATGAAAGACATAGTCCTAATATGAACCAAGTAAAAATGGAACCTTATTTCAAGCAAGTGGTAGAATGTAAGAAAGACACATATGTCTATATCATTGGAACAATGGCACATTATGTGGTCATTTAGCCTCAGTTTGACTCTTCAGCAAAAAATATTTGCTATGTCATTGTAACGTAAATGATGCTCAGTGGTTTTAAACTTCTACAACCAACTGTAGGCAAAGCACTGGAGACTATTAAGCTATAAGGGAGAAAATAAACACTCTCCTCCTTAACAATATAAGGCGCTCTGGTAGCATAGAGGTTATGAGTTGGGCTGCTAATCTTAAGGTCAGCAGTTCGAAACTACCAGCAGTTCCAGGGGATAAAGATGAGGTTTCTGCTCCCATAAAGATTTACAGCCTCAGAAACCCTGTGCAGGGTCACTATGAGTTGGAACCGACTCCACGGCACACCACGATCAACTCAACAATATAAAATGGAAAACACAGTTTATAGAAATTAGGAGTACAAGAGGAGAGGAGAAGTGGAAGTGTGATAGATTAAATTATTATCCCCAGTTATTTACTGACTTCTTTAAAAGTGAAAGAGTATTCCATATCCTAATCAAGGCCATGTAACTTAACATGCCTCCTGTAGGAGGAAACTACTTCCTACTTATTGGCATGTGCCTTGCTTTATTCAATTGAATGTGAGTAGAAGTGATATATATATATATATAAATGCCATGCCCAAGTTTACTCACTTAAAGCAAGTTACACGTAAAAGACACTGTGAGAGACACTGTGAGGATGCGCCTTTGGTTTTCTGTCCCTTCTTTTGTAAGGATGGTGGCTCTCAGATGGGAACTACTTTTAACCTGTGTATCCACTATCGACACTCATGGAAACAGCAGTCAAGAAATCAAACGACATATTGCACTAGGCAAATCTGCTGCACAAGACCTTTTTAAAGTGTTGAAGAGCAAAGATGTCAGCTTGAGGACTAAGGTGCACCTGACCCAAGCCATGGTATTTTCAATAACCTCATATGCATGCGAAAGCTGGACAGTGAATAAGGAAGACCATAGAAGAATTGATGCTTTTGAGTTATGGTGTTGGAGGAGAATACTGAAAGTGCCATGGGCTGCCAAAAGAACCAATAGATCTGTTTTGGAAGAAGTGCAGCCAGAGTGCCCCTTGGAGACCAAGATGCCCAAACTTCGTCTCTCTGAAGTAGGGACCAGTCACTGGAGAAGGACATCATGTTTGGCAAGGTGGAGGGTCAGAGAAATAGAAGAAGACCCCCAGTGAGATGGATTGGCAAAGTGGCAGCATCAGTGGGCTCAAGCGTGGCTACAGTAGTGAGGTTGGCCCAGAATCGGGCAATATTTTGTTCTGCTATGCATAAGGTCGCTGAGTCAGTACTGACTTGATGGCACCTTAACAACAACAATAGCAATGTTTAATGTTATGTGTCAACTTGGTTCGACTATGATTCTCGGTGATTTGATAGACATTATGTAGTTATCTTCAATTTTCTGATTTTATGTGAGTAGCCAATCAGTTAGAAGGAGAGTTTCTTTGGGGGTGTGGTCGGCATCCAATATACATACATTCGTATATGCATATGGAGAAAAGACTAAAGTTGTCAAAGACTTCCTTTTGCTCAGATCAACCACCAACACTCATGGGAGCAACAATCAGGAAATCAAACAATGCATATATTAGGCAAATCTGCTACACAAGCTCTCTTTAAAGTGTAAAATGTAAGTTGAGAACTAAGGTGCTCCTGACCCAAGCCATGGTATTTTCAATAACCTCATATGCATGTGAAAGTTGTACAGTGAATAAAGATGACCATAGAAGAATTGATGCATTTGAATTATGGTGTTGGAGGAGAATATAAAAGTGCCATGACTCACCAAAAGAACAAATAAATTGTGTTGGAAGAAGTAGAGCCAGAATGTTCCTTGGAAGCCAGAATGGCCAGACTTCATCTTTCATACTTCAGACACATTATCAGGAGGGACTAATCCCCAAAGAAGAACATCGTGCTTAGTAAAGTGGAGGGTCGGTGTGAAAGAGGAAAACCCCCAACAAGATGGTTTGGTACAGTGGTGGCAGCAATGGGCCCAGTTGTGGCAGCAGTTGTGAGGTTGGCGCAGGCACAGTTCTGTTATGCATAGGATTGCTATGAGTTGGCACATAATAACAACAATGCATATATATAGTTTGTTGTTAAGTTCTGTTGAGTTGGTTCTGACTTGTAGGGTTTCTGAGGATCAGCTGGTGGGTCTGAACTGCTCACCTTTCTGTTAGCAGTCCACTGCTTATTCTACAGTACCACACCAGGACTCCAAGAATAATCTTTAGAAATTTAAAAAACAACACCATGAGAACAATTCCCACCCTTTCTGTCATCAAATTTTCTGTCTACTGGTTCATTCCCTGTAACACACACACATGCTGAAATCCTCTCCTCTCTTTAACAAGAAAAAAATGTCTCCTGAACCTACAACCCTATTTTTCTGCTCCTCTCTGCAGCAAAATTCCCTGAGTTTTCCACATTTGCTTCCTCCAATCCCTCTTCCACCACCTGCCTCTATCAGTTTGTTCTATGGTAGTGACTTGCATGTTGCTATGATGATGGAAGCTATGCCACTTCTGGTACCAGTAGAGTTACCCATGGTGAATGGGTTTTAGAGAATTTTCAGGTGATCTACTTCCAAAAAGCAGTCGATGAAAACTCTATGGATCACAAGAAAATATTGTGATATAGTGTGAAAGATAAGCCTCCTAGGTTGGGAGGCACAAAAAATACACTCAACAATGTACTTGAGCACACCAATAATGGAGCAGTTGTTGTTGTTGTCAGGTGCCATCGAGTCGGAACCGACTCATAGCGACCCCATGCACAGCAGAAC
>NW_006408683.1:177099-186929 GCF_000296735.1 Chrysochloris asiatica
ATCTTCACTGGCTTTAGTGGTTGGTGCATAAATTTGAATAATAGTGGTATTAACTGGGCTTCCCTGTAGGCGCATGGATATTATCCTATCACTTAATGCCTAATGGAACAGTACTGGGCCTCATTTTATTGTTTCACATGGGGTCATTATCAACAGGTGAAACAGACACAATAGCAATTAACAACAATAATCTCTATTCCCACTCTAATCATGCTTTTGCCTCTATCACTCACCTAAACTACACTAGGTTGAGTTACCATCACCCCCAAGTTGCTTAGTCCAGTGGTCAGTTTTGTGGACAGCTTGCCAAAAAGAAAAAACCTACTACCACCAAGTCAGTTCCCACTCATAGTGACACTTATAGAGTTCTTTCTCCCACAGAGGGACTTGTGAGCATGAACCACTTATGCTTAGCAACTTCTAACCCACAATGTCATCCGTGCTCGTTTTGTTGACATTGGGCGCCATGTAGTCAGTTCCGACTCATAGCCACTCTATGCACAACAGAATGAAACACTGACCAGCCTCACAATTGTTGTTAATGTTTGAGCCAAGTGTTGCTACCACTGTGTTAATCCAGCTGGTTGGGAGTCTCTGTCTTTTTCGCTGACCCTCCGTTTTTCTAAGCATGATGTCTTACCACCTTCACTTCTAAAGAGTGTTTTGGCTACACTTCTTTCCAGATAAATTTGTTAGTTCTCCTGACTGTCCATGGTACTTTTAACATTATTCTCCAACACAATAATTCAAATGTATCAATTCTTACAAGGTCTTCCTTATTCATTATCAAACTTTCATATTCTTATGAGGTGGTGGAAAATACCATGGCATGGGTCAGGCACATTAACCATCAAACTGATACCTTTGCTCTTGAACACCTTAAAGAGGTTTGTACTGCACATTTGCCTAAAGCAATATGTCTTTTGATTTCTGGACTGCTGGTTGCATCAGTGTTGATTGTGTATCCAGTAAAAAGAAGTCTTTGACATCTTCAATCTTTTCTCTATTTATCATGATGTTATTTACTACTCCAGTTGTGAGAATTTTTTAATTTACAGAGAGGAGCACTCCATACTGAAGGTTGTGGTCTCTGATCTTCACTAGTAAATATTTTAAGTCCTTTTCACTTCAGTCAAGCAAGGTTATAGCATCTGCATATCACAGATTATTAAGGAATCCTCCTCCAATCCTGATGCCACATTCTTCTTCACATTATCCAGCTTCTCAGATTATTTGCTCATCTTACAGTTTGCATAAGTATGGTGCAAGCATAGAACCCTGATGCACACATTACCTTTTCCTGATTTTAAACCACTAATTATTCCCATGTGCTATTCAAATGACTACTACTTGGTATATGCCAAGCTCCTCAAGAGCACAATTAAGGGTTCTGGAATACCCATTATTTGCAATGGTATCTATAGTTTTCCATGATCCATACAGACAAAAGCCTTTGCATAGTCAATAAAGCACAAGTAAACATCTTTTTTGTATTCTCTACTTTCAGCTAATATCCATCGGACATCAGCAATGATATCCCTAGTTCCTGATGATATTTAGCTTCTCCATCATATCTTCCTACAGATGTAGTCAATTTTATTTTGTGTATTCCATCTGGTGATGTCCATATTGTTTCAAAAATGTTTTTTGCAATGAATAAGCCATTGGTCTTATAAAATTCAATAATCTGATCTCCAGCATCATTTATACCACCAATTTATATCATATTTTCCAATTACTGATCCTTTCTTTTTGTTTCCAACTTTCTCATTCCATTCACCAGTAATTATCAATGCATTTTTTTATTAATGCATCTTGATTGCATGTTTTATAAATTTCAGACTGAAGAAGATGGTAGATTTCTCCAATTTGATCATCACTGACTTTAGTGGATGGTGTGTAAACTTGAATAACAGTGGTATTAACTGGTTTTCCTTGTAGACATATGGATATTATCCCATCACAAACAGCATTGTACTTCAAGATAGATCTTTTTTGTTGGCCCTTCATTTCACCAAGCTTAATGTCCTTCTCCAGGGACTGGTCATTCCTGATAACATGTCAGGATTGTGAGAGATGAAATCATACATACTTCTAAAGAACATTATTTGTTTGTTCTTCTAGCAGTCCATGCAGTTCTTCTCCAACACCATAATTCAAATGCATCAATTCTTTTATGTTCTTCCTTATTCACTGCTAAACTTTCACATGTATATGAGGCAATTGAAAATATCATGGTTTTGTTGTTGTTGTTAAGTGCTGTTCAGTTTGTTGCTGAGGAGTGGTCGGTGGGTTTGAACCACCAACCTTGTGATTAGCAGTCCAGTGTTTATCCTACAACACCACACCAGGACTCCATGGCTTTCTCTAGCATTACAGAAACAGTTACCATTCCTTCCTCTTTGAAGCTCTTTCCTTGGCTTCTGGAACATCGTTCTCTCATGGTTTTCTTTATACTTCACAGCTCTTCCTCTGTTTCCTCCACTCATCTCAGCAATGTATAAACTTGCAAGTAACCTAGAGGTCAGATCTTGATCTTCTTTCTTCCACCTATATTTACTCCCTTAAAGTTCCCATCCAGACTCCTGGCTTTAAATCTCACCCTTATGATGTTTCTTCCCAATTTCAAACCTTCAGCTCAAATCTTGCTTCTAAATTCAACTTTTACAGTCAACTGCTAGGAAACCAAAAGGCATCCTAGATTTTACTTATCCAAAACTACACTCCTGATCTTCTTCATTAACCTTGCTTCACCTTCATCTTAGGAAGTGAAGTAGCACCCTTCAAGTTGCTCAAGCAGAAACAGGACTCATCCTTAACTCTTCTCTTTTCCTCACATCCCAAGCCCAATTTGTCAGTAAGTGCCCTGGGATCTACTTTTAATTCTATTCAATCAATATCTGACCACTTCCTACCTCCTGGCCTCTACCTCCCTAATTAATGCCTTCAGCTTCATTTATTGCAATAACTACCTCAATAATATGTTCCCCTTTATTGTTGCCTCTGTTGATCTGTTCTCAGCACAGCAACAAGAACAATCTTTTTTAACGTGTGAGTCAGGTCACATCACTTTTAGGCTCAAAACCCTCCAAGGCTCCTATGTCACACAAAGTAAAAGTTCAAGTCCCTATTATGAACTACAAAGCACTTTGTATGAACTACATATGAAATTTAAAATTTTCTAGTGCCTCTATTATAAAAATTATAAAGAAATCTATTAAATTAATTTCAACACCATATTTCATTTAACCCCAAATATCTAAGATATTATTATTTTAATACATAATATAAATTTGTTGTTGAGATATTTTATATTCCTTTTCTGCAAACAAGGTTTTCAAAATCCCACTTCCAGCACATCTCAGTTTATACTAGTCACATTTCAAGTGTTCATTAGCTATGGTGGCTGCCATATTGAACAGTGCAATTACAAGCCAACTGTTCCCTGTCCCCTAATGTATTTCTGCTTTCATCTTCTACTATTTTCCCTCTTTCTCACTCTGCTCTGGCTACATTTATCTCTTTGCTGTTTTTGTTTTGTTTTGTTTTTGACACATCACAAACACCTTCTTACCTCAATTCCTTTGCATTGTGTGGTCCTACTTCCTGAAGTACTTGTCCTACCGATACCTATGTGAATCACTCAGTCACAGCCAACTTCATAAGAACTTCCAAGAAGAACTTATTTAAAATTGCAACTTATTCCACCCTAAGCTCTCTACCTTTCCCTACTTCACTTTTCTTAGATGCACTCTCACCATCAAGCATACTGTATAGTTTACTTATTTTGTTTATGTCTCTCTCCCTCAATATGCATGTAAGATCCATGAGGGTGGGTTTGTTTTGGTTTTTTTCATATTTTTAGGGTCTGCTTTGTTCATAGCTGTATCCCTGACATTTAGAAAAGTGCTGGTACATAATAATACTTAACAAATACATGATGAATGAATGGATGAATGGACTGAATGAAAAAAAATATGCTAAAATCAGGAATGGTTACAAGTGATTGTCTTTGAAAAGTTTAATTCAAAGCAGGGAGAACTGAGATTGGAGACAGCTGCTGTTTGTTAAAAGCCCCTGTTTTCCTTATTTGAATTTTTTAAACTGTGTACTTTGTTATTTGAATTTTGTCATTAAGGATCAGAATCCATGCCAACAAAGGAGAAGAGACTCTCATATATGGCTGATAATGCAAATTGGAACTTTTTTTAGTAAACAGTTTTAAAATTATGTATCAAGAACCTTAAAAATGCTCATATTCTTTAATTTAGAAATTCCACATGTAGGAATTAATTGTAAGAAAATAGAAATGTGGCCAAAATTTTACACATAAATATGTATTATGGAGCATTATTTATAATATTGAAAAATTAAAAAATAACCTCAAATGAGGATAGTTGAAGAATGGCTAAATAAATTATAGTCTAAGCATATGATGGAGTTCTGGTATGGTGCTGTAAGACAAGCACTGGACTGCTAACCACAAGATCAGTGGTTCAAACCAACCAGCCACTCCTTAGAAACCCTATAGAGGGTTGCTATGAGTCAGAACTGATGTGATGGCACTTAACAACAACCATATGATGCAATATTATGTACACATTAAAATGGTGCTTGCCAAAACTTTCTTCTAATGGCAGGTGTATCTACCTAATACTGCGATAACAGAAATACCACAAGTAGATGGCTTTAGCAAACTGAAATTTATTCTGTCTCAGTTTAGAGTACATTTGAGTCAGTTCTGACTCATACCCACCCTCTATAGGGTTTCCAAGGAGTGACTGGAAAATTTGAACTGCTGACCTTGCAGTTCAAACTGACCTTGCAGTACAGTGCATTATCCCACAACACCACACCAAGCTAGAAGACCAAATTCAGAGCACTGGTTCTGGGAAAAGATCTTGTCTCTTTTCAGCATTTGTGGGCTGACATTCCTTAGAGTTTTCTTGGCATCAATGTTTCCCTGGATCAAGGAGCATTATAGTTCAGGGATCCCATTCTAGGTTCTTCTTTATTGCTAGTAGTAGGTCCCTGTCTCTCTGCTCATTTCTCACTCCTTTTATATCTCAAAAACGATTAAATCATGACATAATCTAATCCTGTAGATTGCATCTGACCTCATTAACATCGTGGAAATGCGGATTTACAACACATAGGATAATTACATCAGATCAGGACTGATCATATCACAGGGGTGATTGTATTATATTATATTTCATCATGGAGATGAGAACTACATCTTAACTGCTAAACCACTGAGAATTCTGGCCAAGACAAATGACACAAAAGCTTAACTAGCAAAGAGGGCATGTTTAGGCTATAAGGGAATGTTGTTATTGTTGCTGTTGCTGTTATGTGCCGTCAAGTCAGTTCTGACCCATAGCAATCCTGTATAGGGTTTCCGAGGAGCAGCTGGTGAGCTTGAACCACCAACCTTGCAGTTCAAACAACTTTGCAGTCTGGTGCATTAACCCACAGTGCCACACCAGGACCCCATAAAGGAAAATTGTCGTTGTTGTTAAGTGTCATTGAGTCATTTCCGACCTTGTATAGGATTTTCAAGGAATAGCTGGTAAGCTTGAACCACCAACCTTGCAATTCAAATGACTTTGCGGTCTGATGCATTAACCCACAGTGCCACACCAGGACTCCATAAAGGAAAATAGTAGGTTGAAAATTATATCTGTTAATATGGTCTCAAGTATTCTTTATTTGCTTCCTTTTCTTATATTTCGATGTTTCTGAATTTGAGATGTGTCTTATAATTGGCATGTTGTTGCTTTTAAGTGCTTTTAAGTGCCACTGAGCCAGTTCCAACTCATAGTGACCCTATATAGGGTTTCTGAGGAGTAGTTGCTTGGTTTGAACTACTGATCTTTCCGTTAGCAGTCCAGTGCTTATAGGAGCCACACCAGGGCTCCTATAATTGGCATAGAGAGAAATCAACTCTCTTTTTCTTTTATTTATTGTATATCCCCCCAAAAAAAACCTGTTGATACATTCATTAATGGTACCTTTTATTGATCAGTGGTGTCTTTAAATAAAAACATAAGGTAGGTAATGTATAGGTAGATGATTAATAACTATCATTTTTTTCACAACTATGAGGTATACAAACTTATGAAAAAATACTGGAGATGTGGGACTGTGAGGTTGGAAAAAATGTATAACACTTCACTATTTATGTAAAAGTGCTGCAGAAAGAAATGCATTAAAATGTCAACAGGTTGTGGGAGTATGAATGATTGTTTTCTTCTTTATAATTTTAATGAGTATAAAGTACACTACTTTCTAATCAGAAAACTAAATTAGCATTGCTTTAAAAAATATTCTCCACACAAGGTTATGATGCTCTAGTGCAGTCTAGTGTATGGAATTACCTTGAAAGTGGTGAAATGCTGTAAAATATATGGGAATGCCATACATACAGTAGCCCTGGTGGTGCAATAGTTAAACACTCAGCTGCTAACCAGAAGGTTGGCAGGTTGAACCCATTTAAACGTTCCCTATGAGAAAGACCTGGCAATTCACTTCCATAAAAATTACAGCCTCACCTGTAATCTTGCGGGTGACCACATTTGTCTACTGATAAGGGGTAGGGGGGGGTGGGAAACAGCAATGAAGTTGCGAGCTAAGTTTGACCATGTTCAATAGACTCCTGTCAACCTGAATTGAGACCTGGTTGGCCAGAAGTATAGCAAAACCTGGGGATTGCAGAGCCCAGGGACAGTGCCATGGAGGACGAGAGTGGAGAGTGAAACGTCTAGCTGATATGAAGTCAGGGGAGATGCACAGGAGTGCCCATACTTGCAGACAGTACCCATTTGACCTAGCTTCAATGGCTGGATGATCCGAACTCGACTAGAGGAAGAAAGAGGAGAGAAAAAAGTGTAATCCGCTACAGTTTGATGAACTTGACCTATACTTATGGATGTAGTAGCTCAAAAGAGGAAACAAATCTTACAGCAAAGATCATTCCCACCCCCTCAGTATACAGGGTTGGCAGGGATGGGCAACTTAGACATTGGCTACCCAAAATGGGTGCACTGCAGAGGCAAGAAGTGACTGGCTTACAAACTATCATGAAGGAGCCTAGTTTCAGAGGGTGTGGAGGAAGGCAAAATCTCCACTAAGTTGCTTCCAACCTGTCTGGACCAGGCTGGTGAAAGGAGATGGGGATAAGACTCTTGTGGTTCAATAGTGAATAATTGCTGTCAGGACTGATTGTGAATGTTGCAAATGTAAATGTAAACATTTTGTAACACAAAGTGGGGCGTGGTTGATCTTGCAGTCTAGGAGCACAGGACCCTGGGACAATCAAGGGAGAAGAGCGGAGTGTGGGGCCCTATCCAGAGAAGCATCGATGCCAGAAATGGAGGCAGAGCTGATGACATAACAGATGGAGCAGCCTAGGACTCTGGACTCGGGGAGGGAGAGAGGCTGTGTGCTGGCAGCTGGGGGCAGGCTTGCAGGGTATACCCTTTGGTTATTTGAATGGTTATATATTCCTGAGTGCTCCCGTGTACATCCAAAAAAAGAAGCAGAGGGAATGGAAGCAAATGCTGTTGAATGAAGATGCATGGAGGGGATTGTAATCATTGCAATGAAATGAAATACAATAGGATGAATGTAAAGCTGATGTTCTCCCATGTAAACTATCACTCAATTCACAACAAAAACTTAAACAAAAAAAAAAAACAAAAAACGTCACAACCTCAGCAATTCAACAGCACACACCACCATGTGGTTGTTACGTTTAGGTGGCTTTGAATTAGTTCCAACTCATAGTAGCCCTATGTACAGCATAAAGAAACACTACCTGGTTTTGTGCTATCCTTACAATAGATGCTATGCTTAAGCCCTTTGGTGCAGCCACTATATGTAAATCCATCTTATTTAGGGCCTTCTTCTTTTTTGCTAATCCTCTACCTTGCCAGGTATGATGTCCTTCTCCAGGGATTGCTCACTCCTGATAACATGTCCAAAGTAAGTGATACACAGTGTAGGCATCCTCGCTTCTTAGGAGCATACTTCCAAAACAAATTTGTTCATACTTCTGGCCATTCATGACATATTTAACATTCATCACGTATGCAATAAGTCAAAGACATCAATTCTTATTTGGTCTTCCATATTCATTGTCCAGCTTACACATGCATATGATATGTTTGAAAATACCATGTTTTCGGGCAGCCAACAAACATATAAAGAAATGTTCACAATCATTAGCCATTGTTGTTGTTATTGTTAAGTGCCATCGATTCAATCCCGACCTATTAGAGAGATGTAAATCAAAACAAAAATTAGATATCACCTCACATCAGCAATAACAGTGAAGATGAAAAATGCAGTGGACAATAAATGCTGGTGAAGATGTGGAGAGACTGAGACCCTCCTACATTGTTGGTGGGAATACAAAATGCTCCAACCACTCTGGAAAACAATATGGCACTTCCTCAGAAAGTTGGAAATAAAAATACCATATGATCCAGCAATTCCTCTCCTTGGTATATATCCACAAGAAATACGAGCCATCACATGAGTAGATATATGCACACCAATATTCATAGCAGCACTATTCACAATAGCAAAAAGACAGAGACAGCCTAAGTGCCCATCCATGGAAGAATGGATAAATAAACTTTGGCACATACAAGGAAGCCATAAGCCATCACATAACATGGATGAAACTTGAAGACATTATGCTGAGTGAAATTCATCAGTCAAAAAAGGACAAATATATCATAAGACCATTATTATAAAAGCTTAAGAAAAGATTCCCATACTAAGAGGGGGAAAAATCTTTAATGGTTAGCAGTGAGGGTTTGAGGGAGGTGGAAGGAGGCAACAGTATAGCACAGGGTAAGAAGCTGACACATCATAGTTCAGTTGTTGGGGAGGGCAATACACAAGAAAGTGGGGGTGGAATAACAAGGTAGATAGAGGAACACTGGGACAGATTTGCAGGGGCTAAATGGGACAGAGGTAAATAGTGATACATATTCAACCTTGGAACAATGGGGCTCTGTGATACAGGAATTGAGGCATAGTCTGAAGAGGGGAAAAATATACTAAGATGCTTGACTGTCTTATGAATATTGGGTTCCCGTGCCTACTATTGTAAAATAGACTCTTGAGTGGTATACAAATGAGTGTCAGGAAACATGATTACAGAAAGATTGTAAACCCATCTTCAGCCTATAACTGATTTGAATACCTAAAAAGGGTTCTACAACTTGCCCAGTGAAATAAGCCTCTTGCGGACCTTTGCAGTGTAAAGGACCTTAGGTGGAATCCTGAGCCCCATCCAGAATCTTCTGAGGTGGGACATTCCCAGTAGAAAAGACAAGCAGACCAGCCTGGCACAGCTAGAGCAACAGAAGATCCATCTTCAAAGAAAGATCATCAGGAAAAAACCAAATAAAAATGGCAGTATAATTGGCTACTACAAGAATAAGCAAGTTGTTCTCCGGGAAGCCATCAAGGCAAGCAATCAAGTCCCTTCAGGACAAATCCCCTCTAAGACTGAGACTCAAAGGGAACACATGAGCAGGTATATAAGTTTAACTGGTGACCACATTGGTCTGCTGGGGAGTGGAAAAGGGGGAAAGGCAGCATTGAAGAAATGGGCTGAGTTCAACCACATTCCATATTGACCTGTTGATGAGAGAAAGAAGAGGAAGGGCTGGATGGCCCAAAGTGCACTGAGACCTGAGGACACCTGAGCCCGTGGAAAAGGACATAGCCACAGAGGGCTAGACAGTACCCATTTGACCTAGCCTTGAGGGCTTGATGATCAGAACTCAACTAGAGGAAGATTAAAAAAAAAA
>NW_006408683.1:187516-188294 GCF_000296735.1 Chrysochloris asiatica
TCTGGTTACATTTATTCCAAGATATTTCATCCTTTGGGTGGCTATTGTAAATGGTATTGCTTTCCTAATGTCCTTTTCAACCCTGTCATTTTTGAAATAGAGAAAGCCAACTAATTTTTGTATGTTGATCTTATATCCTGCCACTTTGTTGAATCTTCCAAAGAGGTCTAGTAGCTTCTTTACTGAGTCTTTGGGGTTTTCTACATATAGGATCATGTAGTCTTCAAATAGGGAGAGTTTTACTTCTTTGCCAATTTGGATGCCTGTAATTTCCCTGGCTTGCCATATAGCTCTTGCTAAGACTTCCAGCACAATATTGAATAGGAGTGGTGAAAAAGGGCATCCTTGTCTGATTCCTGTTCACAGAGGGAAGGTGTTCAGTTTCTCTCTATTGAGAGTAATGTAGGCTGTTGGTTTGGTATATATGCTATTAATTATATTGAGGAATTTCCCTTCAATTCCTATTTTGTTGAGTGTTTTCATCAGGGATGGATGTTGGATTTTGTCAAATGCCTTTTCTGCTTCAATCGATATGATCATGTTGTTCTTTTCTTTTTTCTTATTTATATGGTGGATTACGTTGATCGTTTTTCTAATGTTGAACCATCCTTGCTTCCTTGATATGACTCCCACTTGATCATGACGTATTATCTTTTTGATGTGTTGCTGAATTCTGTTGGTTAGGATTTTGTTGAGAATTTTTGCATCTATGTTCATGAGGGATATTGGTCTATAATTTTCTTTCTTAGTGATGTCCTTCCCTAGTTTTGATATGAGG
>NW_006408683.1:188394-190685 GCF_000296735.1 Chrysochloris asiatica
ATACTCATGGATATAGTAACTCAAAATACCAACAGAGAGGAAAGTAGTCTTCACATCAATTATCAATGTTAACCCCTCTGTACACAGGGTAGATAGGGATGGGCAACTTAGACATTGGCTACCTAAAATGAGGGGGCAATAAGCATGAAGCTCCTTGGAAATACTATACAAGGTCAGAACTGACTCGACGGCACTTAACAACAACAGAACCATGAAGTGACTAGCTTACAAGGTTTCAAGAGGAAGTTTAGTTTAAGAGTGTGTGGGGGAAAATAGAATCCCCAGTGAATAGTTTTCATCTTGTCTAGATGGGGATAAGAAAAAGATGGGGATAAGATTCTTATGCTTCAATAGTAATTGTTATCATGACTAATTACGACTGTCACAATTGTAAATAAAGGTAGAAGTTTCGTAACAAAAACAGGGGAGTAGTTAATCTTACAGTCCAGAAACAGATGACCCTAGGACCATCAAGGGAGAAGAGCAAAAGTGGAATGCAGGACCTTATCCAGAGAAACAGCAACACCAGGGATGGAGGCAGATGGGGACATGGAGAGAGGGAGCAGCTGAGGACTCTAGACATGGGAAGAGAGGGACTGAGAGCTGGTGGCCAGGAGACAGACTCTCAGAATGTTCCCTTTCATGATGTAAATTATTATATATTCCTGAGTGTTTAAAAAAAAAAAAAGCTAAAATAATAAAGAGAAATACTGTTAACTGATGGTACATGCAGGGGATTATAATCATTGTAATGAAACAAAGTATATGATTTGTTGAATGTGAAACTGATGGTCTGTCCTGTAAACTTTCACTCAATTCACAATAAAAATTTTGATAAAAAGAATACTTGAAGGCCCAGCCGCTCAGGGAGGGACACAGTTCCCTATAGTGTTAGGTTAACTGCCCCATCACTGGGATGAGACTACTCTAGACTCACTAGAGGAGTCATGGTGTTATTGAAAGGAGCAGAGGATTGTAGCACCACCCACCATCTACAGGTGCTCTTTCTTCCTTTCACATTGTGATATCAATGATTGATAAATGTGGAGACAGTGGTGGAGTTGGTAAATCTCAGTAAACTATCAATTAAGATTGGTTTGGACAATAATTATCAATGGATGCTAAGTCTAAGGAGAAAGTTTGAAGTGTAATGTATTTGCTAACTCAAAATACTTTACCACACATTGCTTATAACTTGAAAGGGATGCTTATATGCAGAAAGTGGAGACACCAGACAACTCCTGACTGGTTCACTCAGACAAGAGTTGAAAACCTTGGTTTTCACTTGAAAACCTTGGTTCACTCAGTCAAGAGTTGTCTGATGTCTCCACTCTCTCACTATTCTCAGTGAAAGAAGTCAGTTACCAAACAAACAAAAAATTGCCGTTGAGTCAATTACTTTAGGACTAAGCAGAACTGTCGCATAGGGTTTCCAAGGCTGTAATCTTTACAGAAGCAGACTGCCACATCTTTCTCCCAAAGAGTGACTGTTGTTGTTGTTGTTACGTGCCGTTGAGTCGGTTCCGACCCATAGCGACCCTGTACAGGGTTTCCGAGGGTATAAATCCTTACGGGAGTAGAAAGCCTCATCTTTCTCCCGCGGAGCAGCTGGTAGTTTCGAACCGCTGACCTTTAGGTTCGCAGCCCGATTCGTAACCACTACGCTACCAGAGTGACTAGTGGGTGCAAACCAATGACATTTCAGTTAGCAACCAAGCACTTAACCATAAGGAGCTCTGGTAGCATAGTGGTTACAAGTTGGGTTATTAACCTCAAGCTAAGCAGTTCAAACCAACCAGCCATTCATTCCCCAGGAGAAGGATGAGGTTTTCTGCTGCCATAAAGATTTACAGCCTCAGAAACCCTATACAGGATCACTATGAGTCAGAACCAACTCCACGGCACATATCCCACCAACAACCAAAAGGAAAACATAAAGTTCAGACATAGTTACACCTTAGTCCAAACCAAACCCATTGCCATTGAGTCGATTCCAACTCATATCGACCCAATGTTGTTGTTAAGTTTTGTCAAGTCAGTATAGGGTTTCTGAGGAGCATCTGGTGTGTTTGAACTGCCAACCTTGTGGTTTGAACATACTTGCTGTTGAGTGCTTATCCTACAGTGCCACACCAAGACTCCTATATTGTTGTTGCTGTTAAGTGACGTCGAGTCCGTTCCGATCCAGAGCAACCCTGAACAGGGTTTCTGAGGCTGTAAATCTTTATGGGAGCAGAAAGCCTCATCTTTCTCCCGCGGAGCAGCTGGTAGTTTCAAACTGCTGACCTTAA
>NW_006408683.1:191404-192294 GCF_000296735.1 Chrysochloris asiatica
TTCTCTGAGTTTGTTCTTATAGATTTGTTCTGTTCTCAACTCTTCCTTCTGCTGACTTAATTCAGGGAGGTGCTGCCATGTATGCCAATCTCTAGTTGTTGTCTGTTCTTGTTGGTTCTCAGTCCACAGAACTCTCTTTAGGATGTTTTGTAGCACAGGGTTGGCTTTGATAAAATCCTTTAGCTTCTGTTTATCCTGGAATGTTTTGATTACACTGTTGTATTTGATTGATAGCTTTTCTGGGTAAAGGATTCTTGGTTGGCAGTTTTTTGGATTTTTTTTTCTCTCAGGGTTTTATAGATGTCTGCCCATTGCCTTCTTGCTTGCATGGTTTCTGCTGAGAGATCTGAGCTTAATCTGAATTGCTTGCCTTTGTATGTGACACTTCTGTTTCCCCTGGCTGCTTTCAGAAGTGTCTCCTTATCTTTCATTTTGGAGAGCTTGACTATGATATGTCTTGGTGATTTTCTTTTGGGGTCTATCCTTCCTGGGTTCATTGAGCTTCTTGAATGTTTATATTTTCACTTTTCAGGATGTTATAGAAATTTTCTTCCAGCAGTTCTTCAACTATTTACTTTGTGGACTTGTGTGATTGTTCCTGTTCTGGAATGCTGATAATTCTTAAGTTATTCCTCTTCATGTTATCCAACATGAATCTTAGACCTTCTTCAGATTTTTTTATCCTTTTTTCTGTTTGCTTTTCTAACTTCGTGGTATTGAGAGATTTGTCTTCCAGCTCACTGGTTTTGCCTTCCATATCATCTATTCTATTCCTCTGCCCTTGCAGAGTGATCTCTATTTCTGATATTTTGTTATTGATCATTTGAACCTCTTTCTGTAGGTTTTTAATGGTTTCCAATGCTGTATGTATCTTATTTGATTGTTCCTGT
>NW_006408683.1:192394-199362 GCF_000296735.1 Chrysochloris asiatica
GTAAATCTTTACGGGAGTAGAAAGCCTCATCTTTCTCCCGCGGAGCAGCTGGTAGTTTCGAACCGCTGACTTTAAGGTTCACAGCCCGATTCGTAACCACTACGCTACCGGAGCTCCTTATAGGACAGAGTAAAACCGCCCTAGTTGACAATTCTTACAGAAGCAGACTGCCACATCTTTCTCTCTCAGAGTGAATAGTGGGTTTGAACAGCTGACCTTTTGGTTAACCACTGAACCATCAGTTGTTGTTGTTGTTAAGTGCCGTCGAGTCGTTTGCGACCCATAGCGACCCTGTACAGGGTTTCCAAGGCTGTAAATCTTACGGGAGCAGAACGCTTCATCTTTCTTCCGCGGAACGGCTGGTAGTTTCGAACCGCTGGCCTCTTAAGGTTCGCAGCCCGATTCATAACCACTACGCTACCAGAGCCCTCAATAAATTACATCTTTATTCTTATAGCAAGGTCTGCCAGCTTTACTTAGTTTTTATCTAGTGCTGCTATAAAAGAAATACCACAGTGGAAGCTTTAACAAACAGAAATTTATTTTTTCAGTTTAAGAGGTTAGAGTGAGTCTAAATTCAGTGGCCAGCTCTAGACAAAGGTTTTCTCTGTGTTGGCTCTGGGGGCAGGTCATTGTCTTCTTTCAACATCAATGGACTAATCCCCAAGTGTCTTGGCATCAGTCTACCCCTGAGTCAATGCAGGGGCCTGGGTCCAAAGGACACACTCTCTTCATCTATCTTCTTTTTGGGTAGTATTCAGATCCTTCTTCCTTTGCTGCTGCTTCTCTCCTTTTATCTCTTGTAACGCGACACAGGCCACATCCCAGGGAAAGTTCCTTTATAGCAGATCAGGGCTAATCCCCATACAACTGACTGGTTGGCTAATCACATCAGAAAACATCATTACATAACTGCCAAACCACTGAGAGTCATGGCCCAGCCACATTGACACATAGTTTGGGGGAACACAATTCAATCCATGACATTCCACACGTTGGGCCCAAACCTCATGTTCTTGTCACATGTGAAACACATTCACCCCACCATATCATCCTGAAAATGTTAAATTGATTCCAAATCCAAATTTTATCATGGGCAGACATAGGTAAGGGAGTAGGCAAGTGGTTATCCCATCATTTTATATTCTGTATGGAGTTCCCCATTCACCATGCCTAGATGTCAGGAAACTGATCCCTTTCATGAGGGGAAATTCTTCATATAAACTTAAGAAGATTAACACTAACTCTTTTGGAGTATTGGTGTATTTGCACTCTAATTATGAGTTTTGTAATTTACCATGTAGGTTAGTCTGGTCTGTTCGATTATGTGTACATTCATGTGTGTCTTTCCCTGGTGTGTGACCTGGTGCAGATCACGTAGCAGGTTCTCAGCCTACTTGATGACTGATAATGAGCAAAAAAAAAATGGTGTCCCTTCCTCCAAAAGTGTAAACTCTCTCAAGTTGAGATTTAGATCCCAGGTTCATTTTAACTCTATCATATCCTCAGCCTTTGCCTGCTGTGATCACTGTTCTTATTTAGGTCCCACTTTGTACCTATCCAAAGCAAGGATAGTTATTATGTTTCCCTCTTGTTTGTTCTGAGATAGCTAAATAAAACATCAAGGCTGTATGTACCATAAACCATTATGTCAGGAAACAAAATGAGGTTCTGTCCAGCAATGTCTTCTGGGCTGATCCTAATCACAGACACACAACTTTGTTCTCCTGCTTTCATGTTCTGAAAGAGTTAGCGGACTTGTTCCTTAAGAGGTAACTAGGAGAAGAGGCTTGGAGGGTGAGCTGGTTGGTCTGTCCTATACCCCCACCATCCAGTCTCTACCTTTCTCTGGGCTGCTCTATGCCTGGGAGGCTATCCTCTGGGACTTACATCACAGGGTCCCTTGCTCTCTGCTTTCCTCATTGGTTGGCCAGAGAGAAGTGCTAGAAGGGGTTGTTTCCTCAATATGTTTCTGACATGAAGGAAGTTGGAGTATTGGTTCTCCCATACTCTCTGACTTTCTGTCTATACCACAGCTTCTCTTCCACCATCACAACCCTTGACAGATTCAGTCAATATCACCCTTCTCTCCTTCTACTCCCTCAGACTCATGAGTGGGAATAGCCTCCAATTGTTTTAACAAAAAACAACAACAACAACAACAACAAAAAACCAAACCAAAAAGTCAAACTAAAAAAGTTGCCTTTGAGTTGATTCTGATGCATGCGAACTTCATGTGTTGCAGGGAACTGCACTCCACAAGGCCTTCTTGACTAATTTTTATGAAAGTTGATCACCAGGCCTTTTTCCGAAGAAACCTCTGGAAACTGCCAACTTTGGGTAATCATTTGTGCTCCACCATCCCCCTGTTAGCAGTTTTCTTGATGCTCCAGAATCTCTGTCAAATGTCTCTTCTTAAGAACTTTCAAAAATGAAATCCAAAGCCTTTGTTTCCCACCAGGACACTGAATACTGTTGGTGGTGGTGGTGGCGGTTATGTGCCATGAAGTCAGTTCCGACTCATAGTGACCCTGTACAGGATTTCCGAGACTGTGAATCTTTATGGTAGCAGAAAGCCTCATCTTTTTCCTGTGGAACAGCTGGTAGTTTTGAACTGCTGACCTTGCGGTTTGCAGCCCGATTAGTAACCACTACGCTACCAGAGCTCCGCTGTCAAAACAACACACTGTCTAGTGCTGAGCCAATCTCAAAATCATTACTATGCTTGAGCCCATTGCTGCTGCCTCTGTGCCAGTTCAACTCATTCAGGTCTTCCTCTTTTTCACTGACCATCCATATTACCAAGTATGATGTCTTCCTCCAGGGATTGGTCCCTCCTGATAATATGTCCAAAGTATGAGACATGAAGTCTGGTGATCCTGGCTTCCAAGGAGCATTCTGACAGTACTTCTTAAAACACAGATTTGTTTGTTCTTCTGGCAATCCATGGTACTTTTAATATCCCCCTCCAATACCATAACTCAAATGCACCAATGTTCCTACGGTCTTCCTTATTCATTGTTCAACATTCACATAAATATAAGACTACTGAAAATACCAAGGCTTGGATTGGGTGTATCTTAATCTTCAAACTGAAATATTTGCTCTTGAACATTTTAAAGAGGTCTTGTGCAGCAGATTTGCCTAATGCAATATGTCATTTGATTTCTTGACTGCTGTTTCCATAAGTGTTGATGATTGATCTGAGGAAAATGAAGTCCTTGATAAACTAATCTTTTTTCCTTTTATCTTGATTATATTGGCCCAGTGGTGAAGATTTTTGTTTTCTTTTCATGGAAGTGCAACCCATACCAAAGGCTGTGGTCTTTGATCTTCATCAGTAAGTATTTTAAGTCTTCTTCACTTTCAGCAAGCAAGTTTGTATCATCTGCATATCACAGGTTATTCCTGCATATCACAGTAATTCCCTCAATCCTGATGACACATTCTTCTTCGTATAATCCACCTTCTCAGATTATTTTCTCAGCATACAGATTGAATGGTGGTGGTTGTGTGCCATGGAGTCAGTTTCAACTCATAGCGACCCTGCGTAGGGTTTCCAAGGCTGTAAAACTTTATGGGAGCAGAAAGCCTCATCTTTCTCCTACTGAACAGCTGGTAGTTTCTAACTGCTGACCCTAAGACTAGCAGCCTGATTCGTAACCACTATGCTACCAGAGCTCCTTACAGATTGAATAAGTATAGTGAAAGAATATAACCGTGGTGCACAGCTTTTCTATTTATAAACCATTCAGGTTCCCTTTTTCTGCTTGAATAACTGCCTTTTGGTCTATGTATGGGTTCCTCATGAGCACAATTAAGTATTCCATAATGCTCATTATTCACAGTGTAGCCCATAGCTTGACAGGATGCACACCATTGAAGGCCTTTGCATAGTCAATAAAACACAGGCAAACATCTTCCAGGCATTCTCTGCTTTTAGCCAAGATCCATCTGATATCAGCAGTAATAGCCCTTGTTCCACGTCCTTGTCTGAATCTAGGTTGAAATGCTGGTAGTTCCCTGTCAGTTTACTGTTGCAGTTGTTTTTAAATTAACTTTAGCAAAATTTTACTTGAAATATTAATGATATTATCTGAAGACTTCCACATTTTGTTGGGTCACCTCTCTGGTAAGGAAACAAATATGGATCTCTTCCAATCAGTTGGCCTAGTAGCTGTTTTCCAAATTTCTTGACATAAATGAGTGAGTGCCTCCAGTGCTGTGTCAGTTTGTTGATAGATTTCAATTTGTATTCCATCAATTCCTGCAGCCTGGTCTGCCAATGCCTTCAGTGCACCTTGGACTTCTTCCTTCAATACCATTGGCTCTTGATCATATACTGCCTCTTGAAATGGCTGAACATAGACCATTTCTTTTTGGTACAGTGACTCTGTATTCTTCTTTCTATCTTCTTTTGATGCTTTCTTCATCATTCAATATTTTGTCCATAAAATCTTTCAATATTTCAAGTTGAGGCTTGACTTTCTTATTCATTTCTTTCAGCTTGAGAAATGCTGACTGTGTTCTTCCTTTTTGGTTTTCCAACTCCAGGTCTTTGCACATTTTGTTACAATATTTGACTTTGTCTTCTGGAGCTCACCTTTGAAATGTTCCGTTCAGTGCTTTTACCTCCTCATTCTTCCATTTGCTTTGGAATTTCTATGCTGGAAAGCCAGTTTCAGAGATACTTCTGACCATCTACTTTAGTCTTCTCCTTCTTTTTTGTTTTTTTAATGACCTTTTGCTTTCTCCCTGTATGATGTCCTTGATGTCATCCCACAGCTCTTCTGATCTTTGATCATTTAGTGTCTAATGGATCAAATCTGTTCTTACGATATTCTCTACATTCTTGTGGGATATGTTCAAGGTCATAGTTTGGCTCTTATGGGCTTGTTTTAATTTTATTTAGCTTCAGCCTGAACTTGCATATGAACGATTGATGGTCTGCTCCACAGTCTGACCTTGGCTATCTTTTTCCACAGATGTAATTAGTTTGATTTCTGTTTCTTTCAGCTGGTGAAGTACATGTGTGTAATCAGATTTTGTGTTATTTAAAAAAGGTATTTGCAATAAAGAAGTCATTAGTCTTAAAAAAAAAATTTGTCATGCTATCTCCAGCATAATTTCTATCACCAAGGCCATATTTTTCAATGACTGATCCTTCCTCTTTGTTTTCAACCTTTGCCTTCCAATTACCAGTAATTATCAATATATCTTGATTATATCTTTGATCAATTTTAGATGAAGAAGTTGATAGAATTATTCAATTTTACCTTCATGGGCTTTTGTGGTTGGTGCGTAAATGTGAATAATAGTTGTATTAACTGTTCTTCCTTGTAAGGCGTGTGGATATTGTCCTATCACAGACATCATTTTACTTCAGTACAGATTTTGAAATGTTCTTTTTGATGTTGAATGGAACTCCATTCCTTTTCAATTTGTCATTCCCAGCATAATAAATCATGTGATTGTTAGATTCAAAATGGCCAAGACCAATCAACCTCAGCTCATTAATACCTAGGATAGTGATATTTATGTGCTCCATTTCATTTTTGATAGCTTCTAATTTTCCTAGATTCATACCTTGTACTTTCCATGTTCTGATTAGTAGTGGATGTTAGCAGCTATTTCTCCTCATTTTGAGTTGTGCCCCATCAGCAAATGAAGGTCACTAAAGCTTTGCTGCATTGACATCATCACAGTCAACTCTACTTTCTAGAAGCATTCCTCATTCATATTTTAAGTGTCTTTAAACCTGAGGGGTTCATAATCAGGCACTATATCTGACAATATTCTAGTGTTATTCATCATGTTTCATATTCAATATTCTCATGAAATCTGACAGTATTCCATTGCTATTTATAAGGTTTTCAGTGACTAAATATTTGGAAATATTCCTTCTCTCTTTCTTCATAGTCTATCTTAGTCTGGAAGCTCAGCTAAAATCTGTCCACCAGAGATGAGTAGCCATGCTGATATATAAACAATGATAGAATAGCTTCCAGAATCGCATAAACATGCAAGACACCATAGTATTACAAACTGACAGATGAGTGGTGAGAAACTCAAATGAGACAGAAATATTGGTTTATAGTTCTGCCAATAGGACTGTGGAATCCTGAACCACTTGCTTGACAATTTCCTAAAGTAGCTTGATTTCTAGCAGTCTTTCTCCTGAAAGCTCTAGATCAACTAGTATAGAAGCCAGAGCTTGCAGAAAGCCATGAGCTCCCAGCTTCAAAATGGCTCTCAGTGTCTGTAAGATGCTATTTTTCGAGTGGGGCAAGGGAGCAGGCAATGCCCAGGACATAGTGGGGTGCTGAGCATGAAACTTCCCCAGGATTTCCAAACCAGCAATCTTCTTTCTGTTTTCCTTTTGGGTTTTCCATGTTCGTTGCTTAATGATTGGTATCAGCCCAGCTCCTCCCTGGGAAGTTGGGACCCTTTCAGGTCATCCTCCTTGAAGGGAAACTAGGCCACTGAAAGCATGGCTGCCACTCAGGAGTCCCTTTGTCTTCCTTCAGACAGAACCTCCCTCAGCTCTTTCCTTTTCTTCAACTATGGGCTGCTCATTCCATTGTTCACCTACTTTCTTCCATCCCTCATGTCAGCCAACAGACAGATAGACCCAACTGTACCTAACTTTCAACAGGTATCTCATTATTCACATTATTCACAAATTACTCTTTGAAACTTCTCACACTTATGATCATTTTGGAAGATAAAACAGCTGTCCAACCTGTTTTTGTACTTAAATTTAGCAAATATTCCTTCTTACTCTTCATGTGGAAAACTGGAGATAATAAAAACAAAGCATTACTGTGGTCATCCATCATATTTTGTACTCCCCAGACCCCATTATTTTGCTTTCTGCTTCCCCTTCATCCTCCTCATCCCCATCAACTCCCACCCAGCCTTCATTGGATATTGGGACAATCTAAAGAGTAAAGCCTTCGGTTTTTTGT
>NW_006408683.1:206902-214511 GCF_000296735.1 Chrysochloris asiatica
TCCCTTTTCACTCTTCTTATTGTTTAACTCAGAGTAATTTTCAAAGGTGTTGTCTGTTTCCCTGATATATGGCAGTTGGTATTGGTTCTTGCCTGGGTTTTGGTGTTTTATAGAATGTGATTGTAGCTTGGCTGTGTAGCAGCAGTTGCTGACTCTTCTTGTGTAATACAGGGAGACAAAGAGTCCTCCAAAGGCAGAGAGGGGGTGCATATAACAGCCAAACAACACCAGCATAAAAAACAATGAGAGAAAGAAAAAAGACTAAAAAACAGCACCAACAAAAACAAGACTGAATACTGCAGTCTCTAATCACAGAAAAGGGAGAGGAGGGAGAGAAGCAAAAGAAGGGGGGGAAAAATCTGTAGCCTAATATGAGTATGACTTTAATGTCTTATCTTCAGCTTCCTGCCTTCAAAGCTACCGAGAGATTCCAAGATGCCAGCGTTTATTGTTATGCTACACCTCAGGCTCCAATTCAACCTTCGGCCTGTTTTGCTTTTAAACTCTCTTTCCCTCCCTATGGCCTTCTCCTTCTCATTCCTGTGTTAAAAAAAAACAAACAAGAAAAGTTCAGGGCCTGCTCTTGGGCTGAGTATCTGTTGTCCGTTAGGTTTTAAGTGGAAACTGTCTCTTTAAATTTTGAGGAGATCTGTGCACATGCATAGTAGAACCTTCCGAGGGTGTGGCTGGGGTGTCCACTAGCTCAGGCACCCCTATAGTCACCAGAATGGAGGTACACAGAGAGCAAGGGACCAACAAAGAGATACCAAAAAAAAAGAATGTCCACACCTCTATGCCCGCGGCTCTGTCAGGCATCCATGGCTGCTCTCATCCTTCCCCCACTTGGCCCCACACAAGATGGCGGCTCCTAGAGCAGCTGAGCATCCCGAACCAGAAAGCAATGGATTTCTTGCTTCTGCCACAAATTCCCCCAGCTGTAAATCTTCCAATCTTCTAAATATTCCTTTATATGTGGTTCAGAGTTCTGGGACCATCCCCTGAGTCTGCTTGGTCCTGTATTCTGTGTTGTTGCCGGTGGAGCTCCTCACTGCACTTCTACACGATCCACCATCTTGTTAAAAAGCCTTCAGTTTTGTGGTTTGACTTTTCTTCCTCCACTCACAGAAAGAACCCCCACTGTTTGGATTTTTAGAGCGCCAATGATTTCTTGTGAGAACAGTCCTCAAAATATGTATTGGTTGGTTGGTTATGTGCTGTGGAGTCAGTTCCAACTCAGCAACCCTGTACAGGGTTTCTGAGGTTATAAATCTTTATGGGAGCAGAAAGCCTCATCTTTCTCCCATGGAACAGCTGGTAGTTTTGAACTGCTGACCTTGTGATTCACAGCCCAATTCCAGAGTTCCTTAAAATATGTATGGTGTCAGTTGGTGGTTATGTGCTGTGGAGTCGGTTCTGAGGCTATAAATCTGTATGGGAGCAGAAAGCCTCATCTTTCTCCTGCAGAACAGCTGGTAGTTTCGAACTGCTGACCTTGTGGCTCACAGCCCAATTCGTAACCACTATATTTTAAATCTTTACAAAAGCCATCATTCACTTAAAAGGATCCCTTTTGAAATCCATACTAATTATACTTTTATAAAGTTAAAAGGTTTTAGTTTGGTGCTTCTGCATCAGTTTTTTCCCTTCCTGAATGATTTATGTGCAGACTTCTGAGAAGCAATTTTATAATAAAGATTCAGCCAGACTAAACTGCAGTATCAAAAGCTTATGCAACTGCTAAAAATGAAATAGTCTTGCAGAATGGGAAAGGTGATGTGAAAATAGAAAGTAAGAAATTAGTATTTCAGTGATTCAGGTATCTTAGCCACATTTTTCTGTACCATAAGACCTTGGTGTCAGTTTTTTTTCCTGAATATAATTCAAAGAGTAATCTTTTGTTAGAAAATTCAAGCTTTGCTTTCACAAATTCAACTCTCCGTTCCCAACAAATAAAGAGCCAAGAGCCATTTTTACTGGATTTTTGTCACAAAACACATTTTGCATTTGTTAGACCCTGTATATTCACTAATGCCTATAAAAGAATAGATTTTAGACTTTTACAAGTGAGTTTTGTGAATTTGCTATTTTGAAACACATGTGAGACCTTTACTGTTGTCATGGTGATACAAGTTCCATAAACATGATTTTTGTGGGGGTTTTGCACATTGAAGGCTGAGGTTGGGCTGGTGAGTAGGTGGTAAATTTGACAGCTTCCCCATTGCTGCTTTCCTCAAGTCTTACAAATCTGATTCAAGAATCTAAGTTATAGCCTAGACCTGGCTCTCTAAACAGCACATTGACATCGAGATTTCTGGGAAGTGGACCTGGACAGTGGGAAGAAAATCGGCCTGTTCCTAGGATGAATCCAAGAAGGTGGTGGATCACAGTGCCTGCTCTACTAATTAATGATAATGTCCACATGTCCAGGTCAGACTGACCTGCAATATCTCCCAAACCTTCCTTTCATGAAGCTTTTGAGGACTTCTACAGCTACCCAAGAGATGCCAAGGAGCTCAAGATCTCTTTTTATTTTCTAATCGGATTAGTCCTCAAATCCCATTTATGTACATTACTGTTAAAATGCTGGACATGTACAATAGAAAATAATAGAAAGCAAAATTACAACAATATTAACTGCTAAACAAAACAAGAAAACATTGACTAAGATATAATGTCATATTCATTGTTAATGCCAGTGGATGATGAAGGACAGACCTTTGTTTTGTTTCACACATGGAGGTGTTTTACCATTAAACTTTATTTTCCAAAAAAATTGGGGACTATGCAAAAATTGAGAGAAAAGTAAAAGAAATAAGAGCATTTCTTAATAACTAAAAATTATTTAGAAAAGAAACAAGGAAACTAAATTAAAAGTGGAAGTCTGCCAGCATGAGATAATTCTGCCCAGGGTTCTTTAATGAGCAGGCCAGGCATTCAGCACAGGTGCTGCCTAGTTGGGCACCTGGACACACCCAAGGGGTTTGAATCATACAGAATTATGAATTATTAGAAAGCACAATGGTGCTGACTGCTATGATTTATGTCATGTCATAAATGCAAACAGAGTCGCCCAGAAGAGGATGTTTCAGACTCTATGTCTGGCAAGTGCTCATCTCCATTCATTGGAGCCCTTGTGGGCTCCGGAGGGGTTGCATGTGTGACTTATGGGCCTGTGTAAGCCTATATACTGGCACCTACTAGTGTGGGGGACAGATAAAAATTCAAAATTTTACACAAGTTAGGAAGATACAAATACTAGCTCCACCCTTACCACAAATGGGGTAGACTGTTGGTTCTGCAGATTCTGTGCTGTTGATTTGGAATTTGTTGCTGTGTCATCATTTCCAAGTCATGGCAACTCCATATGTGCAGACTAGAACTGCTCCATAAGGTGTTCAAGGTTGTGATCTCTTAGACTCAGTTCTCCATGTCTTTCTTCCCAAGTACCTCTGGATAGAGTTGTCCTGTCAGCTTGAGTACTTAATCATTTATTATGTGTTTTTATGGGGAAAAGTCCCTGTATGGCTTGTGTTTATCTGCTAACCTAAAAGTTGTTGGTTCAAATTCACCCTGCAATTCTGTGAAAGAAAGGCTTGGAATCTACTTCCATAAAGATTATATCCAATAAAACCCTATGGAGCAGTTATACTCTGTAACATGTGGGGTCACCTTGAGTTGGAATTCAGTGGATAGCAATGGGTTTAATGTATTTACTGAAAGAAAAAAGGAGAAAAAAGTGAACAATGAGAAGCAGTTTGTGCTTCTGAGGAGAGCAGGGAGGCATGAAGCAAGCTCAGTCTAAGGCTGACCAGGGCAGGGAGGTCAACCCCTATGTTGGTGGTGGTTATTCTTCCTGGGATCTAGGATGTGCCCAGTCTGCCTAGTCCAGCAGTCAACCTGGAGACATGGCTTGTTTAGGGTCCTGAGGTCTGCTGGCCTATAGTGAAGATAAGTACCTCCCTGTTCAGGTGAATTTCCAGGTACTTTTTCTTACCCTGAAATAGGAGAGAGGAATTTGACATGGAAAGCTGGGAGAAAGTGGCTCACTATCCCATCCAGAGTAGGAATCACAATCAGAGCATTGCCTAGAGAGCTGCTCCAATTTCTTCTCTCACATTTAATTTGTTTTTATTTTTAAAAAACATCAGAAGCAGACAGCTTTCTTTCCAAGTCCCTTATCATCCAGTTAAACTCATTGGCTACAATCCATGAATCAGTATACAATTGCATATCTTCCCTTATCTTCTTCCAAGCAAAATGAACAACTAGATGCACTGCTCAAACTTTTGCACATGGGGAGGATTTCCCTTCACCGTGCTCCTTCAGGGAAGTCCCAGAAAGGGACTGTAGTGCTACTGCTGTTCACTTCTAAGTGATGTCTGCATGTCATGCAGACCCTTGTATAAACCAGGCACAAGTTTTCCCTTCCTCAGTCAACTGATTGCAAGGAACTCACCATGAGGTGTAGACTGGGAGAGGAAAGATAATATAACAGGAGTGGAGATCATGGATATTTGGGCTTCTTCCTCATGAAACTTATGCCTTCAGGTCCTGTTTGAGTTTGATCTTGTATGTATCACTGCCATTTAATGATGGAGTGTTTGTCCAACTTTATGACTCTGTGGGTATGACAACACCCAGTTCATGATGGGAAGCTCAGGCTACATGATGACTTGGCATTCAGTCTCTATGAAGACCCAGTGATAATAGTAGTTATCTACAGAAGGTGTTAGGGCTTTGCTCCAAAATTCTAAGGATCTGTGCTGTGATTCACCAGCAGGGGTCTGCCAAAGACTCCAAACTGCATCTCTATGTGTCACTGACACTTCTGTCACTGTAATATCAGTTGGATCATATGACTCAAGTGACGGAGAAATTTGCATGGCAACCTGATCCTGTTTCAAAACTTCTCTTGTTATGGGTCCCACTCAAAACTAGCAGCTTTTTGAGTCAATTGATAAATAGCTTGGGGTTGTGGTTAAGTGCTGTCAAGTCGGATCCAACTCATAGCAACCCTGTATAGGGTTTCTGGGGAGTGACTGGTAAGTTTGAATTGTTGATCTTATGCTTCAAACACCTTGCAGTTTATCCTACAATGCCACACCAGGGGTAGCACACCCAAATGTGGATATGTTGCCTCAAAATCCAAAGAGGCCCACCTGGCATTGTGCCTCCATTTTATTTGTGGGAGAGGCCATATGAAATAACTTATGCTTCATTTTAAAAGAATACCTTGACATACCTCAAACTACTTGACCTCTAGAAATTTCAGAGGTAGAAACTGCCTGATTTTTTTTTTCACTTTATTATACAAGACAATCTTCAAAAAAATTTCTAAAAATCCTAATTCACATTTCTTCAAAAAAAAATTTTCTGAATATCATAACTCACCATTTTGTTGTTGTTGTTGTTGTCAGGTGCCATCGAGTCGGAACTGACTCATAGCGACCCCATGCACAGCAAAACAAAACAATGTCCGATCCTGGGCCAACCTCACTACCGCTGCCACACTTGAGTCCATCAACGATGCCACCTGGCCAATCCATCTCATTAGGGGTCTTCCTCTTTTTCTCTGACCCTCTACCTTACCCAGCATGACATCCTTCTCCAGCGACTGTTTCCTCCGGACAATATGTCCAAAGTATGAGAGACGAAACTTAGCTATCCTGGCCTCCAAGGAGCACTCTGGCTGTACTCTGGCTGCACTTCTTCCATTTTAGAGACCATATTATTAGAGAAAATAAAATTATAAAAGTGTAACATGAGGTCAAACTGTCTTTCATTAAACATGTCATTAACAACAGAGAAGATGTTGCTGTAGTAACCTGACCTTCATGGTTCAAATGAAAATGTACAAGCACTTTTTAAAATAAAATAAATATACATTGTTTCCCTTCCAATACATAAACAACAATAACAACAACAACAAAACAGACAAAAAAAGGAGAAAACAATTTCCTCTTTATTCTGCTTTTTTTTGTCTCTTTTCCTTCCTTTCTTTTCAATTGCCATCCCTGTCACCCAAGTTAGCATATGTCTGCCGTTTATAGTGCCCTGGTACCCATCATAGCAAGTTTATTATAGAATGAAACCTCTTCTTGACTTTTTACAGTAATGCCTTCATGAAATATCTGTCTCTCTGCAATCAACAAGTTTCACTCATCATAATGTCCTCCAGATTATTCCATGTTATGCAGTGTTTTGCAGATTTATCATTATTCTTCAATGTTGCATAATATTCCATTGTGTATATACCAAAATTTGCTTAACCATTTTTCTACTGATGGGCTTCTAGGTTGCCTCTATATTTTTGCTATAGTAATAATACTGCAATGAATATGGGCAAGCTCATATCAATTCATGTATGGCTGTTATTTCTTTTTTTTTTTTTTTCTAAGAAAGTTTCTAGTTTAATCACACCAAGAGTATCAGTATATATCCAAAAAAAATAATAATAGTAACATCTGAAACAAAGATTACTTATAACTCCAGAAATTTTTAATTCTAAAGAGCTTTAATAAATAAAAGCCCACTGTTTCCAAATGGCCATCAAAAGGGGAATGAATAATGAGTCCCATGACTGTTGGAGGAAATTTAAAAAAAAAAAAAAAGAGGTGGAGAATGAAGGTAAAAAACCATTATCTTTCATAAAGATGAAACACTGCTTCCTCAACAAGGAGCTCTGGTAGCGTAGTGGTTACGAATCGGGCTGCGAACCTTAAGGTCAGCGGTTCGAAACTACCAGCGCGCTCCGCGGGAGAAAGATGAGGCTTTCTACTCCCGTAAAGATTTACACCCTCGGAAACCCTGTACAGGGTCGCTATGGGTCGGAACCGACTCGACGGCACTTAACAACAACAACAAATACTTGCCTGATACACAATTCTGGTCAATTAAATGCCAACTGCACTATTTAGGAATGGCTTGCTAAAACATTGAAATAATGAAAGACTTCAACTTTGTCATAGACTGCCACTTCAGTGGAACATTCAGTGCACATGACTGGGTGGTAGATTTCTTCCACTTCTGTCTCAACTTGCTTTCTAGCACCTTCATGGTTGGACCTCATCTTCTTATGGCCCCACCTTTTCTTCCTGCTATCTGGAGTTTTGTATCTTAGAATTTCTTCTTTGTTGACAGCACAATTAATCACAAACATTGCTCTGCCTTGAGTTTTGTATGATTCATGCCTTTGACAATCAAGGCACAGTGTGGTCATGCAGGATGGGCAATTCAAGACAGCATCACTATTAGGGACAGGCTGTTGGTGATATGGCCACTGTATTCCAAAATCATGGTAGCATTGAGGAGAACAAACAAGATGGTGGATCAGGTGGAAGTGCAGTAAGGAGCTCCATCAGCAACAACACAGAATACAGGACCAAGAAGGCTCAGGGGATAGTCCCAGAACTCCGAACCACATATAAAGGAATATTTAGAAGGTTGGAAGACTTACAGCTAGAGGAATTTGTAGTAGAAGAAAGAAATCCATTGCTTTCTAATTCAAGGCACTCACCTGCTCCAGGAACCGCCATCTTGGGAGAGGCCAAGCAGGGGAGGATCAGAGCAGCCATGGACACCTGACAGAACCACAGAGATAAAGGTGTGG
>NW_006408683.1:214611-216378 GCF_000296735.1 Chrysochloris asiatica
CCCATTCCAACCATGGCTGAATCTCTGTATCTCAGAGCCCTGTTGTTCCAAGGTTGTACATACATCATTATTTACCTCTGTCACACTTAGCCCATTGAGACCTGCCTAATTGTTCTCTCATCTGATTTGTTCTTCCACTCCCCTCTCCCTTCTTGTATATTACCCCCCTCCCCAGAACCCAAACTATCCTGTGTCTAATCCCTGCCCTGTGCTCCACCTTTCCCTACCTCCCATCACCCACTCCCAGCATCCCAGCAATCAACACAGAATCCTCCCTCCCCACTTTAGTATGGGTTATTTTTCTTAGTCTTTTACAGTAGTGGTCCTATGCAGTATTTCTCTTTTTGTGACTGACTAATTTCACTCAAAATAATTCCCTCAAGGTTCATCCATGTTAACTGGTGGTTTGCAGCTTCCTTGTTGTTCTTCAAGGTAGAATAATATTCCACTGTGTGTATGTACCACAGTTTGTTTATCCATTCTTCAGTTGATGGGCACTTTGGCTGTCCCATCTTTTTGCTATTGTAAATAGTGCTGCTATGAACATTGGTGTGCATATCTCTTCTCATTTTGTGGCTCGTTTTTCTTGTGGGTAAATACCAAGTAGAGGAATTGCTGGATCATAAGGTATTTCTATTTTCAACCTTCTGAGGAAATGCCATATTGCTTTCCAGAGAGGTTGTACCATTTTGCAGTCCCACCAGAAATGCAGGAGTGTCCTAGTCTCGCCACATCCCCACCAGCATTTATTGTCTTCTACATTTTTTATCTTTGCTGTTATTGTTGGTATGAGATGATATCTCATTGCTGTTTTGATTTGCGTCTCTCTAATGGCTAGTGAGCGTGAACATTTCTTCATATGTTTGTTGGCTGCCTGGATCTCTTCCTTGGTGAAGTGTCTGATCATATCCTGTGCCCACTTTTTAATTGGGTTATTTGTCTTTTTCTTGTAGAAGTGTTGTAGTTTCCTGTATATTTTAGAAATGAGTCCCTTGTCTGATGTATCATTGCAAAAGATTTTTTTTTCCCATTCTGTGGGTTCCCTTTTTACTATTTTGGTGAAGTCTTTTGATGCACATGTTTTTATTTTTTAGTATGTCCCACTCATCTATTTTGTCTACTTTTATTTGTATGGTTTTCAAAATGTTTTGTAGTCTGTGTATTCCCTGAATTAATGCCCTCACATTTGTCCCGGTTTTTTCATTGATGGCCTTCATAATTTTGGGATTCACATTTATTTCCTTAATCCATGTTAAGTTGGTTGTTGTATAAGATGTGAAGTGAAGGTCTTGTTTCAATCTTTTGCATATCGTTTTCCAGTTCTGCCAGCACCATCTGTGAAGAGACTATCCCCTCCCTATGCGATATATTTAGGTGTTTTGTCAAAAATCAGTTGGCTGTATGTTGATGCATTAATTTCTGGATTCTTGATTCTGTTCCATTGATCTATGTATCTTTCGTTGTACTGTACCAAGCTGTTTTGACCACTGTAGCCGTGTAGTAAATTTTGAACTCAGGAAGTGACAGGCCTCCAACCTTATTCTTCTTCTTAAGCAGTGCTTTGCTTATCCTGGGTCGCTTTCTTTTCCATATAAAGTTTGTAATTCTTTTTTCCATCTTTTTGAAGAATGTCATTGGAATCTGGATTGGGATCGCATTATATGTGTTCATTGCTTTGGGCAGTATTGACATTTTCACAACGTTAAGTCTTCCTATCCAGGAACATGGTACATTCTTCCATTTTTGTAAGTCTCTTTTGGTTTCTTG
>NW_006408683.1:216478-220835 GCF_000296735.1 Chrysochloris asiatica
GGGGGGAGGCTACAGAGGCAAGAAATGACTGGCTTACCAGCTTTCAAAAGGGAACCTAGATTCAGAGGTTGCGGAGCAAGATAGAATCTCCACTGAGTAATATCCATTCTGTCTAGTCAGGGCTGATAAAAGGAGATGCAGATAGGTCTCTTGTGATACAACAGCAAATAATTGTTATCGGGACTGATTGTAAGGGCTAGAAAAATAAAGGTAGACCTTTCGTGGCAAAGAGAAGGGAGTGATTAACTTTGCAGTCTAGGAGTGGAGGTCACTGGGACCATCAAGGGAGAAAAGTGGAGAATGGAACCCTACCCAGAGAAGCTGTGATGCCAGGGATGGAGGCAGAGATGATGATGTGGGAAGATGGAGTGCAAAGTTTAATAAACTCAAGGCTTCTTCCCTAGGGAAGTTGTTCTGCCCAGGGTGTGTGGTTTGGGAGGTCTTAGCTGGGTTTTGTCAGCTCTTTTCTGCTCATGTATCGAATGCTAAGTCCAGAGGTTTTAATTGTATCCTGGGTGGATACATATGTTAATGATATCACAATAAATTAGTATACTTCAAAAGATCATGCTAAGGATGAGTCCTCTTCTTGTGCTCAGGTGTTTCCACATCACAAACCATGTCTGGGATTTTTGTGGTCAATGTTTTTGGTTTTCAATCGGTTTATTGTGGTTCCGCCTTTCCTTGGTATGGGCCAGGGAGGGAGGGACTCAAGAGATCCCTATTCTGCTCCTATTAGTATTGACTATTTTGAATCAGACAACCATATGGTTGACTATGCCAGAATTAGCAAATTGAAGAGGAACAGAATCACATGCATCATCAAAAAGAGCATTTCAAGTACTATCTTGAAATAGTTCTATCTGTGCTATGATATCTATATTCCTACAAGAAAAAACAGCTAATAAAATGGTTATTCAAATGTATACACCAACCACCAAACTAATGATAAAGAAGTTAAATAATTCTACCAGCTTCAGAAAATTAAAACAAGTCCACAAGAGCCAAAATATGACCTTGAATATATCCCACCTGAATATAGAAACTATCTCCAAAACAGATTTGACACATTGAACACTACAGATTGAAGATCAGAGGAGTTGTAGGATAACATCAAGAACATCATACACGAAGAAAGGTCATTAAGAAGATAAGAAAGGAAGGAAAAATCAAAGTGTGTGTCAGAAGAGACTCTAAAACTTGCTCTTGAAAGCAGAGTTGTTATAACAACAGTCAGATTGACTACTACAAGAACAAGCAAGTTGTTCGCTGGGGAGCCATCAAGGCAAGCGGTCAGGTCCCCTCAGGGTAAACCCCCTTCCCCGACTGAAACTCAAGGGGAATACATGAGCAGTCATTGGTCTTGCTAGTGACCACATTGGTCTACTGATAAGGGGAAGTTGGGGAAAAACAGCAATGAAGTTGTGAGCTAAGTCTGGCCATGTTCAATAGACTCCTGTCAACCTGGATTGATACCTGGTTGGCCAGCAGCATGGCGAGACCTGGGGACTTCTGGGCCCAGGTTCATGGCTACAGAGGACTACAGTGAAGAGGGAAGCATCCAGCTGATATGAAGTGAGGGGAGACGTGCAAGAACACCCATACTTGCAGATAGTACCCATTTGACATGGTTTCAATGGCTGAATGATCATAACTCAACTAGAGGAACTTGACCTATATTTATGACTGTAGTAGCTCAAAAGGAACGAATCTTTACAGCAAGGATCATTCCCACCTCCTTGGTGCACAGGATTGACAGGGATGGGCAACTTAGACATTGGCTACCCAAAATGGGGTGTCTACAAAGGCACAAATTGACTGGCTTATAAGCTTTCAAGAGGAAGCTTACTTTCAGAGGGTGCGAGGGAAGGTAGAATCTCCACTGAGTGGTTTCCAACCTGTCTAGACCGGACTGGTGGAAGGAGATAGGGATAATACCCTTGTGGTTCAATAGTGAATAATTGCTATCAGGACTGATTTTGAATGTTGCAAATGTAAAGGTAAACATTTTGTAACAAAAGGAGAGTTGTGGTTGATCTTGCAGTCCAGGAGCGGAGGACCCTGGGACCATCAAGGGAGAAGAGCGGAGTGCGAGACCCTATCCAGAAAGGCAGTGAGGCCAGAGATGGAGGCAGAGATGATGACATGGAGAGATGGAGTGGTTGGGGACTCTAGGCTCAGGGAGGAAGAGGGCTGTGGGTTGACAGCCGAGGGGCAGGCTTTGGGGTGTACCCTTTGTTTGTTTGAATGGTTATATATACCTGAGTGCTTCAATGTACATCAAAAAACAAAAACGAAAAACAAGACCAGAGGGAATGGTAGCAAATGCTGTTGAATGATGATGCGTGGAGAGGATTGTAATCAGTGCAATGAAACAAAATATGATAGGATGAATGTAAAGCTGATGCTTTCCCATGTAAACTATCACTCAATTCACAGTAAAAACAAACAAAGAAGAAAATAGAGTTATTAAGGCAAATGGAAGAAATGATGCAGTAAAAGAGTCAAAGAGAAAATTCCAAAGGTCAACTCAAAAGTCTTCTACTTTCAGTATGAGACAAAAAAGGACATTATCTCATGATTAAAGGGTCAACTGAACAAGAGAATATAACCACAACAAATATCTATGCTGCCAGTGAAAGAACCTCACAATACATAATCAAACTCTAGTAAAATTGAAGAAATAAATAGACAACTCAACAGTAATAGTAGGAGATTTTAATACACTACTTCTGAAAACAGACAGAACAAACAGAAAGAAATTCAACAAAGACATGAGGAGCTAAAGAACACAATCAATCAACTTGATCTCATAGATTTATACAGAGCACTCATCTCACAACAGCACAATACATTACACATCCTTCGCCAGAACACATCAACATTGTCCAGAATAGACCATATGTTAAAGAAGTTTCCCTGTAAAAGGCAAGCATGCCCTTTATAACCACTCCTACTCAGTATTATGTTGGAAGTCTTATCCAAAGCTATAAGGCAAGAAATGGAAATTGAAGACATCTAAATTGGCAAAGAAGAAGTAAGACTATCTCTATTTTCAGATGATATGATCCCATACATACAAGCTACCAAAGACTCAGCAATAAAATTATTGGAACTCATTGAAAGATTCAGCAAAGTCGCAGGGTACAAGATTAATATATAAAAATCAGTTGGATTCCTCTATGCTAATAAAGACAGCTCTGAAAAGGAAATAAGGAAAACAGTAACATTTATAATAGTCTCCCAAAAGGTGAAAAACTTAGGAAGAAATCTAACCAAAGAAACAAAGTCCTATACAAAGAAAACTAAAAACTATTACAAGAAACCAAAAGAGATTTACAAAAGTGGAAGAATACACCATGCTTGTGGATAGTGTACAAATATTAGGATATCAGCCTAATAACAGTACACCAAAAGATATATAGATCAATGGAATAGACTTAAGAACCTAGGAATAAATCCATTCACATAGGGTCAACTGATCTTTAACAAACTGCCAAAGTAAATTAAATGGGGAAGAGATAGTCTCGTCAACAAATGGACCTGAAAAATTGGAAATGCATTTTCAGAAGACTGAAACAAGGCTCATATCTCACACCTTATACTAAAACAAACTCCACATGGATTAAAGACCTAAATGTGAATCCTAGAACTATAAAGATCATCAATGAAAACATAAGGACAAACCTAAGGGCTCTGATATATGGAATAAACACACTATCAAACATTATAAAAGCAAAGAGAAGACAAAATAGACAACTTGGACCTTCTATGAATTAGACACTTTAGTACATCAACAGATTTTGCCAAAAGATTAACCAGGGAGCCCAGTGACTGGGAAAATTTTTTATGATGACATATCAGACAAGGGACATCTAAAATTTATAGAAAACTACAAGACTTCAAAGGTCAAAATGGATGTCAGAGGTGACTCTGAAACTTGCTCTCCAACGTAGAGAAGCTAAAGCAAATGGAAAAATTGAAGAGGTCCAAGAGCTGAACAGAAAATTTCAAAGATGAGTTCGAGAAGATAAAACCAAATACTATAATAAAATATGCAAAGATTTGGAATTAGAAAACCAAAAGGGAAGACCACGGTCAACATTTCTCAAGCTAGGGGAACTGAAGAAAAAAATCAAGCCTCGACTTTTGTTATTGAAAGATGTTCTGGGCAAATTATTGAATGATGCAGAATGCATCAAGAAAAGATGGAAGGAATACACAGTCATTGTACAAAAAGGAAATGGTTAATGTTCAACCATTTCAAGAGGTAGCATATGAATAAGAGCCAATGATACTCAGGGAGGAAGTCCTAAGTGCATTGAAGGAATTGGCAAAGAACAAGGCACCAGAAATT
>NW_006408683.1:222905-229688 GCF_000296735.1 Chrysochloris asiatica
ATAACAACAACAACATATATATATATACACACACATACATATATATGATGTTTATATATCCCACAAATATGTAAGAACTTGAAAGAGGATATTTGTACATGAATATTTATATTTCATGCAAGCACAACTATGAATGTGGTGGAGCATACAGCTGGCAAAATGATCAAAACTTCCTAGATATTATCAAATTTTTTAGGGCATGCTGATAGCCTGGGGTCTTAGGATCATAGTATTAAGGGTCAGCTTGGTCAATTGGTATAACACAATCCACAAAAAAAGTGTGTTACATCCTACTTTGCTGGGTAGTGTCTGGAATCTTGAAAGCTCATGAGTAGCCATCTAATGTACAGCTATTGGTATCTCCATGTGTGTAAGAAAGAAGATTGATGAGAATTGAAGAGGCTAGGAATCAATTAGTTCAATAGTCTAATGCAACATGTGAACATCAGTCTCCATGACTCTGAGACTATAAGAACTAGATGGTGCCAGGCTACCATGACCAACTGCTCTGAAAGGGATCACATTACAGTGTCCCAGATAGAATGGGAGAAAATGTGGAACAAAACTCAAAATTATTTAATAATAATAAAAAAAAAAAATACTGGATTTAATGGTTAGAAACTGACTGAAGGAATCTGAGCCTATGGCCTTGGACCACCCTTCAGGTTGAAAAGGAACTTACCCTTGTAGCCCAATTTTTAGCCCAGCAGTAGATAGGTTTATAGCAGAGGACAACAACACTAGTAAGGTATGCTCACCATGGAACAGTCAAACATTCAGAAGCAAAGGGCAACGTTTTCCTAAAGACAAAGTTGAGAAGGGATGGAAAGGTGGGTGGAGTGCAAATAAGAACCACTGGGAGGAAGTTGGATAACTATTGTTGCATGTAGGGGATTGTAATAATTGAGATGAAGCAGAGCGTATGATTTGCTGAATGTAAAGCTGATGATCTTGTCTGTAAAATTTCACTCGTCACAATAAAAAATTAAATAATAAAAACATTAAAGCAACTGATGATATTGAATGAAGAATGCAAGCTGCACTGAAGGTATTAGCAAAAAATTAAGACTCTAGAAATTGACAGAATACCAGCGTAAATATTTCAACAAATTGATGCAACACTAGAAGCACTATGCAAAGAAATTTGGAAGACAGCTACCTGGCCAACTTACTGGAAGAGATCCATAGTTGTGTCCATTCCAAAGAAAAGTGACCAAACAATATCATTAATTTCACGTGCAAGTAAAATTTTGCTGAATATCATTCAAAAACAGTTACAGCAGCACATCAATAGGAAGCTGCCAGAAATTCAAGATGGATCCAGAAGAGGACATGGATCTTAACTGAAAGCAAAAAATATCATAACAAGTTTTACCTGCATTTTATTAACTATGCAAAAACATTTTACTGTGTAGATTATAACAAACTATGGATAACATTTGGGAAGAATTGAAATTCCAGGACACTTAATTGTGCTCATGCAGAACCTGTACCTAGAGCAAGGGGCAGTCATCTAAATAAAAAAAAGGGGATACTGAATGCTTTAAAATCAGGAAGGGTATGTGCCAGGGTTGTATCCTTTCACTATACTTATTCAATCTATATAGTGAATAAATAATCAGAGAAAATATATTATATGAAGAAGAATTTGAAATACAACCTGTGATATATAGATGACACAACTTTGCTTGCTGAAAGCTACTAGGACTGGAAGGACTTGCTGATAAATATCAAAGAATACAACCTTCAGTGTGGATTACAATTCAATGTAAAGAAAACAAAAATCCTCACACATGGACCAGTAAACATTACAATAAACAGAGAAAAGATTGAAGCTGTCAAGGATTTCGTTTTATTTGGAGCCACAAATAATGCATATGAAAACAGCAGTCAAGAAATCAAACAATGCATTACATTAGAAAAAATATGCTGCAAAAGACTTTTTACTAAAAAAGTTTTAAAGAGCAAAGATGTCATTCTGAGAACAAATGTGCATCTGACCTAGCTATATTTTCCATAACCTCATATTGCATGTGAAAGTTGGACAGTGAACAAGGAAGAGTGAAGAAAAACTGACTTATTTGATTTATGAGAATAAATCAAATATTCTCAGTATAAGATAACTAAGAGTACCGTGTACTGCCATAAGAACAAACAATTCTGTCTTAGAAGATATACAGCCAGAATGCTTCTTAGAAGCAAGGATGGTGAGACTTTTTCTCTTGTACTTTGAACATATTATCAGGAATGAACAGTCCCTGGAAGCAGGTATCATGCTTGGGAAAGGAGAGGGTCAGTTAAAAAGAGGAAGACCCACAAGATGGATTGTCACATTGGCTGCAACAATGGTTTTACACAAAACAATTATGAGGGTGGTGCAGGATCAGGCAGTGTTTCATTCTATTGTGCATAGGATTACTTTGAGTCAGAGTCAACTTTATGACACCTAGCAACAACAAAGCATGAAAATGTCTTAGCAATAAGTTTGGAGTCATTGGTACTTCCTTCTTACTAAATTCAGTCAGCACACTCACATACCTCTGAAGAAGCACAGTGTAGGTATATTGCTGATCTTGCCAACTGAAGGCAAAACTCTTCTGGTACTCCTTCAAAACCACAATTAAGGAAAAGACCATATGTCTTCAGTAGCTACATGTCAGGTACCAGGGTATGTATTAATTTTCTCAAGCAACAAAACCATATCTGGAACAGCAGCCGCAATTGGAGTGATAATCCACTGTCATCCTCCAAGATCCATATTGTTTCTACATGAACAAATAGTTGAGTTAAATTTGGATATATTGGGAATCACCAGTCTATATCCTTCAAGTCCTTGGTGGTGTAACTAGTTTCTGCAATCCATCCAGAACTATGATATTGCTTTTGGTTTACTGTTTTCTTTGGTAGGAGCAGTTTTTAATGGCTTCCTACTTTCCCTTACTCCACATGTCAGAAACCCAATGTAATGGTTCTACCAGTTGCTGAGTATGTCTATTTCAAGTATGATTTCTGGAAATGCAAAAATCATTATAAGATGGGTTTGGTAATCCACTAGACCCACTAGGAAAAGGGCCTGGCTAAGACTCTATTAATAATTTGACTTTGATATGCCCCCTCTCTGACTAGTGGGTCATATTCTCCTGGAATTAGTATCAGTTAAGAGTAATGTCCAATAATCCTGGAAAATTCTTATTATTTGCTTTTCCCCAGTGAACAGTCATTGAGAAGACTGGGGAAAACACTAACAGTATAAATTTTTAGCAGTGTAGTGGGATCCTTCCTTAAGGTGACCCAGCCTCCCCTTCATTCAAGGTCTATAAACTTGCTCAAGTCTGGGAATTACTTAAGGGGCCATGATTCTCTTTTCTGGCAATTCAAGTTAGCTGTCATTCACTTTTACTAGAATTCTTCTGCTTGTATAATTCAAGAAAATTGTAGATTTGTCATCTATTTCATTCCTAAGAACTCTATGCCTAAGTAGCCAACACTGTCTAAGTCCATATGATTCCGTCTATTCTTATTACTGCTTTGATTCTGTTGTCTATAATGGTAAACATACCCACCTTGTCTTTATTAATAAGTGCTGCCACTTGAGCCTTAAAACCTCAGGGTCCAATCAGCACCATTGTATCTAAATTCAATTAGGACAATTGCACTGTCAAATCTGACTTACATAGAATAGCAACAGAGCCATCTTCAAGGATGCTTGAGCTCTCTTCACAAATTTCTTTATCACCATGGTGGTGAAAGATGTGTCTTCTGGGCACTCCATGTGTGGGTCTGTGGGCCTAACCTGACAAATCCACTGTAACATGCCAATTTCCCTAAGCCTTTGAATATTTTAATCTATAGTATATAAAGGAATTCTGGTTGTTAATTTTTGTTGTTAAGTGACATTGAGTCAGTTCTTACTCAAAGCAACCCTGTATAGGGTTAATGAGGTTGTAAATGTTTGTGGGAGCAGAAAGCCCAATCTTTCTCTTATGGAACAGCTGGTGGACATGAACCACTAACCTTGTTGTTTGCAGCCCAGGGCTTATCTTATGGAGCCACTGTGCTCCCAAAGAGTTATGGTACTTCAACTTTATTTAGCATAGACCACCATGCAACCCTGCTATTAGATTCTTTCCTAACCTTTGGAGCTGAAACTTGAATGAAAAATCTGTGATTAGTGGTATCAATAAATTAAACCTATCCAACTTATGTTCCTTACACCATTAATCAAACTTAATAACCATTCCAACACATATTCTCAAAGTTTTTGTTGGTACAGATTCAAAAAAACAGGCGGTTATTTGGGAGTGTGGCATAATTCTTCCTGGATCACTCTTGATATATCACCTTTTGGGGCTCACTGGGACTTCAGTCTAGTTACAAGTCTAGACAACCAACATAACTTACTATGTTGGGAGTGGCAAACTGAAGAGCAATGGCATTGCAGTCTTCATCAAAAAGAAAATTTCAAGGTCTATCTTGAAGTACAATGCTGTCTGTGAGAGAATAATATCCATACATCTACAAGGAAGACCAGTTATTATAACTATTATTCAAATTTACTCACTAACCTCTAAAGCCAGTGATGATGAATTGAAGCAAAGTCTGAAATTGATCAAACATGTAGTCAAGACGTATTGAGAATTACTGGCGATTGGAATGCAAAGGTTGGAAATAAGAGGGAGGATCAATAGTTGGAAATATGGCTCTGGAAATAGAAATGATGCTGAAGATCACATGATAGAATTATGCAAGAGCAATGACGTGTTCATTGCAGATATATTCTATAAACAACATAAAAGACAACTATACACATGGAACTCATCAGATAGAATATACAGAAATAAAATTGACCACACCTGTGGAAAAAGATGATGGAAAAGTGTCAGGGACTGGCCTCGACATAGGGGTTCAGTTCACGAGGTGGAGATACCCGGTGGCAATAGAGATAGCAAAAGAGACACAGAGACAAAACAAGATAGACAAAGAGACACCCTTAAACCAGGGTGAATGCTGGACTAGCATCAGGCTGATCCTGCATTGCAAACATCTCAGCCATGAAGGCCATAATATCCTGCATAGTAAACATCTTAGCTAAACAGGCAGTGTGGTTGCAAGGCTGGACTGAGCCCCCTGCATGCTGTAAAGCACACCTTGCCGGTCGTAATGCACCTGGATTCGTTCTGCGCCTTCCTTTTATTTAGGGGAGGTACTTTACTGAGGGTGCCATGGACTGCCAAAAGAACCAATAGATCTGTTTTGGAAGAAGTGCAGCCAGAGTGCTCCTTGGAGGCCAGGATGGCTAAGCTTCGTCTCTCCTACTTTGGACATGTAGTCCGGAGGAAACAATCGTTGGAGAAGGATGTCATGCTGGGTAGGGTGGAGGGTCAGAGAAAAAGAGGAAGACCTCCAACGAGATGGATCGGCCAGGTGGCATCATTGATGGACTCGGGGGTGGCAGCGGTGGTGAGGTTGGCCCAGGATCGAGCATTGTTTCATTCTGCTGTGCATGGGGTCGCTATGAGTCGGTTCCGACTCGATGGCACCTGACAACAACAACAACAACAACTTTACACAAAGCTAGGAGGTACTTTACACAAAGCTAGGAGGGACTAAGACAAGGTACAGCTGCCAATCTTACTTTTCCAGACATTCAGGCAACTTTACATCATAATTTGCAGGTTCGAATCTCACGACTGCAACTTCTTCGTTTCTCAAGCTTAATTAACATACCTTTTAGCACCTAGCCTCAAATGGGGGGAGGAAAAGGAGGATTGGGAGGATTCCCATTGTGTCGGCTGCCCAGCCCAGGTTCTTCAGGAAAAGAGGCACCTGGGTGCATGGGCTACACCTGGAAACACTTTAGGGAGGGCATTTCTATTGTCCTTAGAACAGAGACGGGGAGCCACCCAATTTACTTTGAATGAATTCTCTGAGGGAAGAACTTTGCCTGTTTGGAATTTTACAGTCTTGTCTTTTAGGAAAATAGTACATTTATCTGTGGATATCAAGGGCTCCATGTATGAAATTAATAAATATAGCTGAACACTAAGATGAAAAACAATTTGCTATTAACTGCCAGGTGGCTAGATCTGTTCCTCAGAGACTGCGACCTGTAACACTTGGGCCTATAGGGCCTCGAACTTCTGACCAGGCCTACATAGTCTGAAACAGAAAAGTTCATATTATCAGCAAAACCAAGGCCAGGGGCAGACTGTGGAACAGACCATCAATTGCTGCTATGTAAATTCAGGCTAAAGCTGAAGGACGTTAAAGCAAGTCCACGAGAGCCAAAATAAGACCTTGCACATATCCCACTTGAATTTACAGATCATCTCAATAACTCATTTGATGAATTAGACATTAATTACTAAAGACCAGAACAGTTGTGGGATGAATATCATACAGGCAAAATGCACAAGGTCATTAAGAAGCCAAGAAATAAGGAAAAGACAAAAATAGATGTCAGAAGATACTCTGAAACTTGCTTTTCAGTGTAGAGATGCTAAATAAAACAAATGGAAGAAATGAGGAGGTACAAGAGCTGAACAGAAAATTTATAGGTCAGCTCAAGATGACAAAGTCAAATATTATAACAAAATGTGCAAAGACCTGGAGTTAGAAAACCAAAGAGGAAGGACACACTCAGCATTTCTTAAGCTGAAAGAATTGAAGAAAAAATTCAAGCTTTGACTTTCAGTATTGAAGGATTCTGGGCGCAAAATATTGAATGATGCAGAAAACATCAAAAGATGGTGGAAGAAATACACAGAATCACTGTACCAAAAA
>NW_006408683.1:248230-254891 GCF_000296735.1 Chrysochloris asiatica
ATGGTTTGTGCTGAATAGTCAGAGCTTAATCTGATTTGCTTGCCTTTGTAAGTGACACTTCTCTTCTTCCTTGACACTTTTAGGATTCTCTCCTTGTCTTTGATTTTGGAGAGCTTGGTCTTGGTGATTTTCTTTTGAGTTCTGTCCTTCCTGGAGTACATTCAGCTTCTTGAATGTTCATCTTCTCATCTTTCAAGATGTTAGGAAAATTTTCTTCCAGAAGCTCTTCAACTATCTCTTCTCTGGACTTCTCTGATTCTTCCTGTTCCAGAATGCCAATAATTCTTAAGTTGTTCCTCTTCAGCATGAATCCAGCATGAATCTTAGACTCTCTTCAAATTTTTTAAATCGGTTTTGTCAGCTTGCTTGTCTATCTTTGTAGTATTGAGAGATTTGTCTTCCAGATCACTAGTTCTGGCTTCCATCTCTTCTATTCTGCTCCTTTCTCCTTTCAGTGTATTGTCTATTTCTGATATTTTATTATTACTCATCTGGACCTCTTTTTGCAGGTTTTGAATTGTTTCCAATGCTGTATCAATCTTGTTTGATCAGACTTGTAGTACTTTCCTGACTTCTTCCTGGTTTTCCTCCACCCCTTTTCAGAGCATTTGAATTTGTTTCCATATCATTCTTCAGAATTCTTTCTTAGGCAAATCCAAAACCTGATCTTCCTCTTCTGGGAAGCCTTTGTCTGGCTCCAGTACATTTGTCTCAGTTACTCTTTTCTGGTTTTGGACATGTTTTGAGATCATTTGTTGTGTTTGAGATCTTTTGTTTGTCATTTCCAGTGGTTATGTGGGTTTTTTTAAATGTTTAAATGGATGTTTGTTGTTGTGTTATTAAGCTTACTGAATGTCTCCTGGTGGATATGATCAGGAGATAGGCTTCCCTTTTCACATTAGCAGCTGTTATTGGCTCCTGTCTCAATTGTGGATTATTATGGTTATGCTTGTAGCTTGGCTATGTGGTCATGATTGCTGTCTCTTCTTGGGTACCATAGGGAGAAAAAGCTCCCACCTCCAGGAAAAATGTGTGATAAAAAGGCCCAACAGTAGAATCAATATAAAAGCAGAGAAAATAACCTCCACTTTGAAACAAAAATAAAATTGTGTGTTTGCACCATAGGTGCCTCCAGTAGTGGATTGGGGTGTCCACTCACTCAGGCCCCTCCTCTAGTCACCACCGTAGAGGTACGCAGATCGATATTGAGAAGTCAGTGGGAGAAAGATTGTTTACTATTTTTGTGTCTGAAGGTCAGTTAAGTATCTGCGTGTGCACAGCGTAATTCTTGAAATAGTTGCATCTTTTTATGTTGGGGTTTTACAGATTGGTCATATGGTTTGTCTGTCAGGCCAAACCTGCTTTTTTTATTCTTTCTGGTTAGGCAGGAGTTAATGGTCCTGCACAAGTTAACTTTAGAGCTGGGACCCGCAAGCACAAGTCAAAAGCAAGGTTTTGCCCTTGGACCAATGGCAAATTGGTCTCTGTGCCATGGGAAAGTTGTGGTCTCAATGCTGGACTTTTTGGAATTGCACACTCACCCACCTGAGGGTGTCCAGGCTGGGCAAAGAAGGCACGATAGGAAAGAGGAGGGGGGAAAATGTGCAGAATCCCTCCACACCTCCTTTTGCAAATGTCACTTCGCTGCTTTTAGCGCAGGTTCCCTGTGCTGGTCTGTCTGTAGTCCCACCCTTTGACTTCCACCCAGGCGAGATGACCTTAGAAGGAGTCCCTTGCCGATTTCTAAAATGCAATTTTTCCCTTTATGCTGTGATTTTTCCCCAGGCAGATACAGGAAACTGATGCCCTGACCCTTATGCTAGATCCAGAGTTCTGGTGCAGTTTCATGAGAGCTGCGTCTCTGGGTTTTCAGCCCCTCCCCCACGGAGTCTGTCCTACCTGACTCTGCTCTGCAGCTGACAACCAGAAGTTCTCCCCCTTCCATCTTCTTTTGATGCTTTCTGCAATGTTCAATATTTTACCCATAGAATCCTTCAATACAGCAAGTTGAGATTTGAATTTTTCTTCAGTCCCTCAGCTTGAGAAATGCTAAGCATGTTCTTCCCTTAAGGGTTTTCTAACTCCAGGTCTTTGCACATTTTGCTATAATATATTGACTTTGTATTCTTGAGCTGACCCTTGAAATTTTCTGTTCAACTCTTGTATTAACTTTCTTTGGGGTTACCTTATAGTCTCCTATTCAATATTGTGTTGGAACTCTTAGCCAGAGCTATAAGGCAAGAAAGGGAAATTAAAGGCATCTAAATTGGCAAAGAAGAAACAAAGCTCTCTGTATTTTCAGATGATGTGATGTTATAACTAGAAAATCCCAAGACTCAACAAGAAAATTATTGGTATTGGAACTCATTGAAAGATTTGGCAAAGTGACAGGTTACAAGATCAATATACAAAACTCAGTTGGAACCCAATTAAAAATGGGCACAGGGCATGAATAAACACTTCACCAAGGAAGAGATCTGGGCAGCCAACAAACATATAAAGAAATGTTAACAATCACTAGCCATTATAGAGATGCAAATCAAAACAACAATAAGATATCATCTCACACCAGCAATAACTGAGAAGATCAAAAAAGTGTTGTTGTTGTTGTTGTTAGGTGCCATTGAGTCAGTACCAACTCATAGTGACCCTGTTCACAACAGAACAAAATGCTGCCTGGTCCTGGGCCAACCTTACAATTGTTGCCACACATGAGCCCATTGATGCTGTCACTTGGTCAATCCATCTTGCTGAGGGTCTTCCTCTTTTTCTCTGACCCTCCACCTTACCAAACATGATATCCTCTTCCAGAAACTGGTCCCTCCTGACAATGTATCCAAAATGTGAGTGAAGAAGTTTGGCCATCCTGGCCTCCAAAGAACAGCACCCTGGCTGTGCTTCTTCCAACACAAATGTATCTGTTTGTTTTCTTGGCAGCCTATGGCACTTTCAGTATTCTCCTCCAGCATCATAACTCAAATGCATCAATTCTTCTATGGTCTTCCTTAATCACTGTCCAGCTTTTGCATGCATATGAGGTTATTGAAAATACCATAGCTTAGGTCAAGTGCACATTAGTCCTCAAGCTGACATCTTTGCTCTTCAACACTTTAATAAAAAGGTCTTGCACAGCAGATTTGCCTAATGCAATATGTCATTTGATTTCTCGACTGCTGCTTCCAAGATTGTCGATAGTTGATCCAAGAAGAATGAAGTCCTTGACAACTTCAATCTTTTCTCCATTGATAAGAATGTTGTTTATTGGTCGGTCCAGTGGTGAGGATTTTTATTTTCTTTACATTGAGATATAATCTATACTGAAGGCTGTATTTTAAGTCCTCTTCACTTTCAGCAAGCAAGGTTGTATCATTCTGCATATCACAGTTTGTTAATGAATCTTCCTCCAATCCTGATGCCACATTTTCTTCATATAACCCAGCTTCTCAGATGATTTGCTCAGCATACAGGTTGAATAAGCATGGCGAAAGAATACAACCCTATCACACACCTTTCTTAATTTTAAACCATTCAGTGTTTCCATGTTTTGTTCGAACAATGCCTCTTGGTCCATGTACAGATTCCTCATGAGCACAATTAAATGTTCAGGAATACTCATACTTCACAGTGTTGTCCATAGTCTGTCATGATAAGCACAATCAAAAGCCTTTGCATAGTAAATACAGCACGCTCATCTGTCAGTTTGTCATACTCTGGTGGCTTGTGAGTTGCTGTGATTATGGAAGCTATGCCACAGGTATTTTAAATACCAGCAGGATCACCCATGGTGGACAGGTTTCAGATGAGCTTCCAGATGAAGACAGATTAAGAAGAAGAAGTGATGAACTATTTCCAAATATTTAGTCACTGAAAACCTTATTAATAGCTGAGAAACACTGTCAAAAAAGCAGAGGACAATAAATGCTGGTGAGGATATGGAGAGACTGAGACCCTCCTACATTTCTGGTGGGATTGCAAAATGGTCCAACCACTCTGGAAAACAGTATGGCACTTCCTCAGAAAGTTGGAAATAGAAATACTTTATCATCCAGCAATCTCTCTACTTGGTATTTATCCACAAGAAATGTGAGCCATAGCACGAGTAGATATATGTACACCAATATTCATAGCAGCACTATTTCCAATAACAAAAAGATGGAGACAGCCTAAGTGCCCGTCAATGGAAGAATGGATAAACAAACTTTGGTATATACACACAATGGAATATTATGCTACCTTGAAGAATAACAAGGAAGCTGCAAGCCACTGCATAACATGGATGAATCTTGAGGACAGTATACTGAATTATTCAGTCACAAAAAGAGAAATACTGCATAAGACCATTATTGTAAAAGCTTAAGAAAAAAATACCCACACTAAAAGGGAAAAAGAAAAATTATTTGTTGGTTACTGAGGTATAGGGGGTGAGGCAAGGGGAGGGAGGGGAAGGTAGAGCACAGGGTAGGGAATAGACACACTATAGTTTGAGTGTTGGGGGGAAATATACAAGAATGGGGAGGGGAATGGAAGAACAAGGCGGATGGGAAAACATTTAGGCAGGTTTGCATGGGCTAAGTGTGACAGAGTTAAATGGTGATGTATACTCAACCCTCAACCTTGGAACAACAGGGCTCTGGAATACAGCGATTGAAGCACAGTTTTAATGGATAAAAGAGGGGAGATAATGTTAAGATGCTTGACTGTCTTATGAATCTTGTTTTCTCTTGCCTACTATTGCTAAATAGACATGAGGGGTAGAGAAATGAATAGCCAGAAACATCACTATAGAAAGCTGGCAAGTCTATCTTCAGCCTATAACTGGAATACCTAAAATGGGGCTAGAACTTGCCCAGTGAAAGAGGCTTCCTGCAGAGACTTTGCAATGTATAAGACCATAGGTGGAATCCTGATCCCCATCCAGAATCTTCTGAGGTGGGAAATTCCACTTAAAAAGACAAGCAGACAAGCCTAGAGCAGCTAGTTGAACAGAAGACACTTCTTGAAAGAAAGACCAGCAGGAAAAAATCAAAAACAAAAATAGCTGTGTGCTTGACAATTACATTAACAAGCAAGTTGTTCATGGGGAACCACCAAGGCAAGCAATCAAACCCCCTTCCAAGGCTGAAACTCAAAGGGAATACAGGAGCAAGGTATGTAATCTTGCTGGTGACCATGTTAGTCTATCAATAAGGGGAAGTGGGGAAAAAATAGCAATGTAGCTGTTAGCTAAATCAAACCATGTTCTATAGACTGCTGTCAACCTGAATTGAGATCTGGTTGGCCAGCAGTATAGTGAGACCTGGGAACCCTTGAGCCCATGGACAGGGACAGGGTCATGGAATACTGGAGTGGAGAGTGAGGCATCCAGCTGGTCTGAAGTGAGGAGAGATGCACAGAAACACCCATACTTGCAGATGGTGCCCATTTGGCCTAGCTTCAATGACTGGAGGATCAGAACTAGACTAGAGTAAGAAAGAAGAGGGAAAAAAGTGTAATCTGCTACAATTCGATGAACGTGGACTATATTTATGGATGTAGTAACTTAAAAGAGAGAAGGAATCTTTACAGAAAGTATCATTCCCACTCCCTCTGTACACAGGGTTGACAGGGATGGGCAACTTAGACACTGGCTACCCAAAATGGGGTGGGGGGTATGCTACAAAGGCACAAAGTTACTGGCTTACAAACTTTCAAGAGGGAGCCTAGTTTCAGAGGGTGCAGGAGAAGGTAGTATCTCCACTGAGTGGTTTCCAACTTGTCTAGATGGGGCTGGTGATAGGAGTTGGGGATAAGACTCTTGTGGTTCAATAGTGAATAATTGCTATCAGTACTGATTGTGAATGTTGCAATTGTAAAGGTAGATGTTTTGTGACAAAAGAAGGGCATGGTTGATCTCCCAGTCCAGGAGTGGAGGACACTGGGACCATCATGGGAGAAGAGCAGAGTGTGGGAGCCTATCTAGAGAAGCAGCGATGCCAGAGATGGATGCAGAGATGATGACGTGGAGAGATGGAATGGCTTTGGGACTCTGGACTCAGGGAGGGAGAAGGGCTGTGTGCTGGCGGCCAGGGAGCAGGCTTCCAGAGTATACCCTTTGGTTGTTTGAATGGTTATATATTCCTGAGTGCTTTGGTGTACATCCAAAAAACAACAGCAGAGGTAATGGAAGCAAATGCTGTTGAATGATGATGCATGAAGAGGATTGTAATCATTGCAATGAACAAAATATGACAAGATGAATGTAAAGCTGATATCCTTCCATGTAAGCTATCACTCAAGTCACAATAAAAACTTGAAAAAAAAAAAAAGTTAAGGAAACATGGGGGGGGAAATGAATTGGATTCCTCTATACTAATAAAGACAGCTCTGAAAAGGAAGTTAGGAAAACAATACCTTTTACAATAATCATACAAAAGATGAAATGCTTAAGAATAAATCTAACCAGAGAAACAAAATACCTGTACAAAGAAAACTACAAAACACTACTACAAGAAATCAAGAGATTTGCAAAAATGGAAGAATACATCATTCTCATGGATGTTGTTGTTGTTGTCAGGTGCCATCAAGTCGGAACCGACTCATAGTGACCCCATGCACAGCAGAACGAAACAATGCTCGATCCTGGGCCAACCTCACCAAGGCTGCCACCCCCGAGTCCATCAAT
>NW_006408683.1:256791-257733 GCF_000296735.1 Chrysochloris asiatica
TTTAAAGAGATGGAAAAATGATCATGAACTTTATATGGAAAGGAAAGAGACCTCAGATAAGCAAGGAACTGGTTAAGAAGAAGAACAAAGTAGGAAGCCTCTCACTCTCTGATCTCAAAATTTACTACACAATAACAGTAGTCAAAACTGCCTGCTACTGGTACAAATAATGATACACAAATTAATGGAACAAAATTGAGAACCCAGAAATAAATCCATCCACATACAGATCTTTGACAAAGGACCAAAACAAAAGACATTAAACTGAGAATTTTAAGAACAGTGTCTTCAACAAATTGTTTTAGGAAAACTGGAAATTCATTAGAAGAATGAAACGAGACCCATATCTCAAACTATATACAAAAACAAACTCAACATGGAGTAAAGACCTAAATGCAAAACCTAGAACTTAAAAATTATCAATGAAAAAACGGACAAATTTAGGGGTTCTCACACATGGCATACACACAAAGGATATAAACAGACACTTCACCAAGGAAGACAAGAACTGTTCAAGATCATTAGCCATTAGAGAGAATAATGAAGACAGGAGAAGAAACAGAAGAATTCATGGGCTAATAGGCACAGAAGTAAATAGTGATATATACACAACCTTGGAACAACACTGTTCTGTAAGTAGATTCATGGACTGAGACATAGACTGAATGGGTGTGTGTGTGTGTGCACACTCACATATGCACATAGCTTCATGAATTGGTACATAGGATGAGTGGGTAAAGAAGGAAAAGTGATATATGTTTGTGTACATGGGAGAACATTATCTTTACATTCATCCTATCATATTTCATTTCATTGCAATGATTACAATCCCCTTCATGCATCATCAAACAACCTGTGATATGCAGATGATACAACCTTGCTTTCTGAAAGTGAAGAGGACTTGAAACATTTACTGATGAAGATCAAAGAGCACAGCCTTCG
>NW_006408683.1:258866-263026 GCF_000296735.1 Chrysochloris asiatica
TTGATTTTGCAGTCCAGGAGCAGAGAGCCCTGGAATCATTAAGGGAGAAAAGTAAAGTGTGAGACCCTGTCAGAGGAAGCAGTGATGCCAGGGATGGAGGCAGAGAGGATGATGACATGGAGAGAAAGAGCCACTGGGGACTCAGGGAGGGAGGGGGCTGTGTGCTGGCAGCAGGGGGGGTAGGCTTGCAGGATGCAGACTTTGGTTGTTTGATGATCCATGCAGGGGACTGTAATCATTGCAATGAAATGAAGATGATAGGATGAATGTAAAGATAATGTTCTACCATGTAAACTATCATATAATTTACAATAAAAACTTAACAACAACAAAAAAAGTGCCTCCTAAAGAAGCTGTACTTGACTGAGAGCACATGCTTTCCTAGGACTGCCTTAAAACCACAGAAACTTGTTCTCTCCAAGTTCTGGAGGCTAGAAGTCTGAAATCAAGGTGTTGGCAAGTCTATGCTCTGCCATGGAGAGTCTGTTCCACCATTTCTGTTAGCTACTGGTATTACAGGCAATCTTTGCTATTTATTGGCTTGTAGACCTATCACTCCAATTATCTTCAAATGGAGTTCTCCTTGCATATCTGTATGTCTCTCTGCCTCTTCTTACAGATACCAGTATGGGCCTCCCTTACTCCAATATGACCTCATCTTGAATGATTGCATCTGCAAAGACCCTATTGGCAAATATGGTCTTATTCATTGGTACTTGGAGCTAAGATTTCTATGTATCTTTTTCTGTTTTTAACTTTTCATTGTGAATTGGGTAAAGGTTTACAGAATAATTGTTTTCCATTCAACAGTTCATACACATTTTGTTTTGTGTCTTTGATTGTGATCACCACAATGTAACATCATTTATCCCACTTCCTCCCTGTGCTTCCTGTTTCCATCCTTTCTCTTCCCTAATTCTTCTGGTCTTTGTCCTTGAGTATATGCTTACCTTTTGATCTCAAATGATTGATTATTCTAAGGTGTTTGAACTTTCTCAGTGTTATTGTTCTTATAGATCTGTCTATTGTTTCGCTGGAATTTGAGTCACAGAGATGAGTTCATTTCCAGACCTGAAAAATGACTAAGGGTTGTAGTCTCAGAAGTTCCACCATTCTCTATCTATCCACCCAATAAGCATGGTGTTATTTTATGATTTGTTCTGCATATTCCTCTGACTCTATTCAAGACCTCTATTGTAATCCCTTTCAGAGCATTTGGTAGTAGTAACATAGAACCATCAGTTCTTCTAGTCTCTAGGTCATGGATACTGGTGTTTGTGTGGTCCATTAGTCCATTGGACTAATAATTTCTTCCATGTCTTTGATTTTCTTCACTCTTTTTTCCATAGGACAGTGAGAGACCAATAGTTTCACATTAGATGGCTGGCTGCTCATGAGCTTTTAAGCTCTCAGTCACTACTTACCAAAGTAGAATATAGAACGTTGTCTTTGTGAACTATGTTTTACCACAGACCCAGGGACTAATACCATTCTGAGTATGGAGTATCTAAGAAATTTTCATAACTTTGCTCCCCAAATGCTCCACCACATTCATGGATATATTTGCAGCAAAGGTTCATAAACATTCTCTATGAAACCTATATATATTTGTGAATATACTCCCACTCTCAATCCTACATTCATCTAGCATACATATATATTCATGCATTTACTCCTAGGTCACCGTTATTGCAGAATTGTGTATTTAAGTGTATTCTGGTGCACTCCTTCCAGCATCTTCTCCTGGCTCCATCATATTTGCTGATCCCACTCCTATTGTTTATTGCTTTCCCATTCACCCAAGTTAATATGTGTTTATCCTCCAGCCAGTAATTTTCCTCCCATCTCTGAAATATCAAAGAATGTTTCTTTTAGAATGGAACCATTTTCTAGACTTTTTATACTAGTGATCTCATACAATATTTGTCCTTTTTTGATTGACTAATTTCACTCAGCATAATGTCCTCCAGGTTCATCCATGTTATGAGGTGTTTCACAGATTCATTATTATCCTAACCACTGAACCAATAAATAACATCATGATAAATGAAGGTATGTTTGAAGTTGTCAAATATTTCATTTTGCTTGGATCCATAATCAACACTCAGGGAAGCAGTCATGAAGAAATAAAAGGACTTATCACATTAAGCAGATCCAAAACAGACCTCTTTAAAGTATTAAAGAGCAAAGATGTCACTTTGAGGACTAAGGTGTGCCTGATTCAAGCCATGGCATTTTTTATCATCTCATATATATGTGAAAGCTAGAATAAGGAAGACTGCAGAAGAATCAATGCATTTAATTGTAGTGTTGGAGACTATTGAAAACACCGTGGGCTGCCAGAAGAAGTAACAAATCTATCTTGAAGGAAGTACAACCAGATTGCTCCTTAAAAGCCAGGATAACGAGAATTCACCTCTTGTATTTTGGACATGTTAACTACATGTTCAGGACCAGTCCCTATAGAAGAACATCATGCTTGGAAAAGTAGAGGGTCTGCAGACTAAAGGAAAACCCTCTATGACATGGATTGATACAATGGCAACAACAATGGGTTCAAACATAACAAAGAATGTGAGGATGGCACAAGACTGGACTGTGTTTCATTCTGTTGTGCATAAGACTGCTGAGTTAGAACTGACTAAATGACTCCTAACAACAGCAACAATGGCTAATGATCACAAGTTATATTTCTTCATATGTTGGTGTCCCACCTGAATGCCTTCCTTGGTGAAGTGTCTATTCATATCCCCTGCTAACATATCTTTTGGAGGGAATTATTCAACTCTGGTAGCATAGTGGTTACAAATCAGGCTGCTAATCTCACGGTCAGCAGTTTGAAACTACCAGCCATTCTGTGGGAGAAAGATGAGGCTTTCTGCTTCTGTAAAGATTTACAGCTTTGGAAACTGTGAGCAGGGCTGCTATGAGTCGGGGCCGACTCTATGGCACATAACAACAACAACATTCAACTCAAAACAGTAAAGAAAGGTCAGACTGGTAGAGAGGAAGATCAGAGAGGTCTTGTAAAGTGTTTATTTTTATTTTTATCCTAAAAGCAACAGAAACAATGAAAAAATTTTATATATAATATTTGCATTTTGAAAAGATTACTTTGCCTGCTAAAGTAAGCATGCACGTAGAGAGACAATTTAAAAAGCAGTAGTCCAAGCAAGAGTTAAGAGTTAATGAATGGTTCAACCACTGTGGAAAATGGTAAGGTGCTTCCTCAGAAATTTGGAAATAGAAATAACCATATGACCTAGCAATCCAGCTACGTAGTATATATCCATAAGAAACAAGACCCAAGACATGGGTAGATATATGTACACTGATGTTTATCACAGTACTATTCACAACAGCAAAAGGATGGAGATAGCCTAAATGTTCATCAATGGAAGCATGTATAAACAAACTTTGGTACATTCACACAATGAGATACTATACATCGTCGAAAAATAATGATGAATCTGCAAAACACTTTATAATATAGATGAACCAGGAAGACATTATGCTGAGTGAAATTATTCAATCACAAAGAACAACTATTTTATGAAACCACTGTTATAAAAATTCAAGAGAAGATTTTCACACTAAAAGAAACATTGGTTGTCAGGGGTTGGAGGGAAGCAAGAGTAATTTACTGGTTAGAGGGTACACACATGTTAATTTATTAGAGAGGGCAATATACAAGAACGGGGTGGGTAATACACAAGAATAGGGATGTTGGCAGAAGAATGATGAAGACAGGTATACACGGGCTAAAGGGAATAGAGGTAAATAGATGGGTCTGGTTCAAAGAGATAAGGATAAGATTCTTATGATTTAATAGTGAGTAATAGGTATCATGACTAATTGCAACTGTCACAATTGTAAAGGTAGAAGTTTCATAACAAAAACAAGGGAGTAGTTAATTTTACAGTCCAGAAACAAAATACTCTAGGGCCATCAAGGGAGAAGAGCAAAAGCGGAATGCAGAACCTTATCCAGAGAAGCAGTGACACCAGAAATAGAGGCAGAGATGGGGACATGGAGAGGGGGAGCAGCTGAGGACTCTGGATTCATGAGAAGAAAGGGACTAAGAGCTGGCAGCCAGGAGGCAGACTTGCAGAAGGTGCCCTTTGGTGATGTAAATTATTATATATGCCTGAGTGTTTAAA
>NW_006408683.1:263356-268985 GCF_000296735.1 Chrysochloris asiatica
ATCATGGAACTGTCAATCATTCAAAATCAAAAGGGCAACATCTACCTAAGAATAAAGTTGAGAAAGGATGGGAAGTTGGATGGTATGGAAAAAGGAACAAGCAGGATAATTGTTGTTGTATGAAGGGGATTGCAATCATTGACATGAAACAAAGTGTATGATTTGTTCAATGTGAAACTGATGATCTTGTCTTTAACTTCACTCAATTAACAATAAAAGTTAAAAAAAAAAAAAGTTAATGAACTAGGAGACAATACCAGTGAAGGCAGAGAGAAGTAGGAGCATCTAGAAGTTAAAATGGTAGATTTGGGACCAGATTGGCCAGGGTTGTTTACACTCGACTGCTAACCTAAAAGTTGGCAAACCCACCCAACAATGCCACAAGAAATAGGCCTGGTGAATTCTCCTTTAAACATGATAGCCAAGAAAACCCTATGGAGCAGATCTACTTTGATACACATAGGGTCATCATGATGTGGAATTAACTTAATGACAATTTTTTACTTTGTTTGTCTTTACTTTTTATCTGTGGGACTTCTGGACTCCTGTGCTAATGAATCTGTGGAATTGGGGTGTCAACCTTTGAGAGAAGGAAGAGAGTCAGGTTTAATAGGGGCAGGATGATGGGCTTGTTTGTTGTACATGTTTTCAAAATATTTAGGACAAGGTGTCAATCAACTGATATGGTGACCTGAACATCAGGGTCTAAGGTACAAAGACAAATGACAGATTCTGCCCTCAGGGACTTTAATGGGTGTGTCACCAGATTCTGTCTCTGTTTTTTCCAGGATTGAAGTCAAATTTCCCCAAAATTCTTTCCTGTTGTTCAAATGCTAATAATTTCTGTAATTGAAGGATATGTGCTGTAGTTCTATGAGTCACAGTTGTGCCTTTCCTAAGATGTGACTTCAGACACATTATTTATTAACTCTCTGAACCTCAGTTTTCTCATTTATAAAACTGAGAATTGTATGTCTACCTTTTATGCATTGAATTGTGTCCCTAAAATGTATGTGTTATAATACTGGCCCTTGTAGCTGTGAATGCAATCCTGTTTGGAAACAAGAGTTTTCATATGTTGTTGCAGTCATGTCAGTTAGACTGGATACAAAAGGCAATCACTACTGCGTTATAAAACAAATAGAATAAACACAGATACTATCTAACAATGGAGGTTGATGAAGCCCAGGAACTCTGAGAATTACCAACTACTAGAAGTTGAAATGTCATTCCTATGTGGTTAGACATTCCAGTCCATCCTGAGGATCCTCAAAAGAAAGGTCTGGTGATCTGTATCTGAAAACTAGCCATTGACAACTCTATGGAATACAGTTGTACTCTGACTCACATGAGTCTCCATGGACTCGAAATAATTGAATAGCAACTGGCTACTGATGAGAAGCTGAAACCAAAAAAGAAAGACCTCCCTCTAGTGCCATAACCTGATTCTAGACTTTGAGTATCCTAGACTGGGAGAAAATAAAGTTCTGTTCTTGAAAGCCACCCATCTACAGTATTTCTTTTATAAGATATGATGATGGCTGCCAAATCATAGGGTGTCAGAAGGTTAAGTGCCACTTGTTTTTCTTGTTAAGTGCTGCTGAGTCTGTTCTGACTCATAGCAACCTCATATAGTGTTTCCAAGGCTGTAAATCTTTGCAGAAGCAGAAAACATCACCTTTCTTCTGCAGAGCAGCTGGTGGGTATGAACCACCATAGCTTGTCATGTTCTATATAATCAAAAGCCTTTGTATAGTCAATAAAACACAAGTAAACATCTTTCTGACACTCTGCTTTCAGTCAAGATCCATCTGATATCAGCAACGATATCCCTAGCTCCATGTCATCTACTAAATCTAGCTTGAATTTCTGGCATTTCCCTGTCTATGTACTGCAGCAACTGTTTTTAAATTATCTTCAGCAAAATTTTATTTGCATGTGATATGAAATGGTTGAGCATTGACCAGTTCTTTTTGGTACAGGAACCATGCATTCCTTCCTTTTTCTTTTGATTCTTCCTGAATCATTCAATATTTTGCTCATAGAATCCTTCAGTATTACAAGTAGAGACTTGAATTTGTCTTCTTTTCTTTCAGCTTGAGGAATGCTGAGCATGTTCTTTCCTTTTGGTTTTTGAACTCCAGGTCTTTGCACATTTCATTATAATACTTGACTTTGTCTTCTCAAGATGCCCTTTGAAATTTTCTGTTTGGCTCTTTTTTAATAACAACAACAACAACAACTTTTTGTTGTGAATGAATGAAGATTTACAGAACAGATCATCAGTTTTACATCCAGCAATTCACATACTTTGTTTCATCTCAGTAACTGCAATCCCTTCCATGTAACAACAGTTATCCCACTTCTTCCCTATGGTTCTTATCACCATTCTGCCCTTCTTCCCAACCCCTCTGAACCTTTTCCCTAGGTAAATGTTGCTCTTTTGATTTGGAATGGTTGACCATTCCATAGTGAGCAGACTTTACTAGTGTCCCCACTATACCTATCCATCAGTTGGTTGAAAATTGGACCACAAGTATGAATTTCATTCAAGACTTCTTTGTTTCCAGCTTCTGAATTCCAATCACTGGTAATTATTAATGCATCTTGATTGCATACTTGATCAATTTCAGACTGAAGAAGTTTATAGAACTCTTCAATTTTATCTTCATTCACATTAGTGGTTGGTGCATAAATTTGAATAACAGCAATATTCATTGGTCTTCCTTGTAGGCATATGGATATTATCTTATCACAGACAGCATTGCATTTCAAGATAGAACTTGAAATGCTCTTTTTTTCTGATGTATGTGATGCCATTCCTCTTCAAATTGTCCAGTTCAAAATGGTCAATACCAGTTCATTTCAATCCTGGTGTGGCACTGTGGGTTAATGCACTGGACTGTAAGGTCAATTTGAACTGCAGGGTTGGCAGTTCAAGCTCACCAGTGGCTCCTAGGAAACCCTATATAAAGGTCTCTATAAGTTAGAACCAACTCAACAGCACTTCACAACAACAACAATGCCTAGGATATCGATCTTTATGCATTCCATTTCATTTCTGACAACTTCCAATTTTCCTAAAATTTATACTTTATACATCCCAAGTTCCCATTATTAATGGATGTTTGCAGTTGTTTCTTCCCATTTTTAGTTGTGCCCCATCAGCAAATTAAAGTCCTGAAAGCATTGCTCCATCTACACCACTAATGGCCATATCTACTTTGAGAAGGCAGATCTCCCCCCGTTGTATTTTGAGTGCTTCCCAACCTGAAAGGCTTATCTTACAGCACTATATCAGACAATGTTCCATTGCTATTCATAAGGTTTTCAGGAGCTAACTATGCAAAAGTGGTCCACCTCTCCTTTTTCACCTGGAAACTCCACTGAAACCTGTCCATCATAGGTGATCTTGATGGTATTTAAGATATCAGTGGCATATCTCTCAACATCACAGAAACACACAGTATGACAAACTGACAGACGAGTAATGGTTTCAACTCTTTTTGGCACGATGACAGTATAAACCTGCCCCATAGGGTAATCGTTAGAGTCCTGACATGATTCTGTAGGATCAGCATTGAACTGCAAACCAAAAAGTTGGCAGTTCAAACCCACCAGCTGCTCCTTGGAAATCCTATACAGGGTGGTTATGAGTCAGAACAGACTTGATGGCACTTAACAACAACAACAAATCTTTAGAGGAGCAGATCACTAAGTATTTCCTTCAAAGAGCTATTAGGTGGGTTCAAACCACCCACCCTTAGATAAGCAGCCAAGAGCATTAACATCTTTACAACCAAGGCTCCTTATACTTTGGTTGTTGTTGTTGTTAAGTGTCATCGAGTAGGTTCCAACCCATAGTTACCCTGTATAGGGTTTCTGAAGGGCAAACTTAAAACAACAACCTTGTGATTCAAACCTATTTTGCAGTTCAGCACATTAACCCACAGCACCAAATGGAGAAAAGTAATTCCACATCAAGAAAGACACTGTTATGAAAGGACATGTTGGGGACCAATAGCCTGACTTTAATGACCATTTTAAATCATTTGAGAGCAAAAAACCAGAAAGATATTTGCCTGTGCTTTATTGGATATGCAAAGGATTCTTATTGGGTAGATCATGACAAGCTATGGACAACATTACAGAGAATGAGTATTCTAGAACACTTAACTATGCTTGTGAGGAACCTGTACATAGAACAGGAGACAGTTGTTCAAACAAAACACGGGAACACCCAATGGTTTAAAATTAGGAAAGGTGTGTGCCATGGTTATATTCTTTCACCACACTTTTTCAGTCTCTATGCTGAGCAAATAATCTGAGAAGCTGTATAATATGAAGAAAAACATGGCATTAGGATTGGATGAAGACTCATTAACAACCTGTGATATACAGATAATGCAACCATGCTTCCTAAAAATGAAAAGGACTTAAAATGTATACTGATGAAGATAAAAAACCATAGCCTTCAGTATGGGTTGCACCTTAATGTAAATAAAGCAAAAATACTCACCACTGGACCAGCAATTAGCATCCATATAAATGGAGAAAAGACCAAAGCTATCAAAGACTTCGTTTTGCTTGGATCAACCATTAACATCATGGAAGCAGCAGTGAAGCAATCAAACAATGTACTGCATTAGGCAAATCTGCTATACAAGACCTCTTTAAAGTATATAAGAGCAAAGATGTCAGTTTGAGGACTAAGGTGTCCGTGACCCAAGCCATAGTATTTTCAAAACCCTCATATGCATGTGACAGTTGAACAGTGAATATGGAAGACTGCAGAAGAATTGATGCATTTGAATTATGGTGTTAAGGGAGAACATTAAAAGTACCATTGAGTGCCAAAAGAACAAACCAATCTGTGTTTGAAGCAGTACAGCCAGAATGTTCCTTGGAAACTAGTATGGCCAGACGTCATCTCTCATACTTTGGACATATTATCAGGAGGGACCAGTCCCTGGAGAATGAGATCATGATTGGTAAAGTAAAGGGTCAGAGAAAAAGAGGAAGAACCCCAATGAGATGGATTGGCACAGTGGCAGCAGCAATGGGCTCAAACATAGCAACAATTGTGAGGTTGAGGCAGGACCAGGCAGTGTTTCTTTCTGTGGTGCATATGGTCATTATGAGTTGGTACTAACTCAACGGCATCTAATAACAACAACAACAACTGTTCAGATGGGGCCCTGGTGTGGTACTGTGCTATAAGCACTAGACAACAAGATTAGCTGGAACCTTGAGGTCAGTGGTTCAAAGTCACCAACCACTTCTCAGAAATCCTATACAGGATTGCTATCAGTCAGAACTGCCTTGATAGCACTTCACAACAACAAAAGCTGTTCAGATTTATTGAATATCTTCTTTGAAAATAAAAAGTTACATGATGTCAAATCTGATGCACGGTGATCCCATGTGTGTCACAGTGGAACTGTGCTCCATAGGGTTTTGGGTTTTTTTTTAATTTAAGGTTTTTATTGTGGATTGAGTGAAAGTTTACAGGGGACATCATCAGTTTCACATTCAACAGTTCATATAACTTGTTTCATTACATTGATTATAATCCCCTCCATATACCATCAGTTAAAAGTATTTCTCTTTATCCACTTTAGCTTTTTTT